>NC_091457.1:143821468-144148968 GCF_027789765.1 Dendropsophus ebraccatus | reverse complement strand
GGCAGACTCTACTGGATTTCATACACTGTTAGGCTATGTTCACACTACGCAAGTCCCGCAAAAATCACGACCAGTACTTACATAGTGCTGCAGGCTGAGGGAATTCTGTCCAGAGTGTATACACACAGTATACACTCCGGCCAGGAACCCTAGTGGCGCCGTGAGAAACTGACATGTTAGTTTTCTGTGGCCACTATTCAATGAATAGCGGCCGCAGAAAACCCTGTTGGTGCACACTATGGAGCATGCGGCTCCGGCCACATGCTCCATTGTGTGCAGCAGGGAGTTTTGATGTGGTCACACACTGATGCGCACGCATCAGAACTCAGCGGCGCTAAAGATCATCCTGCTGGTACCACAGTACCAGCCGGGATGATCTTTTCTGAGACCGGCCGTTCTCATACAGCTGGTCACAGCGTCTGCACATGGCCTAAATGGGACCGAATGAAACACCAGAATTCAATGATGAAGAGTTGGAGCCTGTGTCTTGTCCATACTGTCTTGAACCATTAAACTTATCGATACCCAATGTATTCCTTTTCTCCTCTCCTCCCTCTCCTTAGTACCCTGATATCCCATTGATGGGCGCATTGAGGTCTACAGTTTCCTTGATCACATTTTATGCATAGACCAGCAATACGTCCACAGACAGAAGTAGCTGTGGTCAAAAGTCAAAGCTGGAATGAAGAACAGGGAGGAGTAATAATAATAATAATAATAATAATAATAATAGTAATAATAATAATGGTGCCCTTAAACTTGATGATGTGAGGGGCTACAGTTTTGTATTTTTGGATGTAATTCAACAATCTGCTCTTCTGTCATTCACTTCCCACTTTGACTTTGGACCACAGCTACTTCAGTCTGCAGCATCAGAGGCTTCCTTGTCACCACACCAGGGATCCCTCCATCCAGGTCAAGATCAGACATAGCTCAGAGACAGCATTTCAACATATATATATAAATATATATATATATATATATATATATATATATATATATACAGGGGTGATTCTAGCCTCTCTGCTGCCCGAGGCGAACTATAGAATGACGCCCCCCCCCCCCCCCGGTCAATCCGCCCACATTATAATCCACTACTGCCCCCCCCCCCACTGCTGTCCCCAATAAACATAATGTTTGGTCCCTTGCTGCACAGAGGATGTCAGGAGAGGAGGGGGCTGACTTTATAGGAGAGGTCCCAGCAGCACAGAGGATGTCAGGAGAGGAGGGGGCTAATCCTATAGGAGAGGTCCCAGCAGCACAGAGGATGTCAGGAGATGAGGGTGCTAATCCTATAGGAGAGGTCCCAGCAGCACAGAGGATGTCAGGAGAGGAGGGTGCTAATCCTATAGGAGAAGTCCCAGCAGCACAGAGGATGTCAGGAGAGGAGGGTGCTGATCTTTTAGGAGATGGTCCCCCTCTTCCCCCCTTATAGATGGTCCCCCTCTTCCCCCCCTTATAGATGGTCCCCTCTCCCTTATAGATGGTCCCCCTCTCCCCCCCTTATAGATGGTCCCCCTCTCCCCCCTCCCTTATAGATGGTCCCCCTCTCCCCCCTCCCTTATAGATGGTCCCCCTCTTCCCCCCTTATAGATGGTCCCCCTCTTCCCCCCCCTTATAGTTGGTCCCCCTCTTCCCTCTCTCCCCCCCCTTATAGATGGTCCCCCTCTCCCCCCCCTTATAGATGGTCCCCCTCTCCCCCCCCCTTATAGATGGTCCCCCTCTTCCCTCTCCCCCCCTTATAGATGGTCCCCCTCTTTCCCCCCTCCCTTATAGATGGTCCCCTTCCCCCCCTATAGATGGTCCCCCTCTTCCCTCTCTTCCTCCCTTATAGATGGCCCCCCCCCTTATAGATCGTCCCCCTCTTTCCCCCCTCCCTTATAGATCGTCCCCTCTTTCCCCCCTCCCTTATAGATGGTCCCCCTCTTTCCCCCCTCCCTTATAGATGGTCCCCCTCTTTCCCCCCTCCCTTATAGATGGTCCCCTTCCCCCCCTACCTTATAGATGGTCCCCCTCTTTCCCCCCTCCCTTATAGATGGTCCCCTTCCCCCCCTACCTTATAGATGGTCCCCCTCTTTCCCCCCTCCCTTATAGATGGTCCCCTTCCCCCCCCTATAGATAGTCCCCCTCTTCCCTCTCCCCCTCCCTTATAGATGGTCCCCCCCCTTATAGATGGTCCCCCCTTATAGATCGTCCCCCTCTTTCCCCCCTCCCTTATAGATCGTCCCCCTCTTTCCACCCTACCTTATAGATGGTCCCCCTCTCCCCCCCCCCTGCACAGCAGATAAAACAAAAACAAAAAACAGCACACAACTCACCTACCCTCCGTTCCCCCGTCGAGCCTCTCTGGTCTGGTCCCGGCTGATGTGCGGCTGCCCGGGGTGTCCCGTCCTGTCCCCGGCAGCGCGCGCATCACAGAGCTCCCCGTGCGCCTGTGACTTCCGGCGCACAGGGAGCTCTCTGATGCGTGCGCTGCTGGGGACAGGACGGGACACCCCCGGCAGCCGCACATCACCCGGGGGACTAAGGCTGCATTCCCACGTTCCGTGATCCTGACGGATCACGGACGTGGAATCTGTATCTGTAATGAGATGCTGTGAGCGGGGGGGACTGTATTCATAAGCGCCGCGCTGTAGTATCAGCACGGCACGGCTGATTTAGTACAGCGGGGCGCTTATGAATACAGTCTCCCCCGCTCACAGCATCTCATTACAGATACTGCCCGGGCGCGGGGGGACTCCAGTACATGGTACAATCAGTGGCGGATTATAATGTGGGCGGCCGCCCGAACCGCTCATATTATAATCTGCCACTGAATGCCGCCAGAGCCGTTTTAATACATTGGTGGGCCCAGTGCACAGCCCTCAAGAGTGGGCCCCCCCTTCCCTTTCGGCACATTGTATAATGTACTGAATTTGCCCCCACACTGTATCAAGAGCCCCAATACATACAGTAGTTACCTTATAACACTATTTCCACAATACAGTGATTACATATTACATAAAAACTGCACTAAACAAAACAGAAAGATATCACCAATGATACCATTACATAATACCGCCACATCATGACCCCTAACACTACAATCCTATAACAGAGTGCAGTTACATCCAGTGACTCACCGGGGGCGTCTTCTCCGATCAGAGTCTGTCACCTTTTCTTTTTCTCTCCATCCAGCCTGGGCCACCTTGAAGTCTTCTCCTGGCTGTGAATCTTCTCTCCAGAATCTGCCAGACAAATATTTTAGGCTCCAACACATCCAGTAGTTAGGTCCCTTGTACCCCTATACAGTAGTTACACCCCTCTGTACTCCTACATAGTTACACCCCTCTGTGCCTCCATAGTTTTAAGGTGTCCCTGTAGTATATAGACCCTCATGTGCTCCTCCAGTTATATACAGCCCTCCTGTGCGCTCCCCCATTAGTATATAGCCCCCCTGTGCACTCTCCCCAGTAGTATATAGCCCCCCTGTGCTCTCCCACAATAGTATATAGCCCCCCTGTGCTCTCCAACAATAGTATATAGCCCCCCTGTGCTCTCCCCCAATAGTATATAGTCCCCCTGTGCTCTCCAATAGTATATAGACCCCTATGCTCTCCCACAATAGTATATAGCCCCCCTGTGCTCTCCCCCAATAGTATATAGCCCCCTGTGCTCCCCCCAATAGTATATAGCCCCCTGTGCTCTCCCCAATAGTATATAGCCCCCCTGTGCTCTCCATAATATATAGCCCCCCTGTGCTCTCCCCCATAGTATATAGACCCCTGTGCTCCTCAATATGATATAGCTCCCTGTGCTCACCAATAGTATATACCTCCCCTGTGCTCCCCAATAGTATATAGTCCCCTGTGCTCCCCAATAGTATATAGCTCCCCAGTGCTCCCCCATAGTATATATTCCCCTGTGCTCCCCCATAGTATATAGCCCCTCTGTGCTCCCCAGTAGTATATAGCCCCCTGTGCTCCCCAGTAGTATATAGCCCCCTGTGCTCCCCAGTAGTATATAGCTCCCCTGTGCTCCCCAGTAGTATATAGCTCCCCTGTGCTCCCCCATAGTATATAGCTCCCCTGTGCTCCCCCATAGTATATAGCCCCCTGTGCTCCCCCATAGTATATAGCCCCCCTGTGCTCCCCCATAGTATATAGCCCCCTGTGCTCCCCCATAGTATATAGATTCCCTGTGCTCCCCATAGTATATAGACCCCTGTGCTCCCCAGTAGTATATAGTCCCCTGTGCTCTCCCATAGTATATAGGTCCCCTGTGCTCCCCCATAGTATATAGCTCCCCTGTGCTCCCCCATAGTATATAGCCCCCTGTGCTCCCCCATAGTATATAGCTCCCCTGTGCTCCCCCATAGTATATAGCCCCCTAAGCTCCCCCATTGTATAAAGCTCCCTGTGCTCCCCAGTAGTATATAGCCCCCTGTGCTCCCCAGTAGTATATAGCTCCCTGTGCTCCCCCACAGTATATAGCTCCCCTGTGCTCCCCCATAGTATATAGCCCCCTGTGCTCCCCCATAGTAAATAGCCCCCTGTGCTCCCCAGTAGTATATAGCCCCCTGTGCTCCCCAGTAGTATATAGCTCCCCTGTGCTCCCCAGTAGTATATAGCTCCCCTGTGCTCCCCAGTAGTATATAGCTCCCCTGTGCTCCCCAGTAGTATATAGCTCCCCTGTGCTCCCCCATAGTATATAGCTTCCCTGTGCTCCCCATAGTATATAGACCCCTGTGCTCCCCAGTAGTATATAGCCCCTTGTGCTCCCCCATAGTATATAGCTTCCCTGTGCTCCCCATAGTATATAGACCCCTGTGCTCCCCAGTAGTATATAGACCCTTGTGCTCCCCCATAGTATATAGCTCCCCTGTGCTCCCCAGTAGTATATAGCCCCCTGTGCTCCCCCATAGTATATAGCCCCCGGTCCCCCCCCATAGTATATAGCCCCCTGTGCCCCCCCCCCCGTAGTATATAGCTCCCCCTCCCATATAACATTGAAAAAAACAAACACTGTTACTCACCTAGGTCCACGCGTTCCTCTTCTCTTCCCTCTTGTGGCCGCACTTCCTGCGGTCACAAGAGGCTGCACTCCCCTTACCCTCGCGCCGACGCTCCAGTGACGTCGGGCGCTAGAGGGAGAGTGCGGCCTCTTGTGACTGCAGGAAGTGCGGCCACAAGAGTGACTGACAGGGAGGGAGCCAATGGCTCTCTCTCTGTCAGTGTCGCTGCTGCAGCGCTGAAGAGCCGCAGCAGCAGCGGGCGGGGGCAGCGGTGATCGCCGGGGGGGCCCTGCAGGGGGCGCCATGGAGGGGTAAGTAGATTACCCATCCATGGCGCTCCCCCCTGACAGGCTGGTGGCCGGAGCCCTGTGCGACCGCATTGGTCGCACATAGCAACGGCCGGCCTGCTCGGGGGGGGCCCCTTTAACCAGTGGGCCCGGTGCACGTGCACCATGTGCCCTCTGGTTAAAGCGGCCCTGAATGCCGCCCCCATGAAGATAGCTGGTGGCGCCGCCTGAGGCAGACGACTCAGGTCGCCTCATCATTGCGGCGCCCCTGTATATATATATATATATATATATACATATATATACTCCTGCACTGCTACTACTTAGGGGCACACAGTAAAGGAGGAGTTAGTAAAACAGTAGATGGTGCTATACAGTGAGAAATCTTTATGGGCTAAAGTGCAAATTCAAACATAGCTTGTACTTTTGTGCTGGATTGAAATAAAAGTAATATTTTTCATAGGGCAAAAACATTAAAGTGAGACAGTCACTTCTTCGGGTAGATGTTGTTTTCAGCACCGTCATCTACCGGGCCTGCTGTACGTTCCAAAAATACCTTTCGACAAAGGCGCCGCGGTCCTTCTTAAAGTAATGTGGACAGTGTCATCAAGGTGGGGAGCGGGGAATAAAGGGCCAAGAAGCCCCGCCTCTGTGACACTGTCCACTGATGATTAAAAACCTAATGTCACTACCCTGAACCTGGAAGCGGACTGCTCTAACTCATTAAGGCTATGTTCACACTGCGTAAAACTACGGGCGTAGTTCTCGCCGCAGAACTACGGCCGTAGTTTTGCGGGGTGGGACATAGCCTATGTGCAATGGGATCCCAGCTGGAGCGTACACACATCGTATGCGCTCCGGCCGGAATCTTTGCGGCGCCGGAAAAAACTGACAGGTCAGTTTTCTGCGGCTGGAATTCAGTGAATTAGCGGCCGCAGAAAGACCTGTCAGTTCACACAGCTTCACTGTGGGCTATGGAAAGCTCTGATGCGGGCGCACGCTGATGCGCCCGCATCAGAGCTCTGCGGCCGGAAAGATCATCAGGCCGGTACTTAAGTACCGGCCGAGATGATCCAGCCAGAGATAGCTGGGTAAATATTTTATTCTTATATTCATGTAAGTAATGAGTCGCCTTCTGTGTATTACTATTGAAAATAAGCAAAGGATTTCTAAAAAAAAATAAAAAAAAATCTGTATGAGATGTCTTACTAGGGCTATGAGAAACTAAATACACATAAATCCAGTTCTCTCCCTGTTTGGAGACTTATCCCCTAGCTACTACATGTATATTATAGGGATGTGGACTTAGTGTTAGCGCAAAGAAGGGATCCTCCCTTGGACGAGGTTGGTCATTTGGTATCTCAAATGTAAGCTGCTGTAATAAAGTGGTAAAAAACAGGAAGAGTTCCATTCTGGCAAGTTGTTCTCCCAAACAAGATCTCCGACCTACAAGAGAAAACACATTGGGTGAGATTTATCAAACATGGTGTAAAGTGAAACCGGCTCAGTTGCCCCTAGCAACCAATCATTTTCCAAAGAGTTTGTGAGGAATGAAAAGTGGAATTTGATTGGTTGCTAGGGGCAACTGAGCCAGTTTCACTTTACACCATGTTTGATTAATCTCCCCCATTATTTTCTAACCTAGTAGACAGGGTGAAAAAAAAACCTGCACTCACCTTTGTGGTTCCCAATTCTGCTGCCCATATTATGTAGCCACATGTGTTAGGGCAAAACATCACAGGCCCGCCCAGTGGCTGCAGCAGGGTTCCACTTCCACCACTGGTTGGCTGGGTGTGCCAGTGACATCACAATCCCAAACCCAGAGGCAGGGAACATAGCTGCATAATACTGGTGGTGGCACAATGACCTGGAGGATGAGTGCCTGTGTGTTTTTTTTCCCACCCCCTCTGCTCCCCACCATACACATGTTGGCAGGAAGACTTAGGGTACTATTACACCAAGCAATTTTTCGACGACTAACGATTACTGATAAACAATCTTAAACGACCGCTAAGGCAAACAACCCGAAATCATTCGCCCAATTACATGGAACGATGATCGTTATTTATGATCGTTCTTGCGGTCGTTCTTGCGGTCGTTTAGTCGTCGGTATTGCGTACATTTCAGCTGCGAATTCTTATTCCACCGAACAATGTGAAAACGATTTGCAAACAGTCAAACGATAAAAATAGGTCCGGATCCTATTAAACGATCAACGATTTCTCGTTGGTCGTTTATTTGTTGCCTGCTATTACATGAAACGATTATCGTTCAAATCCAAACGATTTAACGACTTTTCGAACGATAATCGCTCCGTGTAATACCACCCTTACATGAGTTAATGTTTATATCAGATAGCCCTAACTTGTTTTCTTTAATTTCAGGTCATTCCACTGGGAGTTCTGAGAAGAAATTATACAGAAAGTAAATCTTACCTTTTCAGTGTATTTTTTCTTAAATTCTGGACAAATGTAAAAGAAAAATTAGGATAGGCATAGGGTGGTGGTAACATAATAAAGAAGTTATACTTACCTGTCCTGGTGCCCCCTGCAGCACAGCGCCACCACTCTCAGTGCCCTGCCAGTGTACTGTAGCTCTTGATCCTGTGAAATCATGAGGTCATAATGAAACAGGAATTGGGAGACTGGAGGCTGACAATGAGCTAGTCGCAATGTACTGTGCTGCAGAGGCACCGAGACAGGTATCACTTTTTTATTATGTTTCCACCTCCCTCTGCCCCCCCCCCCAGGTGTCTTAAAACATAAATGGGAATATATGCCAAGTCAGAGATCGCTCCAGAAGAAGTGATTACCTATCTGAGCTGTGACTTGGCGGCGAAAATTTTTATTAAAGTATTGCCCCCCAAACGTTATACAAATCACCAATATACACTTATTATGGGAAATGCTTATAAAATGCTTTTTTCCCTGCACTTACTACTGCCTCAAGGCTTCACTTCCTGGATAACATGGTGATGTCGATTCCTGGATAACATGGTGATGTCACTTCCTGGATAACATGGTAATGTCACACCCCGACTCCCAGAGCTGTGCAGGCTGTGGCTGCTAGAGAGGATGATGGAAGGGGGACACTGAAGGACACAGGGCACTGGAGGGACACTGAGCTTCCCTCTGTCATCATCCTCTCCAGCAGCCACAGCCTGCACAGCTCTGGGAGTTGGGTTGTGACATCACCATGTTATCCTGGAAGTGACATCACCATGTTATCCAGGAAGTGACGTCACCCTTATATCCAGGAAGTGACATCACCATGTTATCCAGGAAGTGACATCACCATGTTATCCTGGAAGTGACATCACCATTTTATCCAGGAAGTGAAGCCTTGATGCAGTAGTAAGTGCAGGGAAAAAGCACTTTATAAGCATTTCCCGTAATAAGTGTATATTGGTGATATGTATAACTTTTGGGGGGCAATACAATACAATACAAAATTTCTCCAGACTTCTCCTTTAAGAGAAAGTTATGTAAGAGTTGCTTCACACATGTTTTTGTTTTTCACTTCACTGGTTTTACATCTTACCCTGCATAGTTAGATGGTCTCAGCAGTGAGACAACACATGTTCTTTTTTCCTCCTTTATTTTGGGGTAGTTTCACACTTTTTTTTCTAATGCCACTGGTGTTTTTATGCACTTTTTTTCAGCCAAAGCCAAAAGTGTATTCAGTAGTAAGGAAAAGTAATCTTATACATTTCCTATTCTTATTAAATCTACTGGCCTTGGTTCAAAATTTTAAATGAATAAGGGTCCTATTACACGGCGGATGAAGGCCCGATAATCTGCTAGATCGGAACTCATTTACTGGGCCTATTACACGGCCCCATAATCGTTTAACAAGAGCTGCAGGGACATTGTTACCGATGTCCTTGCAGTCCTTGTTTAAACTTTATACATTACCTGTCCAGGCTGCAGGGCTCCTCTTTCTCTGTGCTTCTCCCCGGGTCCCGCCCGCTCCAGCTTCAGAGTGGCTTGTCTCAGTGTCAATGGGATCCCGTCAGGAGCGTATACACATCGTATGCGCTCCGTCCGGGATCCCGTACGGGGCCGGAAATAACTGACATGCCAGTTTTCTACGGGCGCAATTCAATAAATTGCGGTCGTAGGAAACCCTGTCAGTTCACACTATGAAGCAAGCGGCTCAGGCCGCTCGCTCCATAGTGTGCAGGGGGAAGCTCTGATGCGGGCACGCACTGATGCGCCCGCATCAGAGCTCTGCGGCCGGACAGATCATTTGGCCGGTACTTAAGTAGATCATCCGGCCGGGGTCACGGAACGGCCGGCCTGATACGTTGTGTGAACATAGCCTGAAGCTGGATTGCGCAGGAGCCGGGGAGAAGCACAGAGCAAGAGGAGCCCTGCAGCCTGGACAGGTAATGTATTCTTCTTTGCATATCGTCAGCGCCGGCCGCGCACCGCTATTACACGTAGCGATGCGTGGTCATTGTCTGACAATCATAGGTCAGAACCTATATCAACGATCAGCCGATGACAACGATCATCGGCTGATCGTTGTCTTTATTACACAGAACGATAATCGACGGATAGGGCTGATTCGGGCGATTATTGTTCCATGTAATAGTACCCTAACTGGCACAAAAACGGTGTTCATAAACCCTCTTTATGAACCGCCCATACTGATATTATGTAAGGGCTTCAGTGGCTTCAAATATCTGAAGTACTTAGAATGACAAAGTCTTACAGGATTTTGTCTCTTACCCCTGTATACAATATATAATAACTGACACCAATAAGACTCGTCAGACTCACCTGCAGAAAATGGGATAAATGCTTCTCGTTTTACAAACTTTCCGTTTTCATCTAGGAAGTGCTTTGGGTAAAACTGGAAAGGTTTCTCCCATACTTGCTGATCTTTAAGCACAGAGGACAGGTTGGTGATGATAGTGGTGCCCTTCGGGGGGAAAAAAAATTGAAAAATAATGATACATGGTGAATAATACAGAACAATAGGAAAGAAATTATCAACAACTGAAAGGAGAAGTCCGGCCAGACCCATCTTTTAGCAAGTAATGGATAAGGCGGGACCGCACTACGGCTGCTGACTGGCTGAGCAGACCTCACACATTACGACCCGGGTCACCAGGAAGTGGCTGGGGACCAGGGGACCGGAGCAGCATTATGTGGCCATGTGGGGAAGATAAGAGCGTGTTATTTCTTGTATCCTCTCCCTCTAACACTTGCTAAAAAAAATAGGGTCTGGGTCTGGGTCTTTAAAGGAAAACTCCGGCGCTGATAAAAAAAAAAAAACTGAACTGAAGCTCCAGTTAGTGTCTTCATTTTTTCTTCACTTCCTGGTTTGGGCTTTCCCATGATGCATTTTGTCTCCTGTGATGTCTAACTGACTCTGTAGAACTGTTAGATGGCCTATCAGCGCTGAGCAACCTGAGTCATCTGACAAAGGGAGGCTGGCCTAACAGGGCTTAGACCAGTTTCCCTCTTGATGTTGTCATTGTCACAAAATGGCTGCCACAGAAAACCTAGGGTCAACAGTCATTAGGTAAGAATGAGTTTACTTCACTTCCTGGTGGGGTGATGAGGGGGAAAAGATAGGGAAAAGGGGCAGATAGGTGACTAAAGCATATTATAACTTTGTAATGTGTTTTAAATACTGGGAAAAAGCTTTTCACCGGAGTTGTCCTTTATCGAATGACTATCATTCCGTGTATTATGGTGAGCGATTTCAGGTCCTTCACAAAAGCTCTCGTTTGCAATCCTTTATTATTAATGGGAGAAAACAAAAATTAGCTTTGTCTAGTTCTGATATGTCAGACATTTCCAATAGTTTTTACCTTTGGTATATTGTACCCATTAATCTCCATGTCTCTGTAGGTCATACGAGGTAAAGCCAAGGGAAGGATATCTCCGCATCGTTGTACTTCATGGATCACAGCATTAGTATACGGCATCTGCAGCACATCCCCCATTGTCGGTTTCCGCTCTCTTCCAATCACTTGATCAATTTCTTCTTGTACTTTGGCTGAATGATAATCTTCATTACTACATGAATGCTCATACATACACTGATCCATCTACGCTTTATATAGGGACATACTAATAAATTACAATAGAAATTGTGAAACTGTCTTCAGTATACAGATACATTCATACAGCAGTCAGAGGTTTAAAATTTATCGATGTAAATTGTAAAGTGTTGCTACTCACATTGGACATCTGGGTAAAGGATCATATACAGCAGCGCCCACCTCAGGGTGGTACTTGTAGTTTCTGTCCCAGCACCAAACAAATCATTTGTCGTCATAAGCAGGTTTGCTTCAGTAAAACTAGTAGCGCTGTCCCCCTTCACCTAAAAGAAATGAGTATTATTGCTGTATACTAGGAGTAAATGTAGCAGGGATGGAAATCTGTCAGCGCTGCAGGTAAACGGTTGGTGAGGTGGTGCTAGGCCGCAACAGCAAGCCTCCTCCCTCCCACCCCTGTCCAGTCCTGCATGACTGACATACAGGGCTTGGCTTCCAGCACAGAGGAATGGGAAAGACTTAATTAAAGAACTATTCCCATCTCAACTAATATAGTTATATTTGTAGGACTCATCAAGCTAGATATTTTTTAAAATACATTTATTTAGCAAACTTGTCTCCTTCCCGATATGCGGTTCTTTCCCTCCCATTGTTTACTGCCTGTTGTCTAGGTTACCGACCACCACTCTGCTCTAAAACAGTGGTCTGACTGATGTGTATGTTGCTATACTATAGATATTTTATACAGTATATATTTGACATGTCCTTGGTCATGTCATTACTGATCGCACTGGGTCTCAATCCTGA
Organism: Dendropsophus ebraccatus; assembly: GCF_027789765.1. NCBI lineage: Eukaryota > Metazoa > Chordata > Amphibia > Anura > Hylidae > Dendropsophus > Dendropsophus ebraccatus. The sequence continues at coordinate 144,136,868 of NC_091457.1, read as the reverse complement.
GACCTGCTGAGATTCCAAGACACAACTGGGGGGGAGTGCCTGCCAGTGATATCCGACTCGCTCCATAGACTCTAATGAAGCGAACAATCATTTGTCTGTGCTATTGTGGTACTCAGCCAGTTACTGTGATGTTGTTTGTCGTGACGCCAGCACTGTAGTAGTGCACAGGTGTGATGTTGGTACCTCGTTTAGCTGGTTTATGTCCCCAAATGGTCGGTAACCTACGGGCTTGTTGTGGGTCCTGTGCATTTAGTATAAAAAATAGAACACTATACTGGATAACGTTGAAGAAGAACAGTATACTTAATACAGGTAGTGCAAATCTTGCTAACAATAGAGTAAACGAGTGCTTGGTAGTAGTAGGTGCTTTGTAGAAGTAAGTCCTTTGTGAAGACAAGGAAGAGGAGAAAAGTTGCCAGAGGAGCCCTGCCCAATGTAGATGCTGTACTCTGCCAGAACTGAATTGTAGATAAGAAGATAAGTGATATTTGTACTCACGTTTAGACTATAGTCTGACCACCTTCTGCCTTCTAGTTGCATAGAACCCATTCTATGTCAGTAGCACAAGCCCCAGACGTCGGTTATCTGGGTGTAGCAGACTTCCAAGATTGCCCGGGCTTTTTGCGCTGCGCAGTAAGATACGTAGACCTATTAAGGTAGCTTTGACCTACTGAGGTCGATTCCTCTTGTTGCAGGAGATCGCCCTGCACTGGGCTAGGGTGATCCTAGGTGGCTTCTTTCCCCTACTTGGAGTTTAGCACTGCGTAACTGTAGTAGTTGCTTGTATAGAGAATAAAGTCTTTAGCTGTATCTGTTTCTGGTCCCTGTCAGGGGTCCTGGCCACAGCCAGGCCCTGGCTTGACTTCAGCAGGAACTGGTTTTGTGTCCTTTCTCACAAGAAACTAACTAGAGACTGACTCGCTTCCTCCACCAGGTTAACTCCTCCCTAAGGGGCTGTATGTAAACCCTTCTGTGAGTGGTGGGGCTAGTATGTGTAAGAGAGAAGAAGAATAGGGCAGGTCAAGAAGAAAGAGCACCACCTGTGACCGGTCAGCAGAGAAACACATGACATAAAACAGTTAACCCAATACTCTTCAGCTGTGTACATAGAACATAAAGACAGTAGTTAAACCTAGTGGGGAAAACAAGGTACTTCATCTCCCACTTGTTTAAACGACTTACTTGGGTGCATATACAACACCCGTGTTGGGACACCACACATTTTCAGTCCATAACTGTGGGAATTTTCTAAGAATATAAATGAGTTCTTACTTTTTCCATCTCCACTAGGTAGGCATCAATAAAATCACGGATGTAGTTTGGATTCCAGGTTTTCTGATGCTCTGATACTATTTCCTTAAAGAATGTTATCAGTTCATACTCTGGCTGCAGCACATGATCCACAAGCCAGGGGACGTTCATGAGAAGAGGAATTTCATTTAGGATCTAAAAGGTAAAATTGGGAATTGTATTACGTTGTAATAAGTTCCTATATGTACATTTATAAATAGGGTCATACTGTATTCAGTCCTTTATGACTGCTGGGAGTGTTCATGGCAACTAGGAGAAAAAAGACAATGACAATTTTCTTTGATTTCCTTAATTTAGAGGGAATTTGTCATATATTTTATAGTAAGTCAATTGGCTGTCCGGTCCCACAACAACTAGATAAACAAAAATCTGTTACACTCAGCTGCCCCAATCCCCAGTATGACCAATGATTGGCTGTGCGGACACTTTCTGTATGTTAAATCAAAAGCAGTTAGCATCACTCAGCAGATATCAGACACCATCGGGACATACTGTGTGGTAGATCAGGGCAGGTGGGTATAACTTTTTATATTTCTAAGTATAAAATATAGATGAGAAGGACACAATGTGGAGCTCAGAAAGAGGTCTATTTACAGTATAGGGGCACAGAAGGAAGCTTATCTAGCATATGGGGGCACAGAAGGGAGCTTATCTACAGTATGGGTGCAAGAAAGAAGCTTATCTACAGTATGGGGGCTCAGAAGGTGGCTTATCTACAGTGTAGAGGTACAGAAAGGGGTTCTTATCTATAGTACAGTTGCTCAGACAGGTGCCTATCTACAGTGTGGGGGTATATAAGGGGGCCAAACTACAGCATGGTGCTTAACTACAATCTGGGGATAATTATAGTGTTGGGGCAGAGGAGCACCTACATACAGGGTTTAGACACAAAGGATACCTAACTACAGTGTGGAGGAGAAAGAGGCCTAACTACAATGTGGGGACACAGAGGACCTAATTACTCTTTGGGGCACAAAGGGGGCTTAAAAATTGGGGAAACACCAAAACACAACAAGCACTGAACTCAGGGAGAAAATTGGGGGGCACAAAAGGAAGATAACATTTGGAGTCAAAAAGGGCCTTATTTGTTTGTGGTACAGAAGGTGTACTATTACTTTTTTACTTTGTAGGGGCTAAATGGAGAACTAAGGCTAAGTAAAGCATTATGGATAAAGAGTGTGTATAGTGGTAGGGAGGGTGATGAAAAGGCGAGGAGCATAAGATGTTTGTCCAGCAAATCCTACAAAAAAGGCTAAAAGAAGTTGTCATGGGGGTCTCTAACAGATGAAAAAGATAGCAAAAGTGAGTGATATCAGTCAAAGACCAATACACCTATAGTCACGGAAATATAGCTGAACTGTAATAGTTTATATGGTTTTCAGATCACCTATATAGAGTTTGTATCTTCCTTCATATGGGTTATGTTGTCTCATATGAGCTATGTTATATATATATATATTTGTTATATATATATATATATATATATATATATATATATATATATAATTTTTTTTTTTAAGTACCTGGGCAAAGAGTCCAGATTCAGCCTTTAATGCTGCATCAAAGAGATGTAAAAATCGCTGAAATTTTGCATCATCGTAGTCAAAGCGATCCCCAAACACAATGGAGCAGATGACATTACTGACAGCGTTGTTTATAAGGAAATGTGGATTAAACTGATCTGCAGAAACCATAAAAATATCATACATAAAGAGATACATATCATTCAGCCGTCTCCATCATAACACATTATGCAAGAAGAAGAGTAAAGCAAGGAAAGAATAGAAAATTATAGTAAGAGCTGTATCTCATAGATCAGCGCTCCTGAGGTAGGCCGGTGAGAGGCGCAGGGGAGTTCTAGATGGTGGTCTCCCTGCCAGGTCAGCGGTTACTTTGGTGTGGTAGCTGAGTGGGTCTAGGGTCACTTGGACACTTGTCACAGTAGCCTGGAGTGGTATAGGACCCACCCCGGACAGTTGACCCCTCACCGATACCACAAAATCTTTAACCCAAGTGTACAGGTGTGTGTGGGTGCGGGTGCATAAGGAATAGGACAAAGTACAATGCTTTAGGAAAACAGAACAGTTTACTTAGGGGAACATAGTGCAATACAAGGAAGGTACCTTGGTAGTAATACAGTCCAGTGCAACACAGGAAAATACAATCTGGCGAGTTACTTAGGTGCCTGTAGTTGAGGTAGAGATAAGGTGCTTTGTAGAAGAAAGAGCATTGCAGTAGAAAGAGTAGAGGAGAGGGGTTGCCAGAGGGGCCTTGTCCAATGTAGATGTGTACTCTGCCTGGAACAGTAGAGGTGTATAGAAGAGATATAGAGAATACTCGTACACACATTGACCTATAGTCTGACCACCTTCTGCAGGCTACCCATCGGAGTTGGGTAATACAAGCCCCAGGCCTTGTTATCTGGGCTAAGCAGACTCCCGAGACCTCCCAGTTGTCCTGCACTGCGCAGTGGAACACAGACTTTCCGTACCTTTGTTCCACTGAGGTCGGTTCCTATGTTCCTGAGGTAACTGCCCTGCACTTTTAGGCTGGGTTCACACTATGTATATTTCAGGCAGTATTTGGTCTTCATGTCAGGTCCTCATAGCAACCAAAACCAGGAGTGGATTGAAAACACAGAAAGGATCTGTTCACACAATGTTGAAATTGAGTGGATGGCCGCCATATAACAGTAAATAACGGCCATTATTTCAATACCACAGCCGTTGTTTTAAAATAACAGCAAATATTTGCCATTAAATGATGGCCATCCACTCAATTACAACATTATGTGAACAGAGCCTTTCTGTGTTTTCAATCCACTCCTGGTTTTGGTTGCTATACAGCCTCAAATATACATAGTGTGAACCCAGCCTTAGAGAGGTTGACGGCATGGAGAAGGTGTTCCCTGTGCGACTTCTCTCCCTCTGTAGAGTTCTAGCACTGCAAAGTGGTTCTGTTGCTCATCAGAAAGAACTGTGGTTGCTTGCTTAGTGGTGTCCCTGTCAGAGGACCTGGCCAAAGCCAGGCCCTGGCTTTGCTTTAGCAGAGACTAGTCTGTGTTGCTCCTTCTCAAATTGAATCCAGACTACAACTGAACTGACTCCTCCCACCAAGTCCTAACAACAGGGGTCGGTCTAACCCTGTCTGTGATTGGTGGGCTGTGAGTGTGCAGAGAGAAAGAAAGCAGTGGACAGGCTGAAGAAAAGAGGGAAAGCACATACACCTGTGAGTGGGTAAAAGACAACATGTGACAGACAATAGTAAGCCTTTGAAAGACTTGCAAGCTGTGCATAGAAATAAGTTACAAACAAACACAGTAGTGACACCTAGTGGGAAAAACACTAACTGCAGTGGATACCTCATCCCACTTGTGTGAACTCGAGGGAGTTACCTTACTCAGATGCAATAAAGACATAGGGGCCCTTACCGGTTCACTACACTCTCATGCTCAGCCTATTACATGGCTCAGTATGGTGCTGGCAGGGCTGAACAAACAATCTGTGGATCAGTCATGTTCCCCTTTACTTCTGTCATTCATCGGCTACAGATACAAGGTTTTCAATCACCTGCAATCAGCCATCGAACGAGGGATTGCTCTTTCATCAGCTGATCACTGGATACATAGGATCACTATTACATAGGATAATTGTAAAAGTAGGTGAAAGGATAAATCAGAATCTATGTTAACCTCCTAACAACCACCGATACACCTTTTTATGGGGCCCAGCGGTCATTGCATATAGAGCGGGCCCAGGAGATGAACCTGCACTATATGCAGTGGGTGTCAGCTTTATGCTACTACCGGGTCCGGACTTCCATCAGATCCCAGTAGTATAACCCTCTGCATGCAGAGAATGACCTGATAGGTACCGGACCTGTCAGGGATTTGTTCAGAGTGCCTCAGGCAGACTTGGGGTCCATTTACACGGAAAGATTATCTGACAAATTATCTGCCAAAGATCTGAAGCCAAAGCCAGAAACAGACTATAAACAGAGAACAGGTCATAAAGGAAAGACTGAGATTTTTCTTCTTTTCAAATCCGTTCCTGGCTTTGGCTTCAAATCTTTGGCAGATAATCTGTGAGATAATCTTTCTGTGTAAATGGACCCTTAGGCTAGGTTCACACTCTGTATGAACAATGGCCGTTGTTTGACAGGGCCAGTATTTACAGTACCCACCGGGTGAACATCACTTTATTTTAATATGAATGTGGGAACATTCGGGTGTGGCCGCACTCCAATTAGCCATAGAGAACAATACAGCCGACAGCAGAATTTTACATTGTGAGAATAGGCTATCTTGTGTGGCCGCTGTTCATTGAATGTCAGTTTGTATACACTAAAGCCATTGTTTTATAAGATCTAATGTAAAGCCACACTATCAATAAACAGTGTCCATTGTTGCAACATACAACAACAGCCGTTATTTAAAAATATACGTAGTGCGAATCTGGCCTTAATCAGCTGAGTACCAATCTGGCTAATCAATGCTATGCAGAAGCATAGCATTGATCAGTATAAAGATAGCGAAGAGTCCACAGCACACCAGCTCAGGTGGTAAAAAAAAGTGTAGTTTATTCCAAAAGATAGTGAACAAACAGATGCAATGTTTCTATTCTCTCACACAATCTTTCTCAAGCATCAGAAAGATTCTTGAGAAAGATTCTGTGAGAGAATTGAAACGTTGCATCTGTTTGTTCACTATCTTTTGGAATAAACTACACTTTTTTTTACCACCTGAGCTGGTGTGCTGTGGAATCCCTAGCCACATTGGATTTGGAAGTGCGGCTTGTTTCTATTATCTATTGATCAGTATAAGCAATCTAATGATTGCATATTATAGTCCCCAGGGGACTTAAATTGTGTGGAAAAAAAAGGTATTTAAAAGTACAAAAAACCCTATCCTAATAAAAGGGTTAAGCCTCCCCCCCCCAAAAAAAAAACTAAAACTTTTTTTTTTTAAATCCAAAATATGTTTGATATTGCCACATGCGGGATTGTCAATTGTCTGAATTATAAGATTAAACCATTATTGATCCTGCGCAGTAATAGAAGAAAATGAAAAATAATACCAAGCGCCAGAATTGCTGATTGCTGATCATATTATTTATTGGATAAAATTGAGTTATGATTCTTTGAATGTGAGGAGTAACAAATTTGCAAAAAAATCTCGTATTTGGGGAGGGGGTGTTAAAATAATGTATGGAGCAGATTAACCACTCTGTATACCAGGGATAGGAAACCATCGGCCCTCCATCTATGCAAAACTACATTTCCCATTATGTCTGGACAGCCAAAGCTTTTGGCTAGGTGTAGTGTCCCACTATGGGTATTTCTTCTTGTCTTAACACACCCAGGTAAAACTAGTTTGTTCAGATGTCACACCAAGTGTTCTTAGCTGCATTCTCCGCTGGAGCCACTAGGTGTCTCACTCCCTCTGTGCACAGCTGCAGTCTATAGTGAAAGGTTATTCTTTGTTGTCTATATGATTGTTTTATTAAACAGACACTCTGTACTCTTTTCTCTCTTTCACACACACTTCCTATCATAACGTCATATCACCCTTAATAAGTGAGGGATTTCCTGTCAGGTGGGCAGATGCAGTTATGGTTTAGTTTTCTTTATAGAGTGGGTAGGACAAGACACAGGTTTCTGCTGCAGTGACTTAAGCAGGCCTGGCTTAGGCCAGTGCTACAGTGGCAACACCACTTCTTCTGGCTAGGAGCAAGTAACTAGCAAGATGCAGTGCTAAGCTAAGAGGTGGGGTAACAGACACCCTTACCTACATCAAGGATTCTTCAGTCAGGACAGTCACCACCTAAGGAAAAGGCAAAAGGACTGATCCCCAGTAAAGCAAAGCTGCATTAAGCCAAAGTACTTTACTGACAGACGCTCGTCCACTTGAGGTTAGGTCTCAGTGGCAGCTACACCTAGAGCCAAAGGCCTAGAACTCGTACTACCTTCCAGGGCACTCGCCGATACTGGGAGGCAGAAGGCGGACTGATAAGATAACTGAAACTTATCTAAACGTTAATACGTTCACAAGATTTCAGTTTCTTTTCTATACACACATCCCGTCAGAGTACTGAACCAATAAGGTGAGGGCTCTTAGCCGGCCCTGTACCACTCGGTATCTCAAATCAAGACTTCACTCCATTTTCTAATTGTCTGCTCAAGTCTACCTCCAAAGTATTATCAAGTACTGTTTGCACTAGCACTGTTACCAGAACAGTTCCACAACTTTTGTATTGCACTATTTTCAGTAAAGTTAAGCACTGTTTAAGTCGGGTCGCCGCACCTGTACACTCACCTGCAATCATTCATTCTACCCAAGGTCCGGTGCCCTTGTGTTCAAGGGTGGGCGCTACCACTCCTGGCCACCGTGACAAGTTGCCCCCAAAACACCAGAGCCCACCAGCAGCACACAACATCTGCATTAGCACCCTGGGCCATGGAACAGGCATGATGGGAAATGTAATTTTGCACCAACTGGCGGGCCGAAGGTTCCTCATCCCTGCTGTAGATAAACATCTACCACTCACCTTTCTGGGATCTAAATGCAGAACACAGGCACTGAGCTTCCTCTGTCACTCTCTCCTCCAGGGATTTCTTGCCCATCCCGAAATTTCTAAGTGTGCACAGGGTAAATCTTCTTTGCTCTTTCCACGAGCTCCCGTATGGAACCAATACTAAACCTAAGAAGAACACACAGAATGGTCATTATCAGATGAACATTTTCAAGTTAGTCCAGGAAAGACCATTGTATGTTAAACATATTGATGTACTCGTATAAGCGATCAACCCAAATGTGCAGAGTAGTATATGAATGGGAACCCACTCTGTTCTGTTATATAATGTCTGTGTATAGTCAGGACCTACTCTGTCCTCTTTACTACTGGTAATGGATTATTTCCACACTTATGTCTTAATTCTACTGTACTCTTCTGTTATGTTTTTTTGGTCTTGAATGTATTAAAGGAGAAGTCCGGTGAAAATTTTTATTCAAGTCTTGTATTGCCCCCCAAAAGTTATACAAATCACCAATATACAGTACACTTATTATGGGAAATGCTTATAAAGTGCTTTTTTCCCTGCACTTACTACTGCATCAAGGCTTCACTTCCTGGATAACATGGTGATGTCACTTCCTGGATAACATGGTGATGTCACTTCCTGGATAACAGTGATGTTGCGACCTGACTCCCAGAGCTGTGCGGCTGTGGCTGCTGGAGAGGATGATGGCAGGGGGACACTGAGGGACACAGGGCACTGGAGAAACACTGAGCATCCATCATCCTCTCCAGCAGCCACAGCCCGCACAGCTCTTGGAGTCGGGTCGTGACATCACCATGTTATCCAGGAAGTGACATCACCATGTTATCCAGGAAGTGACATCACCATGTTATCCAGGAAGTGACATCACCATGTTATCCAGGAAGTGAAGCCTTGATACAGTAGTAAGTGCAGGGAAAAAAGCACTTTATAAGCATTTCCCGTACTAAGTGTATTATTGGGGATTTGTATAACTTTTGGGGGCAATACAATACTTTAATAAAAATTATCTCCGGACTTCTCCTTCAAGCAATTTCCTCCAAGCAAGACCAACAGCTGTATATATTTTCTATGAAATGATGCTATGAAATGTTTATACCTTTGTTATCTCCAGAATATCCTACTTTTTCATAGATGGGAAATGGAGGCCGATCTGCGATGTCTTCCGACCTATTGATCAGCGCTTCCTTCATCACCTCAAATCCATTCAGCACCACAGTGTTTTTCCAGAAATACTGCAAACTGAATATGTCTCCAAACTCCTTTCTCAGCTGTGAAAACCACACAGACATATATTCATAAAATATGAAAAATCACATAACAGGTTCTCTTAGCTGGTTGTTTACTGTATCTTAAAGGGGTACTCGAGATATTTTTTTTTCTATCAAATCAACTGATGTCATGAAGTGGCAGAGATTTGTAATTTACTTCTATTAAAAAATCTCAAGTCCTCTAGTATTTATCAGCTGCTGTATGTCCTGCAGGAAGTGGTGTATTCTTTCCAATCTGACGCAGTGCTCTCTGCTGCCTGTGCATGAAGAGCAGTAGCAAATCCCCATAAAAAACCTCTCCTCCTCTCCCCACTGGATATGATACACCACTTCCTGCATAACATTCAGCAGCTGGTAAATACTAGAAGACTTAAGATTTTTTTTTAATAGAAGTAAATTACAAATCTCTGGCACTTTCTGATATCAGTTGATTTGAAATATTTTTTTTTGCTGGGGTACCCCTTTAACAACATAAAAGATTTGCCCAGTCATGATGGTTTTACATTTGCCCATCTATCTGCAATCACTAGTTATAACTGCGTTAAACACATGGTAGCACTTTTAATATATCAGCTGGTGGCAAGATCCGACGCATTCTCTCACATATAGTCTATGGAGCAGTCAGGGAGCGAAGTGTGCTACTGTACGCTTCATCCACTACCATCTATTCACTTGTTCAGTATTCACCAATATCTCAGTATACATGGAAACAAGAAAGCAATTTTAATACTTTACTTAAAACCATTACAATTGTCTGATAAAGTCATCCTTAGTGTTGCATGACCTTGGCCGGCCAATTTCTATCCTCCTCCTCAGCTAGACCCGGAGGTGTGGTTCATTATACTCACCCCCGTCCGCCATCTTGGGACAATGATGTCATCTTCGGGAGGCCGGCCGAACCGCTGCATCCGTCCCTCATGCTGGCCCCCCTCTGCCACATCATAACTGTGTTCAGCAGCGATTGGCTGAGCACAGTTATGCTTAACCAATTGTGGCTGAGCTGCTAATGACGCCCCAGAGGGGGCCGGGATGAGGGACGGATGGAGTGGTTCGGCCGGCCTCCCGGGGACTAAGTCATTGTCCCAAGATGGCGGACGGGGGTCGACACGAGATGCGGTGAGTATAATGCATCACACATCCGGGTCTAGCGTGGGGGGGGGGAAACACGGGGAAGGGGGTCATTCACATACATAACATACATTACAAAGTTGTATAACTTTGTAATGTGTGTTATTTTGTGAATAATTGTTTAGTGCCACACTACCCCTTTAAACAGGTATTGTTAACATATACTATACATATACTGTACCTGGCGCAATGTTTCTGTTGGGTTTCGGAAGTCCACCTGCAGAATGTTACCAAGAAATGGAACTCCTCTAGGACCTGGGGGAAACTGGGATCCATTCTTCCTGCTCTTCACAAAGTCCAAGAGGAAAAGGCCAACGATGAAAGAAATGAGCAATAAAAATATATTAGAAAATAAGAAGGAGAGAAGCTCAGCCATGTCCTCTGTGTGCTGGATCCTGCTAGTAATAACTCTGGCAGTGTGCTGTACAATGTGGAAAACAACTGCTGGAAACGCCCATCTCTGAAAGCCAACCTCTATCATTTCACTTAAAGGGGTAAATATGGGTCTGTGATTGATGTCTATCGGAGGTCAAAGTACAGCCTTGGACGCACTGATGCAGTAGCTGTACTTCGCTGATCCCCGTCTCTCTCCCCGTAAAACAACTCCCCCTCCTTCTTGGCTCTCTCCTTACTGCACCAGTTGCTCAGACTCAGGGAAGGGTCCAGAAATATCGGTTTTCTAATGCCAGCAGCATTGTATATTGTCCGCACTGACAAACCACCCGTATGCATGGGTCTAACTAACATAATGCAAGATTAAAGGAAAGAGAAAGGACAGCGCCCCACTGCGTAGATCACATGTCACCAGGGTGGGATATAAACAAACTCTCACCTGGGCAAGTTCTGCTACAAGATGAGGCACAACTCTCAGTAGCGTTTTGATCATAGAAACATAGAAGAAAAAGACCACTGGGTCCAACTAGTCTGCCCTTTTAGTATTTCCCTTCTTATTATCTTAGGATAGATATATGTTTATCCTAGTCATGTCATTGTAGATTTACCTACCACATCTGCTAGAAGTTTGTTCCAAGCATCTACTACTCTTTTAGTAAAGTAATATTTTCTCACGTTGCTTCTGATCTTTCCCCCAACTAACTTCTCACTTTTTGAGTTCAGTTTTTTTTCCTAAAAACACTCCCCTCCTGAACCTTATTTAGTCCTTTTACATACATTAAGTTTTCGATCATGTCCCCCCTTTCCCTTCTTACCTCCAGACTATACAGATTCAAATCCTTTAAGGCCCTATTACAGGAAGCGGTTATCCGCCGTATTCGGCCGATACCGACTGTTACGGCCAATAATTGCTTTGTGTAATAGAAGACAACGATCAGCCAACATGCACGATGTCGGCTGATCGTTGTCTTTCAACATGTTGAGAAATCAACAATGAGGATAGTAGCATAATGCTGCCGTTACTCCTCGCAACAGGAGGGGCGGCAGCAGACCCCCGCTATCTTCTATGGCCTCTCGGGACGATCAAGCAATCACCCTGGCAGCCTTAGGGTCCTATTCCACAGGCCGAGCAGGGCCCGATCAACGATTCAAACGAGCCGGATCTGCTAGATCGGCGCTCATTTACTGGGCCTATTCCACAGCCCGACAATCGTTAGCAAGGGCTGCAGGAACATCGTTATCGATATCCTTGCAGTCCTTGTTTCATACATTACCTGTCCAGGCGCAGGTCTTCTCCTTCTCCCGATTCGGTCCCAGCCAGTGATTGGCTGAGCGCTCTGTCAGCTCAGACAGGCCGCTCCGAAGCTGATGCTGCCCCGCAGGACCGGTAGAAGGAGAAGACCTGCAGCCTGGACAGGTAAAGTATGATGTTTGTGAAATCGTTGGTCACCCGCCGCGCCCGCTACTCCACATAGCGATGTGCGGGTGGCGACCTATGATTTTAGGTTTGAACCCAAATGAACGATCAGCCGATGACACGATCATCGGCTGATCGTTCTCTCTATTCCGATAATCGGCCAAATCGGGCCGATGCGGCTGATTATCGCTCCATGGAATAGGCTCCTTACCTGTCGACACGTGTAATAGCGCCATTAGTGACCGGGGAACGAGGAGCAAGCGAGCGCTGGCCTGATGGGTTGGCGCTCGCTTGCTCCCTCTTGTCGCCCATGAAATATGGGCTTAAGTCTTTCATAATATAATCATACCGCAGCCAACAATCCTGTAGAGATCAAATACGAGATGAGCAAGTACTAAAATGCTCGGGTGCTCTATACTCGAGATGAATATTTCCCGATGCTCGGGTGCTCATTTCGAGTAAAAAGCCCCATTGAAGTCAATAGGAAACTCAAGCATTTGCAGGGGATTAAAGCTCTGCACAGGGAAGATTGCCTGAAAACCTGGAAACCTCAGAAAATGATGGAAACAACATGTGAATGGACAGGAAAAAGCAGGGGCAGGATGCATGGACGCCTCTGGGGCTGGCTAATTGCAACATTACGCCAAATTATGGGCTACCGGCTCTCCCCCCCATGTTACTGTACCTCCTCCCTCGCTCCAACTTCTGTTCACTGTCGGGCCAGTAATCTCCTGAGTTGATTGATGTCTATCGGAGGTCAAAGTACAGCCTTGGACACACTGATGCAGTAGCTGTACTTCGCTGATCCCCGTCTCTCTCCCCATACAACAACTCCCCCTCCTTCTTGGCTCTCTCCTTACTGCACCAGTTGCTCAGACTCAGGGAAGGGTCCAGAAAAGAGTTCCTGGCAGCATGGTGGTGGATCTGAATCCCTACTTTCCCTGGAAGGGTCGGGCAGAGGGAAAGGAAGTTGAGCTGGTGGAGCAAGGGTTCCACTCCCTTGGGTAGCGTGGGTGGACTGCGTGGAAGACTGGGTGGTGGATAAATTACTGGACACATTATCCGCTATTCACCTGTTTGCACTGCTGCATTTTCAATAGTGGTGTACCCTGTGACCCCTTAAGTTTCGAGAAGAAGCTAGGGATTTATTGTCTGCGGTGTTCCATTGCTCCCTCCTCAACAGGTGATGTGTCACCCTGCCCAGGACCACGGCCTCCACCCACTGCATCGCTCGGAACCCCACGCCCTTGATCCTTACCCCTGGGGTTCACCATTTTGTCTAGTCAATAGACGAGACTAGAATAGGATAGGTATAGCTGAACTACAGATACCAGCCAGCCAAGGTAATGTCAGCAACAGGACAAATTGACTACTAACAGCAGACTTGGGGGTAGTCGTATAGAGTATGTGTGTAACTGGTGCTGATTTTTTTTTTTTAAAGGCACCATGTGCACAGGACACAGCACAGTGAGGATAGGTATAGCTGAACTACAGATCCCAGCCAGCCACGAGAATGTCAGCAACAGGACAAATTGACTACTGACAGCTGAACTACAAGTCCAAGCCAACAGCCAAGAGTAGCAAAAAAAAATGTTTTGAAAATTTTAAGACCTTAGAACAGACGTGTCAAACTCAGGCCCTCCATCTGTTTTGAAACTACAATTCCCATAATGCCTGAACAGCCAAAGCTAAAGTTTTGGCTTTTCAGGCATGATGGGGCTTGTAGTTTTGCAACAGCTGGAGGGCCTGAGTTTGACATCCCTGCCTTAGAAGGACTGTTGGGTTTTGTGTCGGATTCCTGCCTAACCGCACATTAATTCCCTGCCTAACACTCTCCCTGACAGACAGCAGCTCTCTCCCTAATCTCTTCCAGCCCACGTCTGACATGAGCATCGCGGGATCTGATACTTATATGCCCAGGTCATCTGATCTGGCCAGCCAATCGCTGCTATCGACATGCAAGGTTCCCATGTGATGCTACAAGCTCCCAAAGACTCTCCTGCATAATGATTGGCTGAGAAAAAACCGCCAAACATTCAGGAAGAGGAAGATGCCATTGTCTTGAGTATCGCGAGAAGCTCGTCCGAGTAACAAGCACGTCGAGTACCCTAATACTTAAATGAGTAGCAAGCTCGGACGAGCATGCTCGCTCATCTCTAGTGCTGACCTATAGGAGGTGCTTTCTCTTCTTCTACCTATCCCTGCTCTACACACAAACTCACACCTGTGGTAGGAGTTAAATTAGTTCCGTGTAGGAGAAAGTGAGCAGTGGAGTCTAGTCTAAGACACGAGTGTGTTCAGATGCAGCTTGATTGCTTTTAGTATTCCAACTATATCCATTATGCAGTGCTAAGCACTAAGAAGGTAGAAGAGTCCAGGAACACCCTAGCCCACGCTGTGAACCAGTTTAAAAGGTGCAAGGCAGTATCCTAAGTACAAGAGGAACTAGCCTGGATAGGACAAAGCTACCAAGGTAGGTCTACGTATCCTATCTCGCAGCGCAGGTGACTGGGACACCCCTGGAAACTTAGCTTCACCCAGATAACCACGGCTGGGGCTTGTATCACCCTTTTAGGACGGGTCACTCAACACTGTAGGGCACAAGGTGGTCAGACATAGTCTATACAAAGGTAAAAGTACAATATTCACTCTAAAGTATTGTCTAACGTTTCGGCAAAGTACATTGCTACATTGGGTTGGGACTCCCTTAATAAAAATCTCTTCTCCTCTTCTCTCAACTTTCCAAGCACCGCTACAACTATCACTCTTCTACTCTACTTCTTCAAGCATCTCCTCAAGCACAAACGAGTTAAGCACTAAAGTCTGTGTGAAGATTTTTCAACTTGTGTTGTATTACTGAAAGACTGTACAGTAAAGCTGTTCTGTTTCTATGTCACTGGGACTCCGTCGTACTTTACCTGCACCAGCACCCATACACACACAAACCTTGGGTTATTTTTCCCCTTTCTGTGGGTGGTAGTACCGATAGTCCGGGTGGGTCAATTTAAGAGACAAGAGCCCATGGGACCCATCATAACCCGGCAGGTCAATGACCATTGGAATTACAGCCAGCCATAACACAAAGCAGGTACCAACATCACACCTGTTTGCTGGACTAGCACTGGTGTCACGACTTTACCATCTCTGGCTGAGCTGTACCTACACCATAGCATAGCACCACAGAAGGAAACACTGGGATTTCTCCTCTTCTCAAATCCATTACTGGCTTTGGCTTCACAAATCTCTCAGATAAATCTGTGTAAAGACACCCTGGAGAGAAATAAAAATGTTCTGGTGTCAGAAAGTTATACTGATTTGTAATTTACTTCTATTTAAAAAGTCTTCCAGTACTTATCAGCTGCTGCATGTCCTGCAGGAAGTGGTGGTTTATTTCCAGTTGGACACAGTGCTCTCTACTGCCACCTCTGTCCATGTCAGGAACTGTCATGAGCAGGAGAGTTTTTCTATGAGGATTTGCTACTGCTCTGGACAGTTTCTGTCATGGACAGAGGTGGCAGCAGAGAGTACTGTGTCAGACTGAAAAGAATACACCACTTCTTGCAGGACATACAGCAGGCTTGAGATTTTTAAATAAAATTCATTTACAGAACTGTATAACTTTCTGGCATTAGTTTTTTTTTCATTTTTATTTTTTTACTTCCAGAGAACCCCTTTAACGTTATGAGTTTGTGAATGTAACTGAACACTGCAACTTAGTTCATAGAATTGCGGTTGCAGAAAACTGACATGTCAGTTATTTGCGGCGCCGCACGGGATCCCGGCCGGAGCATATACGATGTGTATACGCTCCGGCCGGGATCCCATTGAAAATAAGGCATTGTTCCACCCCGCAAAGGGATGAAATTTTTAGCAACCATACCACTCTTCAGTCAGCTCTTTAGAACACCCCATTCTTTCACAAATGTTTGTAAAGGCAGATTACTGTTAATGGGACCAAATGAGTTGGAGTCTGTGTCTTGTCAGTACTTCTGCCCTCTCAAATGAACTAAGAGAATTATATATACCCAATGGGGGAGATTTATCAAACTGGTGTAAAGTAGAAGTGGCTCAGTTGCCCCTAGCAACCAATCAGATTCCACTTTTCATTCCCCACTAATTCTTTAGAAAATGAAAGGTGAAATCTGATTGGTTGCTAGGGGCAACTGAGCCAGTTCTACTTTACACCAATTTGATAAATCTCCCCCAATATATCTCATTTCTATTCTAAGACCTGTTCTCAGTACCTCAACCCTCCATTGATGGACGCGTTTAGGTCTACAGTTTTCTTGATTACATTTTAAGCATAGACCAGCAATACATCCACAGACAGAAGTAGCTGTGGTCAACAGTCAAAGCTGGACTGAGGGACAGGGAGGGGCAAAAATAATGGTGGCCTTAAACTTGTGTTTAACTATGCTATAATGTGAGAGGCTGCAGTTTTTTTTTTTTTTAACGATATTTTATTAGTGGCTTATGTAATATTTGAACATATCGAAAATGTAATATTTCGAACATATCGAAAATGTATTACATATTCAAAAAGAAAGTCGCTCACAGGCAACAAAGGATTGTATGTTTACAATATCATACAGATACAATGAGCCTTTGTAATAACCTTAAAAGACATATTATCATATACAATACAACGTAGTCTTACCAAAAACATAGGTAGAAAAACAGTAACCTATAATATCACCTTAAAAAAGGAATATTAAAGGCATATATAGCCTTGTGTATAAAGCGGAAATGTATTTCACGTAGAACCACATTGGGAGTGGCAGAATGCACTAGTTGAGATCCTCTCAATATTTGTTGGGTCAGATCCTCTGAAAAAATTACGGAGGACCATTTTTAAAAAAAAATTTGTCTAGATAAATTCTTTTGAGAGCGTGATCTAAGTTCTCCATATGTATGTGATAAAGAATTATGTACCGGTGGTGTTGGGAATAGATTATCAAATTCTATATCACTTTCTGCTTCTGCTATCTTCCGTACTCTGGAAGTAAGAAATTCAATTATAGAATCGTATTGAGGTAAATGAAATGAGGACAATTTAAATCGTGTTCTGACGATATCCCATGATAAGAAAGTGCTGGAATTAGTATCCAGCAAATCCCAAACAGAAGAAACATGTGCACTCTGCCACTCTGAGTAATCTAATTTGTCTGAGTCAGGTGGGTAAAGTGGTGAATGCCACAGAGGAAATCTTTTCGATAGGCAAAAGGGTAAACCATATAATTTTCGTATCGCCTTCCATGTGGCAATGGTGTCTTTAAAGATAACACTTCTCTTGATTTCTGGGGGGAGTTCTGGTAATTTAGCATGTAGCAGGGTGGGTAAAGGCCAAGGTGCTGCTAAAGCTTTCTCAATTAAAATATTGGAGAAATATGAAGTGTCCATAATCCAATCTTTAGCATGGCGAAAGAGAGCGGCTAAATTATATAATCTAATATCTGGGCATTGAGCACCACCTTTAGAAGTAGGGAGACAGAGAGTGGAATAGGCAATACGAGGTCTCCAAATGCCAAATTTGCCAAATAAATTTAGTGAGATATGATTGGAGTAGGGAAACGTCAGAATGTTTGAGTAAAAGGGGTATTGTTTGCATTGGATATAACAGTTTTTCAAAACACATCATTTTGATTAAGTGGGTACGGCCTAGAATTGACAATGGTAGAGATTCCCATCTCTGGAGATCTTGTTTTATTCTCTTAATTATAGGGCGATAATTCAGGGAATATAGTGAGGAGGGAGTTCTGCCAATCTGGATTCCAAGATAAGTAATATAGGATTTAGCGATGGAGACCCCCGCAGGACCCGAAGTAGACCTCTTATGTGGAGTTAGGTAAAGAAGTTGACTTTTATGTATATTGATTCTATACCCAGAGAAGGAACCAAAAAATTTTAAGGCATCTAATACTGCCGGAACATGTAGATCTGGGTTATCTAAATATATTAAAGTATCATCAGCAAAGCATGTAACTTTGATGACTTGGGAACCAACCCGTATGCCTGAGAAAAAGTCAGAAGAAATAAGATATCTAGCAAGAGGCTCCATTGCCAAATTGAACAATAGAGGGGATAGGGGGCAACCCTGTCTGGTACCTTTTTGTAAGGGAAAGCTATCTGAAAGGAAACCCGGGGTATGAATTCTAACTTTCGGAGATGTGTATATTGTGGAAATAAAATCTTTGAATTGACCTTTGATACCAAATTTTGCTAAGGTCATGTCCAGCCACTCCCAGCTGATATTATCAAAAGCCTTTTCGGCGTCAATTGCCAACAGACCTGGAGAGTGGCTGGAACGACCCCCAGATTGGACACCAGACTGGGCCGCTAGTACCGTTCTTATATTAGTGACACCAGAACGTCCTTTTATAAAGCCAACTTGATGGCTGCCTATTAGTGATGGTAGGATGTCTGCCAATCTATTGGTCATAATCTTTGCCAACAATTTTAGGTCTACATTTATTAAAGAGATTGGCCTGTACGAATTAGGAGATGTCGGATCCTTCCCCTGTTTGTGTAGTATTTTGATATATGCAGTATCTCCCGAGGGGAGCATGTGATGGTCAGTCAGAATAGTTTGGAAAGTAGAAAGAAGAGTGGGGGAGATGACAGAAGACATAGATTTATAAAATTCCGCACTATAGCCGTCAGGGCCCGGAGCTTTGTTATTTTTAAGTGTAGAGATAGTGGCAGTAATTTCCTCCAATGTGACTGGGGCGTTGAGAGAATCAAGAGAAGGGGTATCAAGAGAAGGTAGAGTTAATGACTCTAGAAAGTTCTTACCAGCAGCTAGATCAAGCCTATCTTTGGAATATAGTGAGCGGTAAAATTGTTGTAAAAGTTGTGATATGACTTTAGGATCTTTTTGTATAATACCCGCTGCATCTTTGAGAGCAGGGATATGTGTAGTAGGTCTACGTCCTTTAGCAAGGTTAGCTAACATTTTCCCTAATTTATTACCATAGCGGAATAAACGGGATATGTATTGATCTCTATATATAGCATTGAGTTTTTCCTGTGCAATTTCGAAAGCTTGTCTAGCTGCTGTCCATTTAGATTTATTGTCATCTGTAGGGGAAGACAGGAAAAGAGTGTATGTAGAGCGCAGATCTTGGGAAAGTTGAAGATAGTTTTTACGTGCTTCACGTTTCTGGGCAGCCACATAAGAAATTATTTGGCCCCTTAGAACTGCTTTTGCAGTCTCCCAGAAAAGTATTGAAGATTGTGTATGTTCAGCATTGTTAGAATAAAAGTCTGACCACCATTTTTTTAATAGTTTGATAAATGATTCATCATTAGCTAAATGAGAAGGAAATCTCCAAATAATATCGGATCCCTTCTGAAAAATATCTCTTAATTGTAAACTAACAGGGGAGTGATCCGAAATTACTATATCATGAATTTCAGAGTCTTCTACTCTGCCAAGAGAGTCCGGTGACACTAAACAGTAGTCTATTCTTGACCAGGCAGTTTGGGAGTGAGAGTAAAAAGAGTATTCTCTACCATCTGGGTGTAGATGACGCCAAGAATCAGATAGGGAGGTAGAATTAAGGAAGTTGGATAAAATATTATCTGATGAAGTATATACAGTAGGGGTCTTAGTTCTTTTTCTATCTTCAGTTGTATTAAGAACAGTATTTAGGTCTCCACCAACTATTTTAAGATTATTGTCATCTTGCAGAATGAGGTTTTCCAATTTTTTAAAAAAATCAGGTCTCTGAGTGTTGGGATCATAAACGTTATATATGCTATATTTGCCCGCTGAAGTGTCAATAAGAAGATGACATATCCTGCCTTCATCATCTTGATATTGAGAAAATACCGTACAGGTTAAATTTTTATGTGTAAGAATAACTACCCCGCCTTTACGGTAAATAGCTGGTGAACCATAAACTGCACCCACCCAAAAACGTTTAAGTCTGAAATAATCCGATTCAGTTAAATGTGTTTCTGGCAATAATACTATATCGGCCCTAAGTCTCTTAAGATGTTTAAGTATAGAAGTCCTCTTAGATAGGGAACGTAGTCTTAACATTCTTAGTCTTAGTCCTTAACATTCCAAGTGATTAATTTCATAAAATATTAAAGGACAACTCCGGCGGGACCCCCCCCCCCAAAAAAAACACAGACACACACAGACACCATACTCACCATCCCTCCGGTGACGATCGCCACTCCATTCACCCGCCGTCCGCCTCACCGTCACCTTCGTCCGGCATCCAGCGATGTCTCTTGCTTCCGGGTCCATGAGAGAGAAAAGGCTGCCAGTGCGCTTGCGCACCGGCAGCCTTTTCATTGGCTGGAGCGCATCACATGGCTTCCAGCAAGCTCAGCCAATCAGGGCTGAGCAAGCTGGAAGCCATGTGATGCGCTCCAGCCAATGAAAAGGCTGCTGGTGCGCATGTGCACCAGCAGCCTTTTCTCTCCCATTCACTCTCAATGAAGACGCCGAAGAGGAAGAAGACCCGGACCGCCCCCCAGCTCTGATGTCACCCGACACCAGAGAAGAGGACCGTGATGACCGTAATAGGTAATGTATACATTCTTTAACTTCCGGGGTGGGGGGTTGGGGGTCGGGGGTCGGAAAGTGGGGGAAGGGGGCCAGACCGGGTATTTAACCACATTACAAAGTCATATAACTTTGTAATGTGTGTTAAATAAGCCCAAAAAATTTTTCGCCGGAGTTGTCCTTTAATAGAAGAGGAGGTGTTAAGAAGAGACCCTGGAAGCACAATAATATAGTGGGTAACCCTTTCAGGTAGAAAAAGAGGATAGCATGTAGCATTTTCAGACAAACTAAAGGTGATATACCTAAGAATAAAACAGTTAACAATATAAACTAAGCAAATAAAGTGAGATGTGGACTTCACTTTTTTCGTATTGTCCAATGTTCGGAGCATTCGCAAACTCCGCATTATCGAGAAGAAATAAAGAGAAAGAAATAACTGGTGGAGAGGTCACATCAACCTCCGCTCCACTAAATGAGTATATATTAAAATTAAAGACATACACATCACTACCCTCCTGAGAAATGTGAGTTGTCACAGGGAAGCAAATAAATAAAATAAAAGGGAGAGCCAGTATATAATGATTAGTACTTAAAGAAGTTGCACTTAAACCTTAAACCATACAAGGTGGAATTATACATATACATGCACACACACATATACATATACATATATATACATACATAAATACTTACACACACACACACACACACACACACACCACCAAATGCATTACTACCTAGACTAAAGAAAATAATAATGTAGTAACAAGGTGTCCCTAATATAGTATTTAGTCAACATATATAGGGCTAAATAGAAAAAAAATACTCAGTTTTAATGAGCAGCATAGCGTCCAACAGAATAGAGATGGCGTTCATAATCATTCCATTTTTTCTACCGTGTCAGTAGGACTATCCAAACGTCGTCTCTTGTGCTTGTCTTGAATAGGTGGAGTGAGACCCTTTACATCTTTAAGGGAAGAAATGGCTTCCTCAGGAGAACTGTAAAGAGAGGCTGAACCATCCGATTTGAAAACTTTCAGTATGGCAGGATAAAGAAGAGCAAATCGTATTTGATTTTTCACCAGTGTTGAGCAAATGTGTGCAAAAGCTTTATGTTTTTGAACCACTGCTGCGGAGTAGTCATTAAACATGAGGATTTTGTGGCCACGAATTGCAACATCAACTGTAGATTTTTTAAAGCTTTGTAAAATGTTGTTTTTATCATTATAATTCAGATACTTGACAATCACTTGTCTGGGTTTCTGTTCTTTTTTATTTGTATCTTGCTTTTGTTTCGCTGGTGGGGGTCCCACACGGTGAGCTCTTTCCACAGTAATGTGACCGGGGATACCCAAGGCTTGGGGAATTTCTAGAGAACATATAGCATGTAATTGCATGGCTGGAATGGATTCAGGTAAACCTATAATATGTAAATTATTGCGCCTAGAGCGGTTCTCTAGATCATCAGTCTTTGTTTGCAATGAAGCTGTGACATTCATATTCTGTTGTAGTTTTATTTTTGTAGAATGTATTTCATCTTCTAACAGGCTGACTCTCTCCTGAAGTTCAGTAATCTGTGAGGTGTGCGTTGCTATATCTCCCTGTATGGTTGCTAGGGAGGAAACTATAGTGGCCTCAAGAGAGGATTTTATGTCATTTAATATCATTTTGGACACTTGAATTGCCAGTGCCTTGCAAGACATATTTAGTCCTGGTATTATGGTGTCACAGAGGTCCGGCACTGGGGTTTGTTAGGTATGTGTTTCCTCTGTGTGTGCCTCAGCAGCAGCACCTCGTGTCGGCGCCATCTTAGGTGTCCCTGTGACAGAGCTGTGAGGTAAATGAAGGAGGGCTTATGGGGAGGTGTATAACTGGTTCCCCCCTTAATGAAGTGGTGCCTCCGACTCCTCTGCACTTAGAGAAGTCAGAGATGTGGTCCGGCAGGGCCGGTAATATCAGGAGTCAGAGCGGGGAGCGATATTATGAGCGGAGGGTGGAGAAGCTCACTCACACTGCTGCCATCCCATACGCGCCGGAACCGGAAGTCGAGGTTGCAGTTTTTTTTATACAATTCAACACTCTGCTCTTCTGTCCTTTACTCCCCACTTTGACTTTCCACCACAGGTATTGGTTATAGTATTTTTACCACCATGATAGATATATATATATATATATATATATATATATACCCTCCTGCACTGTTACTGAGGGGCACACAATATAGACAGAATTGCTATACATATATATATATATATATATATATATATATATATATATATATATATATATTGTGGGGGTTCAGCTCAAAGATAGTCCTTGGGCACGGGTTCCAGTCAAACAAAAGACACTTTATTGTGTGAACGCAGTCTTACAAATAAAAATAGCTTTTCTTCAGCATAATGAAAAAACACTTCAAGGAAAAGATAAACAGTCCTTTCTCTCAGGTAAGCCAAAAAAATAAACAAAGGCCACGGTCTCACCGTTTAGATGCAGCAAGTCCCACAGGCTTCCTTAGCCTTCCAGCTTTGATAGCGCTCACACTATGGTTAAGTAACACACCACACTTTGCTTCAGTAACACACCACACCCCCCTCTGCTCTGAACCAGCTGCCTTTTAAAGGGCTGGTAAGACCTGGGCTGGAGTATGGGAGCGACCTTCCCACCCAAGCTCTTTGGTCGCTCCATAAAAAACCCGGACCCGAACTACCAAAAAAAAACCACTCAGCAACATAATGTCACAGGTGCAAACTATAGGGTTTTTTATATCACAGAGGCCAGCCACCTTGGTGACACATACCTGTCATCGACAATAGCACCTACTGCCTTTCTACATACCCCCCCCCTCTGCCCAAAGCCGAGGGGCTGGGCACCTTCTGCCAACATACAATGAACCCTTGAGAGGGCATCTGCATTGTTATGCAGCTTGCCCGGCCTGTGCTCCACACTAAACCTAAAGTCCTGTAGGGCCAGAAACCATCGTGTCACTCGGGCATTGTTCCCTTTTTTCTCTTGCATCCATTTTAGGGGAGCGTGGTCCGAAACTAGCTTAAACTTCCTTCCTAAAAGATAATACCTTAATGAATCCAAAGCCCACTTGATGGCCAGACACTCCTTCTCTATGATAGAGTAGTTTTTCTCACAGGAGGACAGTTTCCTGCTCAGATACACCACTGGGTGTTCCTCCCCATTTATCTCTTGGGACATGACAGCTCCTAGACCCACATCTGATGCGTCTGTCTGCACTATGAATTCCCTAGAGAAATCAGGGGCTACCAATACTGGCTGCTTACATAGGGCTAACTTTAACTCTTGAAAAGCCTGCTCAGCCTCTGGGGACCATTTTACCATGGCCGACTTTGTACCCTTAGTGAGATCCGTCAGGGGGACTGCAATCTCTGCGAAGTTGGGGACAAACCTTCTATAATAGCCAACAATTCCCAGGAAGGACCTTACCTGTTTTTTTGTGAGTGGGCGTGGCCAGCTCTGGATTGCCTCCACCTTATTTATTTGTGGTTTTATCTGACCCCTTCCCACTATATACCCCAGGTATCTGGCTTCTTCCATCCCCATGGCACATTTGTTAGGGTTTATAGTAAACCCAGCCTCCCTTATTGCATTCAGGACTGCTTGGACTTTATTCAGGTGACTCTGCCAGTCCTGGCTAAAGATGACAATGTCATCCAGATAGGCCGCTGCATACTTTCTGTGGGGGAGTAAAATATGGTCCATGGCTCTCTGGAAAGTAGCAGGTGCACCCTGCAACCCAAAAGGCATCCGTACGTACTCATAGGACCCCTCTGGTGTGGAGAAAGCTGTCTTTTCCCTCGCTTCCTTGGACAATGGGATTTGCCAGTACCCTTTTGTAAGGTCTAGTGTTGTGATATACCGGGCCGGCCCTAGCCTTTCAATCAGTTCATCTACCCGAGGCATGGGGTATGCATCTGCGATGCCCTGGCCCCTGGGGGCCACTTCCGCAGTGCTGGTGTTATGAGCAGGCAATGACCGGGGCAGCTGCAGGGGTTATACTTGTCACGGTATAGGCCTGAGGGCGGCACAGCTGTAGGGCCGGTCTGTGGAATCTGCGGGTGATGATGGGCATGCGATTCTTCGCTGCACTTAGTCAGGGCACCAGTTAGTGGACACTAATGCCAGGGTTCAGTAACAGCGGTTTTATTATAGAAAAGGTAACTAGTAGCAACAGTTCTGTCCGGATGCAACCGGGTATATAGCAGGCTTTGACAAATAAAGCAGGAGTGGTGCTGCATAGGCTGTGAGAAGACGTGCCGGATGATGGGAGTAGGAGTATGAGAGAAATAGCGTTGCTGGGTGGATTAGCCTGAGAATAATACTTGCTGTGAATCCTTGCAGCGATGAGGAGAGATAACGGAATGACACCCAGATGAGAGAGAAGGAGAGGGACGACACACATCCTCCTTGCTTGGAAGCAGGGGGAAGACTAACTTGTTAGGAGGAAGTGGGAGGTCACATGGTTGCTCCTGGCCAGAGCTAGTCGGCCATTGGAGGAACCATGGTTACAGGGCACTGGCACGGTCACGTGATCAACAGCCTTGCATACCACTGTACAATGCAATAATACACAGGAATACATGAGAATACACATGAGAATGCACATTACCAGAGAATACTAGGGGGAAACCAGCAGCAGTTGCAGTGCAAACACTTACCAGAACAGGCATTGACACAGCAAGAGAAATGGCCATAATAGGAGTAGTAGTCTGCATGTTCTGGGACACTGCATACCTCCCTAGCAAATTTGAGCCGACCTCGGCGAATCTTGAAGGCAGCAAACATGAATAGACTGGACAATCAAACAACAGGAATGAATGATGAGAGTGAGTGTTATGAGGTGTGTGTTTCCCACGCCCAAGGCACAGGTGAAAAGAGAGAGAGGATGAGAAACCCTAGTGGCAGGACTTCACCTAGGGGTGCCTAACGTACTCTGGCGACCAGGTAGCTAGTGCGTGAACCATCTGACATGTAAGCCAGGACAACTTAACTGCTGGCGGGTGACCCACCATATTCCAGCCAGTTAGACAGTAGGTTTTCTGTTAAATATGTTACCCTACTGGAGGAGAACGTGAAGACCTGTGTACTACCTTGGCGTGTCTGAGTAGTGTCTTGGATACCTGGAAGAGAAAAGAACAAAATAATAAAAGCAAACATACATGGGGAGCTCCCTTTCATACCACTCAATCACACACACAAGCACTCCACAGGCCAAACACACGAAAAGGTATCCAAGGTGCGATATGTATGGACAAGTGTGAAGGTTAGGTATGACTATGTGTGATAACTACTGTGTTGGGACAAGACAGAGGTGAACAAATACTGGAAACAAAAGGAAGGGGAACACAAAAGACAACAAATACTGCGAGGTCTTGAGGAGAACTGGCTCACATGAATCTGAATGAAAATCTGAGAGAAATCTGAATGAAAATCTGAGAAAAATCTGAATGAAAATCTGAGAAAAATCTGCATACGAACTGGCTCAACTAAATCTTTCCAGCTATAGATATGATAATAATACACAATAATGAGACTGGATGAGAAAATACACTCCTACATAAACTGGACTTTCTCTGAGGTATATATATATATACTAACTTCTCTTACTCAGAGGAGGAGCTATCTGACTTAGACACTGGAAAAATATACTGTTTTACAAAAGAGGCGCTCTACTCTGAGGCAATCTATGTAACCTTGTGCTTACTCAGAGGAGGAAATACAAAGACTTTGATAACACTGGAATACAATAGTACAATAAGTGCAATAATGAAATAAGTGCAATAATACCCTGTGTGGAACACACAATCACAGGAAAGTGCATTAGGAAGGAATGGGTTAAGTGTCTCTGTTAGGTAGAGTCTCTTTTAGGCAATTAGACATCGTCCATGTAAAAGGCTCTGGGACAGGCACTAGAGAACCTTTTGTTATGGTAAGTGTCCATCAGCTCATGGCTGGTTAGTACAGGGAACTTGGTCAGGAGGACCAGGCACGAACCTTAAACGTTGCAGGAACTGGAACAAAACAGTTAGACAACAAAACAGTTTAAGGGCTCTGGTCTCTGTAGCGAAGTGGAGGAATTCCTCTGGTAGAGCGCTCAGACCGTCTCAGCGGAGGATCCTCTTCAACAGTGATTGGTGCAGGTACCGGTGGAAGATCACCCCCAGTGTCTGGTTGTAAAGATGGAGTCGTTGGAGGCACAATTGGAAGTGGAGAAACCGCTGAAACGGGTACAGGGAACGCTAGATAGCCTACGGCCATGAGGAACGGTTCAACTTGGAACATTTCTTCCAGAGAGAGAGGTTTAGCTGGAGCTGCTGGGGGAGCCGGAGGCGTGGATGCAGGTACCGGACACGGTGCTGTAAGGCCCTGTAGGTCCTCCTTAGTGCAACGTTTTATCCTATTCCGATGCACCGTCTGTGGGGCTAGCCCAGGCTTTTTGACTTCATACACATCAGTCTCTGGGTAAGGGATAGAGGAGATGACATAGGGCTCAGGCTCCCAAAGGCTTTCAAGTTTGTGAGAGCGATGATATTTCTTTAGCCAAACTTTATCCCCCACTTGTAGTGGTGTGGCATTCTCCCTTAGGTTGTAGGCATCCTCTTGGCGCTGCTGAGCCTCCCCCATCCTCCGGTCAACAATTTCCCGGGCATCCTGGATTCTCCTCTGATGTTCCCGAACCCAGTCCGTTTCAGGTAGGGGGTTGAAGGTGTCAGGAGCTTGGACTCCAAGAGCACGGTCTTGAGGAAGTTGGCCTTGGCGGCCGAACATCAGGTAGAACGGGGAGTAGCCAGTGGAACAATGAGTGGTATTGTTATAGATCTCCACTAGTTCATCCAACAAGTGGGGCCACTCTACTCTCTTGGTCACTGAAGCCGTTCGGAGCATGTTGATAAAGACCTGGTTAACTTTTTCACACAGACCATTCCCTTGAGGGTGATAGGCCGTGGTGCGGAGCTTCTTACATTCATGGTAGGCACACAGCTCCTGGAAAAGTTGCGACTCGAAGGCCGGACCCCGGTCCGTCAGCAGAGACTCTGGGCACCCATAGTGCTTTACATACTCCTTGTAAAAAGTAAGAGCAGTGGTCTTGGCGGTCAAGTCCCTGACAGGTACCACGACTACCCACTTGGAGTAGTGGTCAACCATGGTGAGGGCGTAGGTATACCCGCATCTTGTAGGGGCTAGCTTCACATGGTCCAGGGCGACTAGCTGATTCGGCCGGTGGGAGGTGATTGGATGCAAAGGGGCCCTGACTTCTCTTCCCCCAGCTTTGGAGATATTACAGGCAGGGCACTCAGCACACCAGTTCTCGATGTCAGCCCTCATCCCGATCCAGTAGAACCGCTGTCGGATAGTGGCCTCCGTCTTGTGTACCCCGAAATGACCGGACCGGTCATGGTAGGCATCTAGCACCATCTTAGCGTCTCGTCGGGGAATGAGGATCTGGTGGCACCTCTCCCCAGAGACCGGATCAAGAGAGTTCCGCAGGATCAGTCCCTTCTGTAAGAAGAGCCTCTTTCTTTGCCTCCAGAGTCGCCTTAGCTCGACATCAGGATAGGGCCTCTTTATCCGCATGGGGACCCGACCAGTAGAGAGGTAGTCATAGATCTCCCCCAGGACACGGGACTCTTCCTGGATGGTCTGCCACCTGGCCAAGTCTTGCGGGGCCCTAGGTGGAGGCGAAGGCGTTTCAGGCCCGGCTACATCAATAGCACTCTGGGTAGCGAACCTTTGATAGAAGGGAGGCATTTCTACGTCTTCCCAATCGCTGTCCTCTGGGGCCTCTTCGCCCTTGGATAGTCGGGACAGAAGGTCTGCATTGACGTTAGCCTTGCCACTGCGGTACTTAATTTCAAACTGGAAATTGGCCAGTCGAGAAGCCCACCGCTGCTCCAGGGCGCCCAGCCGAGCAGTGTTGAGATGCGCCAACGGGTTGTTATCCGTATAGATGGTAACAGGGGTGGCAGCCAGGTAGTCCTTGAACTTTTCAGTGACGGCCCACACTAGGGCTAGTAACTCCAACTTGAAGGAGCTATAATTGTTATCGTTCTTTTCAGCACCCCGAAGACTCCGGCTGGCATAAGCTACGACTCTCTCTTGGCCATCTTGAACCTGGGACAGCACAGCTCCCAGGCCTTGGAAGCTGGCGTCTGTGTAAAGCCGGAAAGGAAGGTTATAGTCCGGGTAGGCCAGGATAGGAGGCGTGGTCAACAGGCGTTTCAGGGTTTGAAAAGCAACCTCCTGCCGTTCGGACCACTCGACGGGGAGTCGTCGGTTGTAGCTTTCTCGAGGGCAACCCCGGAGTAACTCATTGAGGGGCTCGGCCACTTGGGCAAAGTGGGGAATGAAGCGGCGGTAATAGCCGGCAAATCCCAGAAAGCTTCTCACCTCCTTGACGGTCTTAGGGGTATCCCAGTGTTCCACAGCCGAGATCTTCTCTGGATCGGGTCGTATCCCCTCAGCACTCACAACGTGCCCCAGATAGTTCACTTGGGGTTTGAGAAGGTGGCACTTGGAAGGCTTGATTTTCAGGCCGTGATCGATTAGGACCTGGAACACTTCAGCCAGATGATGGACGTGATCTTCGTAGGTACGTGAATAGACAATCACATCATCTAGGTAGAGCAGGACACTCTGAAAGTTGAGATGGCCGAGACACCTTTCCATCAACCGCTGGAAGGTAGCGGGGGCGTTGCACAGACCGAAGGGCATGCTGGTGAATTCGAATAGTCCCATGGGGGTGGTGAAGGCCGTCTTCTCACGGTCTTCGGGTGCCATGGGCACCTGCCAGTACCCACTGGTGAGGTCCAAGGTGGAGAAGTAGGCGGCTGACCCCAAAGCAGCAATAGACTCTTCGATCCGGGGCAAAGGATAGGCATCCTTGTGGGTGATTGTGTTTATCTTCCTATAATCCACGCAGAACCGGATGTTACCGTCTTTCTTCCTCACGAGGACGATAGGGGCAGCCCACGGACTCTGACTCTCTTGGATAACGTTAGAGTCTTTCATCTCCTTGAGCAGTTTCTTGACCTGCTGATAGCTGGCAGGAGGGATTGGCCGATGTTTCTCTTTGATAGGCAGATGGTCCCCAGTGTTGATTCGATGCTGGACCAGGTTGGTCTTCCCGAAATCGAGGGAGTGTTTGCTGAAGGCCTCGTGATACCTTTTGGCCACCTTGAGGATGCCGTGGAGGTATTCAAGTGGGGTATTGGCATCGCCAATATGGAGTTCATCCCACCAAGGGGCGAGAGCCCTGTTTGAGTCCCTTTGAGTGCCACGGATGGAACTCTGATAGGCGATGGTCTCCTCACAGATGATGTCCTCAGGATCGAGTTGGTATAACATGGCCACGGTGGTGAACTTGGGTAGGTCAGCTGAGGAGTCTCCAAGGTTCACCAGACGGACAGGGACCTGACCATTGGAGACGGTCACCAGGCTCCTAGCGGCCCTGACAAGAGGTTGCCCCTCAATTTCAATAGCATCCAGAAGGGCCACATAATCAGCATTGTTGAGGCCTGGACGGACCCTGCACCAGATGAGGAACTCACTGTTAGCTGGGATGGTGATCGGACGAGCATCTCTAGTGCGGACACGGCAGATTTCTCCTCGAGGATTGGCAAATTTCCGCTGAGCGGCGAGCACCTTTATGGTCTTCTGAACGGCTTGCCTGTACTGAGGAGACATAGCACAAGACATAGAGGCATTCAAGGCATCCAACACTTCAGTGAATACATGGCGGATAATATTCATGCCTAATACCACGGTCCCACTATCTCCCTGAGCCTCAGTAACAATGATACCCTGACGCGCTAGCTCCCGCTTCCCTATGCAGACAGTGGGTTCCCAGTAACCTAGTTGCACAATAGGACGACCATTACTAGCAATAAGTTTCAGACGGTATTTCTCAACTGGACCTAGGGTTCTCAGATCCCAATGTTCTTCAAACACATGCCTCGGGATAGTGGTAACCTGGGAACCTGTATCTACCAGAGCCTCCAGGGGGACTCCGTCCACCCAGAGAGTCACATGCGGGCATTGTGAGAGGAACCTTGAGAACCACTGTGCTTCCTGCGGGCCTGGATCTCGACCTCCTGGGTGTTGGCCCTCGGACCCAGGGGTAACCCGTTTAACTGATAGCACTGAGAGCGGTAGTGTCCATGTCGCCTACAGTGGCGGCAATAGGGGCGCTCAGGGGATCTAAGTCTCGGTGGAGGAGGCCGATCGGGAACTGAATACTCAGGGCAGGGGTCCTGTGGTGGTGGAGGTGTTGGATAGGCCCCTTGTAGCCCCCTTAGGGCTTGGCAGAGAGAGTCAACCACTTGCGTAAGGAGAGCAGGGATCGCTGGTGAATTAGCCGGGATAGACTGTTGGGCAGCTTGTATAGCGGAAACTGGTGGAACCATAGTGGGCACTGGAGGTGGGGGTATAGGTCCCACCGGATCCGGGCAATCCGAATCTGGAGTACAGCCGGCACAGGGATTGTCAATGCCAACCACCCTCAGAGCCAGAGTCTTGAAGTCCAGGAAAGGCATTGTAGGGTTTTGGGCAGCTAGCATACGCAGTTGGCTCTGGATGAGTCTAGAGTCCACCCCCTCTATGAAGCGGTCAGTGATCATACTCTCCACAGCTGAGGAGTCTATGGTATCAACCTGTCTCAGGGCCCGGTAGGCAGATTGGAGTGCTAGTGCATAGTCTCTGAGGGTCTCACCTGGCCTTTGTCGTCGGTCATAAAACTTAAGGCGGACCTCCGTGGGTGACTGTACCTCAAATTCTTTACTCAGCCGGGTCAGGATCTGTTGTACATTAGCTTTCTCCGTAGCTGGCCATGACCGCACCTCCTCGGCAGCGGGACCCTCAAGTTGTCCTAGCAGCAACTGCACCTGCTGAGTGGGAGAGAGTGAGACAAGTTCAAGGGTGCGGGAAATTTTTTCCTTGAAATCAGCCAACGTGTGGGGTTCTCCTTTATAACTGGGAAGATTGTTGGGCCCAATGAAGAATGGGACCGCTGCGGTAGCCATAGCAACGGGAGCCGCGGGAAGCCTTCTTCGGGCCGTCGGCGAACTGCCGGACCCGTCAGAGTCACTGTGATGGCCGGTGGACATGACGAGGGGTTCTGGTGTAAGGCGCCTGGAAGAAAGTAGGAGCGAGGAGAGCTTGCGGGAACAGCAGGCACCGATAGGCAGGGTGTCCGGGACCGGAGAGGAATAGGGCGGAAGTCAGCATCAACACTTCCGGCGGTCCGGGCACAATCTCCTTCCCTCCTGCAACAGAGGCTTGGATACTGCAGGGCCGGGGCGGAGCGCGCGCGCGCGCGAAGACAGTGCGTCACCGGCTGACTTAACCCCTTAGCAGGCCGCAGCGCGGCAATAGCAAAGCCTCTGGGGGGATTAGCAGTACAGTTCTGGGGACACTGACAGTTGGCACAACACAGTCTGTATCCTGTTCGTGACGCCAAAAATGCGATGCCCTGGCCCCTGGGGGCCACTTCCGCAGTGCTGGTGTTATGAGCAGGCAATGACCGGGGCAGCTGCAGGGGTTATACTTGTCACGGTATAGGCCTGAGGGCGGCACAGCTGTAGGGCCGGTCTGTGGAATCTGCGGGTGATGATGGGCATGCGATTCTTCGCTGCACTTAGTCAGGGCACCAGTTAGTGGACACTAATGCCAGGGTTCAGTAACAGCGGTTTTATTATAGAAAAGGTAACTAGTAGCAACAGTTCTGTCCGGATGCAACCGGGTATATAGCAGGCTTTGACAAATAAAGCAGGAGTGGTGCTGTATAGGCTGTGAGAAGACGTGCCGGATGATGGGAGTAGGAGTATGAGAGAAATAGCGTTGCTGGGTGGATTAGCCTGAGAATAATACTTGCTGTGAATCCTTGCAGCGATGAGGAGAGATAACGGAATGACACCCAGATGAGAGAGAAGGAGAGGGACGACACACATCCTCCTTGCTTGGAAGCAGGGGGAAGACTAACTTGTTAGGAGGAAGTGGGAGGTCACATGGTTGCTCCTGGCCAGAGCTAGTCGGCCATTGGAGGAACCATGGTTACAGGGCACTGGCACGGTCACGTGATCAACAGCCTTGCATACCACTGTACAATGCAATAATACACAGGAATACATGAGAATACACATGAGAATGCACATTACCAGAGAATACTAGGGGGAAACCAGCAGCAGTTGCAGTGCAAACACTTACCAGAACAGGCATTGACACAGCAAGAGAAATGGCCATAATAGGAGTAGTAGTCTGCATGTTCTGGGACACTGCACATCAAACTTAGATACTTCATTTAACTTCCGGTAATCGTTACAAAACCGCCATTCACCATTCGGTTTTGGTACTAACACTATTGGGCTGGACCACCCACTTTTAGATTGCTCAATTACCCCCAACTTGACCATCCTCTTAACTTCACTGGACACTACCTCCCGACGGGCTTCGGGGATTCTATAGGGCTTTACATTTACCCGAACCTGTGGCTCAGTGAGGCTCTCATGCTCAATACAATTTGCAAGACCTGGCAACTCAGAGAATAAGTCCTTATTGTGCTGCAGCAATTCTCTACACTGCTGCCTCTGTGAAGGGGACAGGGTCTCTGCAATTTTGACAGCAGTGACATTAGACTCAGGTTGGGTCACTAAACAAGGGGTCTCAGGAGGGTTTCTATCTTTCCAGGGTTTTAACAGGTTTACATGATATATCTGAAGAGGCTTTCTCTTACCTGGTTGATGTATACGGTAATTTACTTCACCCACTTTTTCAACCACCTCATATGGCCCCTGCCACTTTGCCAGGAATTTGCTCTCAACTGTGGGTACCAGCACAAGCACTCGATCCCCTGGTCTGAACTGTCTAAGTCTGGCAGATCGATTATATACCCTGGACTGTGCCTCTTGAGCCTGCAGGAGATGCTCTTTTACAATAGGCATCACATTAGATATCCTCTCCTGCATCTGAGCTACATGTTCTATGACACTTTTATATGGAGTGGTTTCACTTTCCCAGGTCTCCTTCGCTATGTCCAGCAAACCCCTGGGGTGCCGACCATATAACAGTTCAAAGGGCGAGAAACCTGTGGACGCTTGTGGAACTTCCCTGATGGAGAACAGTAAGTAGGGCAACAGACAGTCCCAGTCCCGACCATCCCTCTCTACCATCTTTCTCAACATCCCCTTTAAGGTCTTATTAAACCTTTCTACCAACCCGTCGGTTTGGGGGTGGTATACTGAGGTACGTAACTGGGTTATCTTCAACATTTTACACAGTTCCCTCATTACCTTTGACATAAAAGGCGTACCTTGATCAGTTAGGATCTCCTTGGGTAACCCAGTTCTAGAGAATATGAAAAATAACTCTCGGGCAATGTGACCAGGGCCTCGACATCTCCAACAAATAATATCTCGGGATGGGCCCCTTAACTTGGGTTCAGACCCTTCCTTGGCCTGAGAACGCCCTTCAAGAGGAGATTTGGACCCCCTCTTTTGAGTATCTGTTCTACTCTGGGCACCCCAGTAAGGTGACCTCAGGCTCCCTGAGTCATTTAGAGAGGTTTCCACAGCTACGTATCGCTCTACCAGACCCACGAGGTCATCTGCATTCTGGGGGTCTCCTTGTGCAACCCAGCACTGCACAGACTTAGGGAGTGAATGTATGAATCGGTCCATGACGACCCGTTCAACCATTTGGGCTGGAGAGCAGGTCTCTGGCTGCAGCCACTTCTGCACAAGATGGAGTAGGTCAAACATCTGTGATCTTGGTGGCTTGTCCTTGCCATACACCCAGCGGTGCACTCTTCCTGCCCGGACTGCCAAGGTCACACCCAGTCGGGCTAAAATTTCCGCTTTGAGTTTTGTATATTCTTTAGCATCCTGCAGGGTCAGGTCATAATAGGCTTTCTGCGGCTCTCCGGTAAGGTACGGGGCTAGAACCTCAGCCCACTGGTCTGGAGGTAGTTTCTCACGATCAGCTACTCTCTCAAACACCGTCAAAAAAGCCTCAACGTCATCCTCTGGCGTCATTTTCTGTAAGGCTTCCCTTACCGTTCTCCTTACACGGCCAATGTCTCCTTGTGTTTGGGAGGTTACTGTCTCCCTGGCTCTGACAGACTCAGCCAGGACAGCCATCTGTTTAATAAGGAGATTATTAGTCTCTTGCTGAGCCTGCACAGTTTCCAAGTGGGCTTGCTGCTGCTGTGCACTGGCCTTAACCAGGTGCTTAAGAAGCTCCTCCATGCTGTCAGACTGCTCCTTTAACCCTGTCGCTGCCTTGACCCAGGACATGCAGTCTTTCTCCTTTTAAAAGAGTGGGTTATGCCCGCATCCGAAGCACCAATTGTGGGGGTTCAGCTCAAAGATAGTCCTTGGGCACGGGTTCCAGTCAAACAAAAGACACTTTATTGTGTGAACGCAGTCTTACAAATAAAAATAGCTTTTCTTCAGCATAATGAAAAAACACTTCAAGGAAAAGATAAACAGTCCTTTCTCTCAGGTAAGCCAAAAAAATAAACAAAGGCCACGGTCTCACCGTTTAGATGCAGCAAGTCCCACAGGCTTCCTTAGCCTTCCAGCTTTGATAGCGCTCACACTATGGTTAAGTAACACACCACACTTTGCTTCAGTAACACACCACACCCCCCTCTGCTCTGAACCAGCTGCCTTTTAAAGGGCTGGTAAGACCTGGGCTGGAGTATGGGAGCGACCTTCCCACCCAAGCTCTTTGGTCGCTCCATAAAAAACCCGGACCCGAACTACCAAAAAAAAACCACTCAGCAACATAATGTCACAGGTGCAAACTATAGGGTTTTTTATATCACCGAGGCCAGCCACCTTGGTGACACATACCTGTCATCGACAATAGCACCTACTGCCTTTCTACAATATATATATATATATATATATATATATATATATATATATATATTTATTAAAACAGTAGATGTGGGGCTATACAATGGAAATATTTTTTAAGAGTGCAGAATGAAAATGTGGACGGACTTTGGTGCTGTCCATAGAATAGAGGACAAGTATGAGAAAGCAGGGGATCCAACCTTCATGCTCCCTGGGGATCTCACTAATGGTGTCCTAGCTCCTTTGTTATGAATCAAGCCATGGGTTGGCTCCTGATCCACAGCTCCATTCATTCTCTATGGAGCCGCCAGAATAAGCCGGGTGCTGTACTTAGTTCTCTCTTGCGGCTCCATAGAAAATTAATGGAGCTGCTGGTCATGAGCCGACCAACAGCTCAATTCATAACAAAGGAGCCAGGAAGCCAATAGAGAGATCCCCAGGGTCACCTCTCTGATGGACAGTGGACAAGTATTTTTAAATCGGCAAACCCCTTTAAGTGAAGTAATTTCCCACAATCTGTATATATGAATTCTGCTCTGTAACATTCTGTTTGCAGATCAGACGGCACATATTGAAGGCCAGAACTGCTTACAAAGATGCTATGATTTAATATTAGATAACTGAATGTACTGTGTGATAGCCAACGTATCTGGGTAAATACTTTATTCTTATATTCATATAAACAATAAATGACTTTTTGAACATTACTATTGAAAATTAGCAAAGGATTTCTAGAAAAATCTTTTATAAATTGTGTGACTATGAGAAGCTAAAGGGTAAGATTCAGTGACATAGATACAGATCTCTCCCTGTTTGGAAACTTATCCCCTAGCTACTACATGAATATTGTAGGGCTGTGGACTTTGTGTTAGGGCATAGACAGGATCTTCCCTGGGACGAGGTTGGTCATTCGGTATCCCAAATGTAAGCTGCTGTAATAAAGTGGTAAAAAACAGGAAGAGTTCCATTCTGGCAAGTTGTTCTCCCAAACAAGATCTCCGACCTACAAGAGAAAAAAAAAACGTGATGAGTGTCTGTTGTTTTTTGCCTTTTTTTTAACCACCCTCCACTCCCCACCATACACATGTTGGCAGTGAAGCTTATGTTTTTGGTTAATATTTAAATCAGATGACCCTAACTTCTTTTCTTACAGGTCATTCATATTCCACTTGAAGTTCTGGGTAAAAAGTAACTCTCACTCTAGTGTAGTTTTCCTTAGAGGACATCTTTACCGATGTCCTTGCAGTCTTTGTTTAAACTGTATACATACCTATCCAGGTTGCAGGGCTCCTCTTCCTCTGTGCTTCTCCCCGGGTCCCACGCGCTCCAGCTTCACAGCGGCTTGTCTCAGCTGACAGGCCGCTCAGCCAATCACTGGCCGCGGCGTTCCTGGCCTGTGATTGGCCGGGCGGCCTGTCAGCTGAGACAGGCCGCTGTGAAGCTGGAGCGCGCGGGACCCGGTGAGAAGCTCAGAGAAAGAAGAGCCCTGCAACCTGGATAGGTATGTATTCCTCTTTGCATATCGTCAGCCGCGGTGCGTGGTCGGTGCCCGACGATTGTAGGTCAGAACCTATATCAACAATCAGCCGATGACAGCGATCATCGGCTGATTGTTGTCTTTATTACACGGAACGATAATCGGCCAGATTCCCTGTAATAGTACCCTAAGACTTCTAATTGCAGTGAGACATTGACTTTAAAGCGTAACTGTCATTTCAGGGCCATTTTTCTGAAAACAGTAAATATCAATAGTACAAGCGATTTTAAGAAACTCTGTAATAGGTTTTATAAACCAAAAGAGTTTCCTTCTGTAGTTAAAAAGCAATCTCCCAGCCTCCCCCCTCACATCAGATGAAGCAGTATTTCTGTGTCCATTATGTGGCTATGGAGAGGGGAGGGGCTGTTAGGAGTGACTGAGCACGGAGCAGTCCTGCAGAGCACAACACCCTGCAATCTTCTCTCAGTAAGTTCATAGATAAGCGCTGACCTTTCTGACACCTGAATTTAGCGTTTTAGGTGCCCAGAGAGTCTACAAACAGCTGACCTTCATGTCACCTCTTCCTGCTCCCTCATCTCCCTCGGCCCCTCCCCCCTCCATAGGCTTACAATGGAGAGAGCAGAACCCGTCTTCACTGGCTTCTCTGTAATGAAGACGTGTTTGCCTGATAATGCACAGATAAGAAGTCAGGGGGGAGGCTGGGAGATTGCTTCTTGAGTACAGAAGGAGGCTTTTTTGGCTGATGAAACCTATTACAGAGTTTCTTAAAATCACTTATACTACTGATTTCTGCAATAAAAAAAAACATGACAGTTACGCTTTAAGGGGAAGCTAAACAATAAACAACCCACTCTTTCTGAAACCGTTCATACTCATATCTATGTAAGGGATTTGGATTCATGTAGCTTCAAATATTTGAAGTACGTACACTGTAGGATTTTTGTCTCTTACGCTGATAGAAAACACGAATAATACAAAAGAATGGATGGCAGCGTCCAATAAAGCTTAATCCTTTTATTCCTCCATAGACAATGAAATAGTGACGTTTCGACTCTTGCTAGTCTTTTTCAAACTAACCAGTATACATAAATCACATCTTTATATACCACAAACAACAAAACACATAGCAGTAAAACACACCTCAACAGAGTTGCCACCACGTTGTGTCCCGAGAATGTCGGTGTTTTTTTTTAATGCTTTTTTTTTTGCTGCATATATGTCTTATGGTGTAATGTGTATTTTGATTAATAAAGCTCTTTACTGATTTTTGTATTTATATTTATACATTCCCCTGATGGCTGATTAGCTACCCAAGGTCCGCTGCATTATCACATTATATTTATATGCAGTATTGATATGCAGTTATTTGTAAACAGGGGGGCGGGGTTTACGGCCGCCGGGATTGCCCTGTAGAACACACAAATCATGTGATCGGATGGGATGGTATACGTCATTGAGTCATGTGATCCCCTGTTTCCATTCCATTCTTTTGTATTACGTCTATTTGGGCCGAGTGGGATCCACGACCCGGGTGGAATCTGCGTCCAGGGGGAAGCCAGTTTGGGCCCCCGTGGCTATCTGAGTGCTACTGGGAGCTTTGCTTGGTTCTACAGGAAACACCAATAAGACTCCTCCGACTCACCTGCAGAAAATGGGATAAATGCTTCTCGTTTTACAAACTTTCCGTTCTCATCTAGGAAGTGCTTTGGGTAAAACTGGAAAGGTTTCTCCCATACTTGCTGATCTTTGAGCACAGAGGACAGGTTGGTGATAATAGTGGTGCCCTATAGAAAAAGATATGAAAAATAATGGTATATAGGGAATGGTATAGAACAAACGTGTCAAACTCAGGCCCTCCAGCTGTTTTAAAACTACAATTCCCATCATGCCTGGACAGCCAAAGCTAAAGCTTTGGCTGTCCAGGCATGATGGGATTTGTAGTTTGCAACAGCTGGAGGGCCTGAGTTTAGAACAATAAGAAAGAACTTAGTAACTAAGGACTTATTGTTCCATGTATTATGGTGAACAATTTCCGGACGTTTGCAATTGTTTATCATTAATCGGAGAAAACAAAAAATTTCTGATAATATCAGACATTTCCCATAGTTTTTACCTTTTGTATAGTGTACCCTTTAATCTCCATATCTCTGTAGGTCATATGAGGCAAAGCCAGGGGAACAATATCTCCGCATCGTTGTACTTCATGGATCACAGCATTAGTATACGGCATCTGCAGCACATCCCCCATTGCCGGTTTCCGCTCTCTTCCAATTACTTGATCAATTTCTTCTTGTACTTTGGCTGAATGACAATATTTATTACTACATGAATGCTCATACATACACTGATACATGTACGCTTTATATAGGGACATAATAATAAATTGCAATACAGTGGTGCCTTGGATTATGAGCATAATTCGTTCCGGAACAGTGCTTGTAATCCAAATCCACTCTTAAACCAAAGCAAATTTGAAATGCAGACAATTGGTTCTACACCCCCAAAATAATTTTTTTTATACTGAATAACATGTAAAACAAATGAAACAAACATTCAGAAACAGCAGAATATGTGATAGTATAAGTTACTGTACAATATAGCAATCAGCATGTGGAGTATAATGTATAGTAACTGCATAAACCTGAAGAAACAGCAGCAGTTTGTAGATACAGGATGGAACTGCAGATCCCCATAATGCAGTAGCGTAGTACAACATGCCAGAATAGAGAAGCAGGGCTGCTGTCAGAGGTCTGTGTGGTCACATGACAGCAATGGGGAAGGGGGGGGGGGGTACCAATCAGGACTGACAGAGACTGCAGGGAGCATGAAGGAGGGAGCAGGTTATATGTGGGCACATACATGCAGCGCTCTCTATCCGGGGACAGAGGGGTTACAGCTATCAAGAGATTACCTCCACAGTCCTGTCCCCTGATGCAAGCCCCAGCCTGAAGTGGATCTGCTATGATTTGGAAGGTGAGGGAGACTTTCTGGGTCAGAGTACAGGGCTGTAGACCCCGCTATGCAGACCATTCCCCTCTCCCCCTCCCCCTCGTACCCAGTACAGGGAGCTCTTAAACCAAAGCAACACTCTTAAACCAAGTCACAATTTTGAAAAACTGTGAGCTCTTAAACCAAAAAGCTCTTAAACCAAGGTACCATTGACTTCAATATACAGATAAATTCCTACAGTAATAAGAGTTTTAAAGTTTATAGATGTAAAATGTAAAGTGTTATAAATGTAATGTAAGATGTAAATATAAAGTGTTGCTACTCACATTGGACATCTGGGTAGAGGATCATATACAGCAGCCCCCACCTCAGGGTGGTACTTGTAGTTTCTGTCCCAGCAGCAAATAAATCATATGTGGTCATCAGCAGGTTTCCTTCATTAAAACTAGTAGCGCTGTCCCCCTTCACCTAAAAGAAATGAGTATTATTGCTGTGTACATGGAATAAATGTAACTTTACGGAAATCTGTCAGCTCTGCAGGTAAATGGCCGGGGAGTTGGTGGTGGGCCGTAACAGCAATTCTCCTCCCTCCCACCCATGTCCAGTCCTGCATGACTGACATACAGGGCTTGGCTTCCAGCACAGAGAAATGGCAAAGACTTAAGTGGTATTCCCATCTCAACGAATATGATGATACTTGTAGGGCTCATCAAGTTTAAATAAGTTCCCTTCACCCTCCCCAGTGGTGTGTGGAGAAGTCCCTGAAGAAACCTTCTCCTAAGCTTCAGTAGGCGCTAGTGATAAGCAAACGTGCTCAAAAATGGTTGTATTTTACAATTTTACGATGTATTTTACGATCACGAACAATTTGTTTGATGGTCGGAATGGTTATAATGATCATTTTCAAACCTATCCGAACATGTGTACGATGTACACGATGTACGCAACTGCGAAATGCACGCTTTGCACCTGATAATCTGTACGCATGTGCATAGACCAAAATGTACACAACGGCTCAATCTACGCTTTGCACTTGATAATGTGTGAGCATGTGCGTAGACTGAAATGTACGCTTCTACTGTACGTTTTTTATTTGTTCGTGAATGTTCGGTGAACACAAACCGATTACGATAATTTTTATTAATGTTCGTGTTCGGGATCCGAACCGAACATCAGGATGTTCGCTCATCACTAGTAATCACCAGTGTCCGGAGTCCAGGATCAGTGTCCGGAAGTAGGATGAAAGGTACGCTGGTCCATTGGGACATGTGGGAGTAGTGGGCATCATGGTACATTGGTTACATAACGTTGACATTGTTAGGATTGGAGCCTGGTGAGATTGGGAGCAATGCCCCACTTGCACTCTTGATCAGTTGACAAATCGGAGAAAGCCCTTCGAATTGGAGATATGGACTTCTACCACAGCGTATAAGAATATAAGAGTCCTTACTTTTTCCATCTCCACTAGGTAGACATCGATAAAGTCACGGATGTAGTTTGGATTCCAGGTTTTCTGATGCTCTGATACTATTTCCTTTAAGAATGCTATCAGTTCATACTCTGGCTTCATCACACGATCCACAAGCCAGGGGACGTTCATGAGAAGAGGAATTTCATTTAGGATCTAAAAGGTAAATTTGGGAATTATATTACGTTATATTATATTATGATATATTTTATAGTAATTTAAGTGGTTGTCCAGCCCCACAAGAAATAGGAAAAAAAAATCTGTTACACTCAGCTGCCCCAATACGACCAATCATTGGCTGTTTGCACACTTTCTGTATGTTACAACTAAAGCTGTAAGCATCGGGACAGACTGTGTGGTAGATCAGGGCAGGTGGTGGGTATAACCTTGTGGTTTATATACCGTATGGGGCACAAAAGGGGACCTATCTCCGGTATGTGGGCACAGAAGAGGGACGTATTTACAATATGGGGGCTCAAAAGGAGGGATTCGCTAGTGCAGCGGTTCAGAAGGTGCCTTATCCACACTATGGAGGCACAGAAGGGGGGCCAAAGTAAAGCATGGTGGGAGGTACTTGGTGCCGAACTATACCGGGTGGGGGGGGGGCTTAAACAGGGAATAATTACAGTGTGGGGGTGGAGGAGCACCGACATATAGGGTTGGGACCCAAAGGATAGCTAATTACAGTGTAGGGGAGAAGGAGGGCTAACTACAATGTGGGGGGACAAAGGACCTAATTACGCTTTGTGGCACAAAAGGCGCTTAACGAAATGTGGGGGCACAACAGGATAATAACTGGATGCAAAAAAGGCCTTATTACTGATTCATGTTACGCAAGGTGTTCTGTTTCTTTGTTGGGGCTAAATGCAGAATTATTACTAAGCAAAGCATTATATTGTAGATGAAGAGTGTGCATAGAGGTAAGGAGGGTGCTGGAAAAGTGTGGAGCATAAGACTAATAATTTATATGGTTTGCAGAGCGCCTGTAGAGAGCTTGTATCTTCCTCTATATGGGATATGATGTCTTATATGATTGATTGAGATACAGTATATATATATATATATATTATCATTACTATTATTTTTTTTTTTTTTGGGGGGGGGGGGGGTAGAAAGAAACATACCTTTTTATATGCTGCAACTTGGGGGAAGGGGGGTGGGGGTAATGGGCATGGGATGGGTTCAAGGTGCTCTAGTCCAACCAAGATCAAATAAACCATAGCAGATGTGCCTTTAAAATCCATATGGCTTGTGTGAGAACATGCTAATCTGCTCTTAATTTCTCAGAAGTGATAATAATAATTTAAAGTATTGTTCTATTGTTTTACAGTAGGTGGATGTTAGCACCATATTATATAGTATATAAGGTTTTAAAGTACCTGGGCCAAGAGTCCAGATTCAGCCTTAAATGCTGCATCAAAGAGACTTAAAAATCGCTGAAATTTTGCATCATCATAGTCAAAGCGATCCCCAAACGCAATGGAGCAGATGACGTTACTGACAGCGTTATTTATGAGCAAATGTGGATTGAACTGATCTGCGGAAACCAAAAATTATCATCCATTTTTGTTTTTTTAATAAAACTCATTTAGCCTTCTCATTGTTGAAAGACAAACAACTCATACAGCAACAATCTGCTGCCGTCGCTCCGTGGAATAGCAGCGGCGGCAGCAGACTGCTGCTGGTAATCTAGTGATTACCCGGGCAACTCCCCGGCAGTTCCCCACAGCCCCCCCAGCTCTCACCCGCTCGCTGCTGCCACGTGTAATAGTGCCAGCAGCGAGCAGGGAACGAGGAGCAAAGGAGCGCTCATAGCACCAATCTAATTGATCAATTTTATGCCAAAGCATAGCATTGATCAGTATAAGCAATCAACTGATTGCCTATTATAGTCCCCTGGGGGACTTAAAAC
This sequence comes from Dendropsophus ebraccatus, assembly GCF_027789765.1. NCBI lineage: Eukaryota > Metazoa > Chordata > Amphibia > Anura > Hylidae > Dendropsophus > Dendropsophus ebraccatus. The sequence goes on along the minus strand of NC_091457.1, from coordinate 144,093,569 downwards.
GTTTTTAAAATGACAAAACCCCCCTTCCTAATAAATGTTTAAAGAGGAACTATCAGCAGGTTAGACAAATCTAACTCGCTGATAGCTCCCCATTGTGCATGGAGCGCTGAGGATAAAGGTATGTGTCTTACCTTCATCCTCAACGCCAATCCTGTGCTGTTGTTAATGTAATGGTATCTTCAGTAAGGCTGTTCAGCTACTTCCCCTAGAGCACCGATCCTACACTCCCGCAACCAGCCCACTCCACTGATAATCATTAGAAGGGGCAGATCGGTGCTTTGGAGGCAGGGCAGTGCACCGCCCTTAACAGAGACACAATTACATTAACAACTGCACAGGAACGGCCCTGAGGATCGAGGTAAGAGACATACCTTCCTCCTTAGCGCTCCATGCACAAAAAGTTCATCTAATGTGCTGATAATTCCCCTTTAATTCCCTCCACTTTTTCCATTCTGAAAATAACCCCCCCCCCCAAAAAAAAAAAAACCCATGTGTTTGGTATTGCCACGTGCAAGATTGTCTCAATTATTATAATAAACCATTATTGATCCAGCACAGTGATCGGCGTAAAAGAAAAATAATACCAAGCACAAGAATTGCTGATTTCTGGTCACATCATCTATCAGATAAAATTGAATGAAAAGTATATACAATGATCCATTCCCCCCAAGGTATAAAAAAATCTATGCAACAGGTCAACTTAATTCTGTAGGCAAACATCTACCACTCACCTTTCTGGGATCTAAATGCAGAACACAGGCACTGAGCTTCCTCTGTCACTCTCTCCTCCAGGGATTTCTTGCCCATCCCGAAATTTCTAAGTGTGGTCAGAGTAAATCTTCTTTGCTCTCTCCATGAGTTTCCGTATCTGGCTATTACTATACCTAACAAAAACACACAGATTAATCATTGGTGCCCAACCTTTTCAAGTTAAAGTATTCAAGAAAGGGCCATTGTTTATTAAAGATATAGTATGTTGTATAGGGGACCATCCCAAATGTACGGAGTAGTATACGAATGTAAACCAATTCTTTAAATCGGAACAGTTGTGCTATATAACGTCTGTATATAGCCAGGGCCTATCCGCTTCTAATGGGCTTTTGGACTATTTCCACACTTACCTCTTAATTCTATTCTTCTGTTATGTTTTTTTGGTCTTGGATATATTTAGGAATTTCCTCCAAGCCTTGGCCCTTGCTTAGAACAGCTGTATATATTTTCTATTAAATTATGCTATGAAATTTTCAAACCTTTGGAGTCTCCGGCATATCCTATTTTTTCATAGATGGGAAATCGAGGCCGATCTGCGATGTCTTCCGACCGGTTGATCAGCGCTTCCTTCAACACTTCAAAACCATTCAGCACCACAATTTTTCTCCAGAAATACTGCAAACTGAATACATCCCCAAACTCCTTTCTCAGCTGTGAAATTTTTTTATCAAATGTTAAAAATCACAGGACTAATGTTACATGAAAAAAGTTCTCATAGCTGGTCATTTAATATTGAAGGGTTATTTCCACCTCCCCTTTTTACCCTGCACATGGCTTGTAGATTGTGCCACTTCCTGGTTTTCTCTTGGAGCAAGCTCCTTTACTGTGATTGGTCCTCTTCACAAGCAGAACTAGGGCTGGCATTGTGGCTTCTGGCCTGTTCTCTGCTGTTCTGTGCTTAGCTCATTTACACCAACTCTCATAGCTTCACAGAGCTGAGAGCTGTCAATGTGATGGACTACTGCACATAAGGTGGCTGTCAGGGGAGCTTGTAAGCTCCGGTCAGAGAGTGAGTTATCAACCTGGCCAGGCCAGACAGCCAGCTGTCCACTAATCAGCCACATCAGAGGACCTAGCAGGGAGCCAGAACATAAAAGGTAATAAGAAGCTATTGAAAAAAAAAATTTTCTTCAACTTTTAATTACCTAATGTTTTAGATATAGTTATGGAGATGGGAATTTAGTGTCCCAGTACATGTGTGCCACTAAGACCTGTATTCTACCTCTTCAAAGGTAGCTCTGTCAGATGTCACACTCTGGGATGATGGGTGCCTTTCCACACCATTACCACCATAACCACAAGTAATGTCTGTTGACACAGCCGCAGGAAGGAAAAGGGTTAACGTGTATGTTGTTCACTGTTGTCCAATTACTGGTGCAGGTACCACACACACTCTGCACCTATTACACCTCTTCCTTCTCCTCTTTCTAAGAGACAGAAAGAAAAAATGGCGCTTCCTAAATTCAAAAATTCTAAATTCAAGCCAGGGGTGAGAGGTTTAGATAGGAACCACTCACCTATTGGAGTTGTGCTAAATAATAGGCACAACTCTATTAAAGGCTTCAAGCAGAGTGCACCGCAGCCAGGTCGGGGACCCCAGGAGATAGGTGTATAGAAGTGTGGTAGTAGTGATCCCAACGTGGGATTCCAGGACCAGGAATTCCCTCTTACAGACCGGCACAGGTGTGGAAGTTAGGTAAGGTCCCCAAGACAGCCCCTGAACCTATTCAAGTCAAGCAACACTTTTTCCAACCACTTCCTACCAACGGCTACTACCACTGCCAACACCCGTGCCTGCACCTACTGAAAGTAGTAACTGTACTGCATTGAAGACTCCAAGTAAACATTACTTGTGGTTAAGGGCTGGACTCATGGCTTTCTGCCACACCTGCACCCACACATTGTGCTACCCTTTACAAAGCCCAGTGCCAGTGTGTCCGGGGGTGGGTATCACCACTCTAGGCCCTGTGACAAGTGCCTGAGTTAAACACCAAAAGCCCACCTGCTGTTACACCTAGCAACCTCAGGCCACGGCAGGAATACCCCTTTAACAGAATTTGCTCAGTCATGATGGTTTTACTCTATGAAGTGCTGAAGTCCTGAATGTTACCTATGTTCACCTGCAACAGAGATAGGGAATGTAATATGAAATCTGTACGCCTGATGTGACATCTCATTGCTGTGTATTAGTGCAGAAGTTAAAACCGTACCATCACATAATTAAACTTTTAATATATTGTCTAGACGTGTCAAAGGTTGAGATTGGACCAGGTTTCAGTCCTGAGATTTACTGTAATCGCTAGTTAAATGTAAATGAAAGACAGGGTAGCGCGTTTCACACCTCAGCTGGTGGCAAGATCCAACTCATTCGTTCAATTATAGTCTATGGGGCAAACTAATTGATTGTTGTGGCCAGCTGAGGAGCAAAGCGTGCTACAGTGCTATTCACCTGCTACTATCTATTCACTTGTTCAGCATTTACCAATATATTAGTATATATGGAAACAAGAAAGCAATTTTAATATTTTGTTTAGAAAGGATATGCAAAGTAGCACTCACACCTCTTAAGCAAAGAGATGTCCCTTCAAGTCAAGTCTCGCTCAGTCAAGGAGCCTTAGAACATTGACTGGGGATTTTATGCCAAGCCAAGCTATCTCTCCAAAAGGAAAGATTTCCCATCTGCAGATAGCTATTTCGGGGTTTTTGTCCCTTGTCAGTGCAGAGCAGGGTGTTGGCTGGCTAGTGAGAGGTCTATCGACGTGGGTCGAAACCATTACAATTGTCTGATAAAGCCATTTTTGCTGTTGAAACACTGCATGACTATGGCCGGCCAATTTCTATCCTCCTCAGTGAAGACGCAATGGACAACATATAGGGGGAGATTTATCAAAGGGCGTAAAATTTAGACTGGTGCAAATTGGCCACAGCAACCAATTACAGCTCAGCTTCCAGCTCTGGTGAAAGGAAAGAGGAGCTGTGGTTGGTTGCTGTGGCCAGTTTTCACCAGTCTAAATTTTACACCCTTTGATAAATCTCCCCCATAGAGTTTGTTAAACAGGTATTGGTAACACATACAGACTACGCATACTGTACCTGGCGCAAAGTTTCTGTTGGGTTTTGGAAGTCAACCTGCAGAATGTTACCAAGAAATGGAACTCCTCTAGGACCTGGGGGAAACTGGGATCCATTCTTCCTGCTCTTCACAAAGTCCAAGAGGAAAAGGCCAACGATGAAAGAAATGAGCAATAAAAATACATTAGAAAGTAAGAAGGAGAGAAGCTCAGCCATCTCCTCTGTGTGCTGGATCCTGCTAGTAATAACTCTGGCAGTGTGCTGTACAATGTAGATAACAACAACTGCTGGAAACGCCCATCTCTGAATGACAACCTCTATCATTTCACTTAAAGGGATAGAACACAGAAATATCAGCTTTCTTCAAGCAGCATTACATATTACATCTACTACTCTTTCAGTAAAGTAATATATTCTCACGTTGCTTCTGATCTTTCCCCCAACTAACTTCTCACTTTAGTTCAGTTTTTTTTTCTTAAAACTCTTTCTTCCTGAACCTTATTTAGTCCTTTTACATACTTAAAGGTTTCGATCATGTCCCCCCTTTCTCTTCTTTCCTCCAGACTGTACAGATTCAAATCTTTAAAGGCCCTATTACACGAAGCGATTATTGTCCCGATTACGGCCAATAATTGCTTTGTGTAATAGAAGACAATGATCAGCCAACACGCACGATGTTGACTGATTGTTGTCTTTCAATATGTTGAGAAATCAACAATGAGGATAGCAGCATAATGCTGCTGTTGCTCCCCGTAACAGGAGCGGTGGCAGCAGACCCCCGCTATCTTCTATGGCCTCTCCGGACGATCAAGCAATCACCCTGGCAGCCTTACCTGTTGACACATGTAATAGCGCCGTCAGTGATCGGGGAACGAGAAGCAAGCAAGCACTGACCTGACAGGTTGGCGCTCATTTGCTCCTTCTTGTCGCCCAGTGTAATAAGGGCCTAAGTCTTTCCTGATATAATCAGACCGCAGCCAACAATCCTCTAGGGATCAAATATGCAGACAAAAAAACTTCCATCCACTCCAACTCAGGTATATATATTAGGTGCAGGTCCAAAATCCGGAAGAAAGGTGTAACATATAAAAACGATATATATATATATATATATATATATATATATATATATATATATATATATTACACCATTCTTGTGGAATTTGGACCTGCGCCCGATATATATACCTGAGTTGGATTGGACGGAAGATTAAAAGGGTATCATAGGTGTAAGCAGGGCCGGCTCCAGGTTTTTGTGGGCCCTTGGGCGAGAGAGCCTCAGCGGGCCCCTTTGTAAAGCACACCTCGGGGCACACCTACCAAATAAAGTTTGACCAAATATCGAAAAAAAAACGTAATCCAGTAACTCACAGGTGACGTCTTCTTTGATCTGGGGCGATCGCTCTCCGTTTCCTCTCCATCTTGCCCAGACCTCCATGATGATTTCTTCCAGCTACAATTCAGCTCTTCGGGACCTGTCAGACAAACATGTTAGGCTCCACACTTTTTCAGCAACTTCCTTCCCTTTTTCCCACCCATAGGCTCCTATACAGTAGTAACTCCACTGTTTGGTGTCATGTGCAGTAAAGTAAGGAGGTTTGTGGGTCCTGTGCTGTGCCCCCCATATAGTAATAATGCCCTCTGTCCCCATAGTAATGCCCCCTGCTCTGTCCCCATAGTAATGCCCCCTGCTCTGTCCCCATAGTAATGCCCCCTGCTCTGCCCCATAGTAATGCCCCCTGCTCTGCCCCATAGAAATGCCCCCTGCTCTGCCCCATAGAAATCCCGCCTGCTCTGCCCCATAGTAATGCCCCCTGCTCTGCTCCATAGTAATGCCCCCTGCTCTGCCCCATAGAAATGCCCCCTGCTCTGCCCCATAGTAATGCCCCCTGCTCTGCTCCATAGTAATGCCCCCTGCTCTGCCCCATAGAAATGCCCCCTGCTCTGCCCCATAGAAATCCCGCCTGCTCTGCCCCATAGTAATGCCCCCTGCTCTGCTCCATAGTAATGCCCCCTGCTCTGCCCCATAGTAATGCCCCCTGCTCTGCCCCATAGAAATGCCCCCTGCTCTGCCCCATAGAAATCCCGCCTGCTCTGCCCCATAGTAATGCCCCCTGCTCTGCTCCATAGTAATGCCCCCTGCTCTGCCCCATAGAAATGCCCCCTGCTCTGCCCCATAGTAATGCCCCCTGCTCTGCTCCATAGTAATGCCCCCTGCTCTGCCCCATAGTAATGCCCCCTGCTCTGCTCCATAGTAATGCCCCCTGCTCTGCCCCATAGAAATGCCCCCTGCTCTGCCCCATAGTAATGCCCCCTGCTCTGCTCCATAGTAATGCCCCCTGCTCTGCCCCATAGAAATGCCACCTGCTCTGCCCCATAGAAATGCCCCCTGATCTCCCTCAGCACAAGAAAATAAAAAAATAAAACATACTCACTAATCCGGGTGGGGGATGGGTCCTCTTCTCCCTTGTGTGCGCCTTGTGGATCCACCAGCAGGCGTGATGACGTCATCGCTCTGCGCCTGTTGGTGAGATCGGATCCATGCTAGAATGGAGGTGCTGGAAGGAGGTCGTCCCCCTGGAGTCTGTATTCTAGCTTCTTCACCGTAGAGCAGGCTAGAATGGAGTTACAGTAAGAGACATTACATGAGGTATACCAGGGGTACCAAAACAACCCCCAGCATGTCCAGCCTGTTATTATGGGAGATCAGAGGACATTACAGGAGGAGATTTAAGAGGAGTACTACAACTCCCACCATGTCCAGCCTGTTATTATGGGATATCAGAGGACATTACAGGAGGAGATATAATAGGACTACAACTCCCAGTGTGTCCAGCCTGTTATTATGGAATATCAGAGGACATTACAGGAGGAGATATAATAGGACTACAACTCCCAGCATGTCCAGCCTGTTATTATGGGATATCAGAGGACATTACAGGAGGAGATATAATAGGACTACAACTCCCAGCATGTCCATCCTGTTATTATGGGATATCAGAGGACATTACAGGAGGAGATATAATAGGACTACAACTCCCAGCATGTCCAGCCTGTTATTATGGGATATCAGAGGACATTACAGGAGGAGATATAATAGGACTACAACTCCCAGCATGTCCAGCCTGTTATTATGGGATATCAGAGGACATTACAGGAGGAGATATAATAGGACTACAACTCCCAGTGTGTCCAGCCTGTTATTATGGGATATCAAAGGACATTACAGGAGGAGATTTAAGAGGAGTACTACAACTCCCAGCATGTCCAGCCTGTTATTATAGGAGATCAGAGGACATTACAGGAGGAGATATAAGAGGAGGACTACAACTCCCAGCATGGACAGCCTGTTATTATGGGAGATCAGAGGACATTACAGAAGGAGATATAAGAGGACTACAACTCCCAGCATGGACAGCCTGTTATTATGGGAGATCAGAGGCCATTACAGAAAGAGATATAAGAGAAGGACTAAAACTCACAGCATACAGAGGGAAGGTATTGGTGAGCCCCGCCTCCTCATGTCACATGACAATGATCACAGGTCCTTCATCCATATACAGCCTCTCCCGTTCTCAGCCCCGCCCCCTTATGACGTCACCACAGGTCCTTCATCCATATGCAGCCTCTCCCGTTCTCAGTCCCGCCCCTTATGACGTCACCACAGGTCCTTCCCCAGTGCAGCAAACACGGCAGGTCCTTCCCCAGCCCCTCCAGCCCTCCCCCGGACTTGGGGTCGGTGATGCGGCGGGCGTCTGTCTCACTGCTTGGGCAAGTGTCGAGGGCCTCTTGGGCGGCCGTGGGCCCTGGCACTTGCCCGAGTATGCCAGGTGCTGACGCCGGCCCTGGGTGTAAGGGCTCAGTCTGGTATATATAGTCAGGCGTCTAGAGGTATACTATTGCCATTGGCAACCCCGGACTGTCTGTATTTGGGCCTATGTGTTTGTGTCTTTTCCTGGCCTCTCTTGTGGTAATGTATTAACCTTAGGGACCAAGCCTATTTGAGCCTTAATGACCAGGCTCATTTTTCAAAATCTGACCTGTCTCATTTTATGCGCTTATAGCTCAGTGATGCTTTAACATATGCAAACGATTCTGAGATTGTTTTTTTTGTAACATATGGTACTTTATATTAGTGGTAAAATTTGGTCACTATCTTTTGTGTTTTTTGTGAAAAACATAAAAATATCATGAAAAATTTGAAAAATTTGCACTTTACAAACTTTGAAATTCTCTGCTTCTAAGAAAAGAAAGTTGTATCACATAAATTAGTTACTAGGTCACATTACCAATATGTCCTCTTTATTCTGGCATAATTTCATAAACATATTTTACTTTTCTTCGGTGTTACGGGGCTAAGAAATGTATCAGCAAATTACCAATTTTTCATTAAATTTCCAAAACTAATTTTTTTAGGGACCAGTTTTTTTTGAAGTGTGTTTAGGAGGCTTGTATACTTGAAACCCCCATAAATGACCCCATTTTGGAAACTAGACACCTTAAAGAATTAATCTAGGGGTATAATGAGCATTTTAACCCTACAGGGGCTGGAGGAAAGTATTCACAATTAGGCCGGAAAAAAATGGAAAATAGAAATTTTCAAATAATATGTTCGTTCAGATTAAAGTATCTCATTTTTGCAAGCAACAGGAGAGAAAAAGCACCCCAAAATTTGTAACGCAGGTTCTCCTGAGTACAATGGTGACCCATATGGGGGCGTAAACCACTGTATGGGCACACAGCGGGGCTCAGAAGGGAAGGAGCGCCAATTAGCATTTTCAGTGCAGATTTTGCTGTACAAGTTTTCAGGCGCCAGGTGCGTTTGCAAAGCCCCTGTAGTGCCAGGGAAGTGAAACCCCCCCAAAAGTCAGCCCATTTTGGAAAGATAACCCCTCAAAGAATACATCTTGGGGTGTGGTGAGCATTTTGACCCCACAGGTATTAGAGGAAAGTATTTAAAATTAGACAGTAAAAATGAAAAACTAGAATTTTTCCAATAATATGTTTGTTTAGTTTGAAATTTCTCAATTTCACAAGGAGCAGGAGAGAAAAGGCACCCCAAAATCTGTAACACAGGTTCTTCCGAGTACAACGGTACCCCATATGTGGGCATAAACCACTGTATGGGCACACAGCAGGGATCAGAAGGAAGGGAGCGCCAATTAGCATTTTCAGTGCAGATTTTGCTGTAGAAGTTTCTGAGCCCCAGGTGCGGTTGCAGAGCCCCTGTAGTGTCAGCAGAGTGAAACCCCCCCCATAAGTCACCCCATTTTGGAAAGGGCACCCCTCAAAGAATACATCTTGGTGTGCGGTGAGCATTTTGACCCCACAGGTATTAGAGGAAATTATTCAAAATTAGACAGTAAAAATGAAAAACTAGAATTTTTCCAATAATATGTTTGTTTAGTTTGAAATTTCTCAATTTCACGAGAAACAGGAGAGAAAATGCACAGCAAAATTTGTAAAGCATGTTCTCCTGAGTACAACGGTACCTCATATGTGGGCATAAACCACTGTATGGGCACGCAGCAGGGCTCAGAAGGGAAGGAGCGTCATTTTGCTGGTGCAAAACCACAGCTAGCATCAGTTATTAGAATAGCGCAGGTGCTAAAATATTTTTTTTTTTTATGAGATTACAGGTAATCTGGGGTAGTGACGGGCAACCTGGGAGTGTTTACTTGCTATCTGGGGTGTTTATGGGCAATCTGGGGTGGTACAAGCAGTCTGTGGCAATCTGGGGTGTTTATGGGCAATCTGGGGTGGTACGAGCAGTCTGTGGCAATCTGGGGTGTTTATGGACAATCTGGGGTGGTACGAGCAGTCTGTGGCAATCTGGGGTGTTTATGGGCAATGTGAGGGTGTTTACTGGCTATCTGGGGGTGTTTACCGGCTATATGGGGTGGTAACGGACAATCTGGGGGGGGGGTTTACTGGCTATATAGGGGTGGTAACGGACAATCTGGGGGTATTTACGGGCTATCTGGGGTGGTGACGGGCAATCTGGGGGGGGTGGGTCACAGGCAAACTGGGGTGGTGATGGGCAATCTGGGGGAGGAGTGACAGGCATTCTGGGGTGGGTATGGGCAATCTGGGGTGGTTACGGGCAATCTGTGGTAATCTGTAGTGGTTATGGGTAGCCTGTGGCAATCTGGGGTGGTTACAGGCAATCTGGGGGTGTTTACTGGCTATCTGGGGTGGTTACGGGTAATCTGAGCAGTTACAGGTAAACTGGAGTGGTTATGAATAATCTGGGGTGGTTACAGGTAATCTGGGGTGGTTACAGGTAATGCGGAGTGGTTATAGGTAATCTGGGGTGGTTACAGGTAATGCGAGGTGGTTACAGGTAATGCAAGGTGGTTACAGGTAATCCGGGGCACTTGACTTTTTATTCTGTTACCAATGATTTTTGGTGACGGGACAAAAAGTGCCGGAAGCATTTGGAGCAAGTGATCAGTGGTATATAGTATATACCGCTGATCACTTGTGCCAGGACCACATCGGCTAGTCCCTGATTATTGCCCCATGCTCTCCGCCACCTCTGGTGGTGGAGAGAATGAGAGTTTGATCTTTTTTTAAGGGTACAAACACACTTGTCGTATCCGCAGCGAGTTTCTGGCTGCGTATTCGCAGTGAGACTCGCTGAGGATCCCAGCCATGTGTACTCAATGGCAGACAAACTCGCAGCAGGGATGTACATCCCTGCTGCGAGTTTGTCCGCAGCTCGCCCCGCTAACTCCCCGGCAGCCGGAGACTATACGTCACCCGATCCCGCCTACGGGGCTCCCGGCGTCTTCACTGCCCGCTCAGCCAATCAGTGCTGCGGTGGGGAAGCACATTGATTGGCTGAGCGGGACGTGCCTGGAATCAGCGAAGGACCAGGTGATGTATAGTCGGGACCAGGTGATGTATAGTCTCCGGCGGCCGGGGGGTTAACGGGTCGGCCTTTGGACAAACTCGCAGCAGGGATGTACATCCCTGCTGCGACTTTGTCTGCCATTGAGTACACAGGGTCAGGATCCTCAGCGAGTCTCGCTGCGAATACGCAGCGAGAAACTCGCTGCAGATACGGCAAGTGTGTTTGTACCCTAAGGAATTACTCACTGTGAACACTAAGGTTATTCCGGGGGGAACAGGGGGAGGGGGGACATTCATCTCCTCTCACTGTGGATTAACGGTGAGAGGAGATGAAAGCATGCAGTGCCCGTTACCGGTGGCTGCCGTTATACTGGTAATAACGGCGATCATCGGTGCGGGGACTGGCCAGGACTGACCCCACACTCTGCCCCAACTTCTCAGCGACCTCCGGTAGCTGAGAGGAGGGGGCTGCGGGCATTACCGGCGCTGCTGCACTATTCTGCACCATCGCCATAAAGAGCTGATGGCAGCAGAATAGAGCCCATTAGTGATCGCCGTAAAAATCCGTAGCGGCGGTCACTAATAACATAATACATGTATTCTCTGGGTCACTACGGTTACGGCGATACCACATTTGTGTAGGTTTTTTTTAACTATTACCACTTTGGCGCAATAGAAACTACCTTCCTAGCAAAAACCCACAAAAGCTGTCGCCACATTGCAAGATCCATAGCATTCTTATCTTTTGCGCGACAGAGCTGGTTTTGGGCTTATTTTTTGCAGGAAGATCTATAGTTTCTATTGATACCAAGTTTTATATGTATATGACTTTTTGATCTCTTTTATGGCGTATTTTCTAAAGCAGATTGATAAAATACTGCTATTCTGGTACTGTTTTTTTATTTATTTTTTTACAGCGTGTGTCGTGCGATATAATTATTGATATCGTTTTATAGATTGGGTCGTTACGGACGTGGTGATACCAAATATGTATAGGATTTGTGTTTTTGATCACTTTTATGTAATGTTTTATAGTGTATGGGGAATGTAATGCATTTTTATTATGGGGAGGGGGGGCTGGGGGGATTGTGTTTGGTGCACTTTTTTTTTACTTTTTTACACTAGTGTACATTACTGTACACTAGTGTAACACTTAGATCACAGTATACAATACACTGTACTGCTTCTGCAGTACAGTGTATTGTGTCATGTGACCATCCTGCTGACAGGCAGTAGCACAGCCACCCCTGTCAGCAGGATGGCTTATCCATGGTAAGCCCGGGGGCCTTCATTAGGCCCCCGGAGTTACCATGGAGACGTCGGAGGGACCGGACGACGACGCGGGACCTCCGATCGCGTAAGTGGACCTGCGGCGCCGTCCGGTACACACCACAACTCATTAGATGCCGCTGTCATGCTTTGACAGCGGCATTTAACGGGTTAAACTGCTCGTAGCGGAGAATCCTCCACTCCGGGCAGTTACAGGAGGGGGTCAGCTGTCACAATGACCGCTGATCCCCCGTCCTGCTGCCGCCGCCGGGCGCTAATTTATTCTGATGCGCCCGCCATTAAAAGGCGTATGCATCGGAATAAAGCCCATTAGTGGTCGCCGTGAAAAGGCAGCATGGCGGTCCCTAAGGGGTTAAATGAGCATTGTTTTCTGTCACGTATTTGTTTGATGCTGTTATGTATTGACCTCTAGTGGTACACGTGTTCATACAGTTTCTATAGCAACCCACTAGGAGAATATTGATTGGTCAATTTATCTGTTTGTATACAAGTGTTGAGCTTGATCAGTGCTCCTCCCCTGCAACCTATGAGACTGGAGTGATTGGCCAGGGGAAAGTTGGCTCTGCCCACCTTCTACCCAGAGTGCTGTGCGGGTCTTTACAGTTGACAGTTGGTAATCTGGCTTGGCCAGAGTCACATCTAACCTCTCTGCATCACCTTACCAATCCTGTCAGGCTTGAGGTTCAGTCTCCTAACCTGTTTCCAGGCAGCTATAAGGATTAATACGTGCCCTCAAAGTCTAAGTAGGACATTCTCTGTATTTATTAGTGCCTGCTGTCACATTGGTGAAGTGATAGAGGGTCTCCCATTCACAGTCCATATCTTCCTGGCTCTCAAGTCAGTGTGTTCATACGTCTTCCTCCTGCTTGCCAGTGAGCGTTGCCAGCGTAATTTCTTTCAAGTCTTTTCAGTAACTTCAAGTATCTATTCACACGTACCTTATAAAGGCTGGAAACAGCAAAGTCCCTGGAACAGGTCTGTCTACACTATTACTGTAAACCTATCTATCTACCAAGTCTAAATTATAGTAACCAAGGTAACCCCCCTGAAGCTAAGGACTCTGATCAAGCTAACATATATTGATCATCAGATGCCCCTGTAATGGATTGTACATAGTTATTCTTCAAGTAAAGTTTCCATATACTTGCACCACTACTGTGTGAAGACTTTTATTAAAGATATTCCCCTGTGTATATGCTGAGAGGACCTCACCGTGACAGGAAGGTTACAGAAGGTGAGCCCTAAGGTTGCACTACACCACCCAGAAACAACCCCTCAGTATATTACAGTACACTGTAAGAAACCTGATAAATCTGGAAAGGTTTCTCCCTCACCATAATAATGGTGGCCTTAAACTTGCGTTTGACTTTGCTATAATGTGAGAAGCTGCAGTTTTTTGATACAATTCAACACTCTGCTCTTCTGTCCTTTCCTCCCCACTTTGACTTTCCACCACAGGTACTGGTTATAGAATTCTTACCACCACGGATCCCTCCATCCACATCAATATTTGACATAGCTCAGAGACAGCACCGATATATATAAGAGTGCAGAATAAAAATGTGGTCGTACTTTGGTGCTGTCCACAGGATAGGGGACAAGTATGAGAAAGCAGGGGATCCAACCTTCATGCCCCCTGGGGATCTCACTAATAGTGTCCCAGTTCCTTTGTTATGAATCGAGCCATGGGATGGCACCTGACCCGCAGCTCCATTTATTATCTATGTAGCCGCCAGAATAAGCCGGTTGCTGTACTTGGCTCTCTCTGGCGGCTCCATAGAAAATTAATGGAGCTACCAGTCATGCGCCAACAAGCAGCTCAATTCATAACAAAGGAGAAGGGAAGCCAATAGAGAGATCCCCAGGGGGCACAGAGATCGCCTCCCCCCCCCCCAATCATATACTTGTCCCCTCTCTGAAAGACAGTGGACAAGTATTTGTAAATCGTCTAACCCCTTTAAGTTAAGTAATTTCCCACAATCTGTATGTATGAATCTGCTTAGCAAATTCTGCTTTGTAAGATTCTGTTTGCAGATCAGACAGCACATATCGAAGGCCAGAACTGCTTACAAAGATGCTATGATTTATTATTACATGACTGAATGTACTGTGTGATAGCCAACGTATCTGGGTAAATACTTTATTCTTATATTCATATAAACAATGAGTCACTTTTTGAACATTACTATTGAAAATTAGCAAAGGATTTTTAGAAAAATTTGTATGAGATGCCATACTATGAGAAACTAAACTAAATATTTTATTAATTGTATGACTATGAGAAGCTAAAGAGTAAGATTCAGTGACATGGATACAGTTGTCTTCCTGTCTGAAGACTTATCCCCTAGCTACTACATGAATATTGTAGGGCTGTGGACTTTGTGTTAGGGCATAGACAGGATCTTCCCTGGGACGAGATTGGTCATTCGGTATCCCAAATGTAAGCTGCTGTAATAAAGTGGTAAAAAACAGGAAGAGTTCCATTCTGGCAAGTTGTTCTCCCAAACAAGATCTCCGACCTAGAAGAGAAAACAAAAAAAATTAACTAACAGATGGGGTGAAAAAAAAGGTAACCTGCACTCACCTTCCTGGCCCCCATGCTGCTTCCCATATTATGCAGCCACTTCTGTGCTTGGGGTGTGATATCACAGGCAATAGGGTTCCACCTCCACCACTGGTTGGCTGGGTGTGCTGGTGACATTGCAACCCAAACCCAGAGGCAGGGAACAGAGCTGCATAATACTGGTGGCGGCACGAGAAGATGAGTGTCTGTTGTTTTTTGCTTTTTTTTTTTTTTTTAAACCACCCTCTCCGCTCCCCGCCATACACATGTTGGCAGTGAAGCTTATGTTTTTGGTTAATATTTACATCAAATGACCCTAACTTCTTATCTTACAGGTCATTCATGTTCCACTGGGAGTTCTGGGTAAAAATATATGCAAAGTAACTCTCACTCTAGTGTAGTTTTCCTTAGAGGAGAATTCCGGACAGATTTCCATAAAAAAAAAAAAAAAAAAACGGGCAGGGGGTGGTGGGAACATAATAAAGAAGTCACACTTACCTGTCCCGGTGCCCCCCACAGTACAGCACCACCACTCACAGTTGCCCATCAGTGTACTGTAGCTCCCAGTCCCGTGAAATCACGACCCGGCTCAGAAATGCCTACTCAGCTAGTCAGTGACTGAGGTAGGACCGGAGACTGACTGTGAGCTAGTCTCAATGCACTGCGGGGGCACTGGGACAGGTAAGTATCACTTTTTTACATTCCCACC
The DNA here is from genome assembly GCF_027789765.1 of Dendropsophus ebraccatus. Taxonomy (NCBI): domain Eukaryota; kingdom Metazoa; phylum Chordata; class Amphibia; order Anura; family Hylidae; genus Dendropsophus; species Dendropsophus ebraccatus. Next base: position 144,078,309 of record NC_091457.1, on the reverse strand, counting down.
TCCCCCAGCCCTCCCTGTTTTTTACATTTGGTTGGATTTCTACTTTAAAGTCAGTGTCTCACTCCAACTAGGAGTCTTAAACATGACTGGGAATTTACGCCAAGCCAGAGATCTCTCCAGAAGAATCTGATCGCTGGCTTGACATGCATTTCCAGTCATACTTTAAGATTTCTAGGTACAGTGAGACATTGACTTTAAGGGGAAGCTAAACAATAAACAACCCACTCTTTCTGAAACCGCCCATACTCATATCTATGTAAGGGATTTGGAATCACGTAGCTTCAAATATTTGAAGTACTTATATTATAAAATTTAAGTTTTTTTACCCTGATAGGAAACACCAATAAGACTTTCATGCTCACCTGCAGAAAATGGGATAAATGCTTCTCGTTTTACAAACTTTCCGTTCTCATCTAGAAAATGCTTTGGGTAAAACTGGAAAGGTTTCTCCCATACTTGCTGATCTTTCAGCACAGAGGACAGGTTGGTCATAACAGTGGTGCCCTATGGGAAAAGAATTGAAAAATAATGGTACATGGGGAATGGTTTAGAACAATAGTAAAGAACTTATCAACTAAGGACTTATCGTTCCATGTATTATGGTGAACGATTTCCGGACATTTGCAATCGTTTATCATAAATCTGAGAAAACAAAACATTTCTGATAATAGACATTTCCCATAGTTTTTACCTTTGGTATATTATACCCATTAATCTCCATGTCTCTGTAGGTCATATGAGGCAAAGCCAAGGGAAGGATATCTCCGCATCGTTGTACTTCATGGATCACAGCATTAGTATACGGCATCTGCAGCACATCCCCCATTGTCGGCTTCCGCTCTCTTCCAATCACTTGATCGATTTCTTCTTGTACTTTGGCTGAATGACAATATTTATTACTACACGAATGCTCATACATACACTGATACATGTCAGCTTTATATAGGGACATAATAATAAATTGCAATATAAATAGAAAAAGTGAAAAATTGACTTAAATATAAAGATAAATTCCTACAGTAATAAGAGATTTAAAGTTTATACATGTAAAATGTAAAGTGTTGCTACTCACATTGAACATCTGGATAGAGGATCATATACAGCAGCCCCCACCTCAGGGTGGTACTTGTAGTTTCTGTCCCAGCACCAAATAAATCATATGTGGTCATCAGCAGGTTTCCTTCATTAAAACTAGTAGCACTGTCCCCCTTCACCTAAAAGAAATGAGTATTATTGCTGTGTACTTGGAATAAATGTAACAGGTAATCTGTCAGCTCTGCAGGTAAATGGTCGGGGAGGTGGTGCTAGGCCGCAACAGCAAGCCTCCTCCCTCCCACCCCTGAATATACAGGGCTTGCCTTCCAACACAGAGAAATGGGAAAGACATAACGGGTATTCCAATTACAACTAATATAATTATACTTGTAGGTTATAATTATACATTGTCTAGGTTACCGACCACCAGTCTGCTCTAAAAGCTGTGGTCTGGCTGTTATATGTAGCTATAGTATAGATGTTGAGATCTACCTATCTATCTTACAGTATATATAGACTATGGGGGAGATTTATCAAACTGGTGTAAAGTAGAATTGTATTAGTTGCCCCTAGCAACCAATCAGATTCCATCTTTTTTATTTTTCAAAGAATCTGTGAGGAAAGAAAAGTGGAATCTGATTGGTTGCTAGGGGCAACTGAGACAATTCTACTTTACACCAGTTTGATAAATCTCCTCTACATCTCTTTACATCTACATTATAGCTATATATATATATATATATATATATATATATATATATATATATATATATATACTGTCCAGACCACTGGTTTTGGAGCAGAGTGGTGGTCTGTAATCTAGACAGAGAGCTGTCAACAATGGTAGGGAAGGTTGCTAAATGAATGTATTTCCAAAAATATTTAATTTGACGATCTCGACAAGATTAACTATATTAGTTGATATGAAAGCATTACTGTCGTTTCAAATAAAGTTTGACACTTCATCAGTCAGTTAGGTTAGGGGTGTGTACCGGCAGTCTAAGTACCAGACCAGTACGGTGTAGGGGACAGAACAGAAGTGTGGAGCCACACATAGCAGCAACAGAAGTGAAAGCCAGAGTGATCAGTTTACCAATGGTGGAAAGGACGCCTGGTAGATCTGTGGACTGATCTCTAATCAAGTAAAGGGTTAAGAGCTTGGGCCTATGGTGGCACCTTCAGAAAGGAGGGCACAGATGGCAAAGGTGAGTGCATCTTACAAGACAACCATAAGTTAGTGTGTCTACAAGAATGTATGGTAGGTAGATCAAAAGACCAACTATATAATAAAGAAGTGACAGGCCAATGCTCTATGACTTAAAGTGTCATTGCCATTATAACTTTCAAAATCTAAACCAACAGTAGATGTGATATAAAGCAAGTTTGCAATTTACATTTTTTTTTTTTAGTTATCATGGAGAATACAGCACTTCCTGTTTTCTAACTCTTTTTTTTCTCAAAAAACAGGAAACCCAGGTATCCCAGGCCATCTCTGCGTTCACAGAGAGAAGGCAGTCATGTGATTGACGGACACATTGAGCCAGTACTGGCCAGAATTGCTGCTTTCAGGAGACTGGACCTGGATTTCTGGTAAGTTCAGCTTTGTTTTACAGCAAGATAACAAAAAAAAAATAATAATGAATGTATATTGAAAACTTGCTTTATTTCACTTCTACTGTTGATTTAGATTTTGAAAGTTATTACGACAGGCACACTTTAAAAAAGCTATAGACAGATTTCAAACCTACTCGCCACTCCTAGCAGGGGATTTTCAAGAACATTTATGGAGAATGACCATAATATCTTCAGACAATGGAGTGAGTCTGTGAGGCAGTTTGAGAGCAGAGAGCATAACCATTTTTCGAGAGGAACTTCTTAGCAGTCTCCTTTACTCTCCCCAGTAGTGTGTGGAGAAGTCCCTGAAGAAACCTTCTCCTAAGCTTCAGTAGGCACTAGTGATAAGCAAACATGTTCGTAAATGGTATTTTCATACGAACATCACACTAATTGTTAGTGTTCGCCGATCACGAACAATGTATTCAATGATCGGAATGGTTATAATGCGAACGTACGATGTACGCAACTGCGAAATTAACGCTTTGGACCTGATAATCTGTGTGCATGTGCATAGACCAAAATGTACAGTTTTACTGTACGTTTGTTATTTGTTCGTGAATGTTTGGTGAACACGAACCGATCACAATAATTTTTATTAATGTTCGTGTTCCAAACCAAACATCAGGATGTTCCCTCATCACTAGTAATCGCCAGTGTCCTGAGTCCAGGATCAGTGGTCGGAAGTAGGATGAAAGGTACGCTGGTCCATTGGGACATGTGGGAGTAGTGGGCATCATGGTACATTTGTTAATTTGTTACATAACCCCTCTAGACATTAGATAGTGGAGAAACGTTGACATTGTTAGGATTGGAGTCTGGTGAGATTGGGAGCAATGCCCCACTGGCATTCTTGATCAGGTGACAATTTAGAGAAAGCCTGACAAATTGGAGATATGGACTTCTACCATAGCGTATAAGAATATGAGTCCTTACTTTTTCCATCTCCACTAGGTAGGCATCAATAAAATCACGGATGTCGTTTGGATTCCAGGTTTTCTGATGCTCTGATACTATTTCCTTTAAGAATGCTATGAGTTCATACTCTGGCTTCATCACACGATCCACAAGCCATGAGACGTTCATGAGAAGAGGAATTTCAGTTAGGATCTAAAAGGTAAATCTGGGAATTATATTACGTTAAGTAATATTATATGCACATTGAAAAATAGGGTCATACTGTATTCAGTCCTTTATGACTGCTGGGAGAGTTCACGGCAGCTAGGGGGAAAAAAAGACAATGACAATTTTCTTCAAATTCCTTAATTTAGAGGGAATGTATGATATGTTTTATAGTAATTTAATTGGTTGTCCAGCTCCACACCCAATATTATCAATCATTGGCTGTTTGGACACTTTCTGTATCTTAAGACAAAAGCAGTAAGCATCGCTCAGCCGAAATCAGGCACCATCGGGACAGACTGTGTCGTAGATCTGCAAAGGCGGTGGGTATAACTTTTTTTTTTACTTCTAAGTATAATTTATAGAAGAGAAGGGACACACGTCAACAATGTGGTTTATATACCGTATGGGGCACAAAAGGGGTCCTATCTCCAGTATGAGGGCACAGAAGAGAGACCTATTTACAATATGGTGACTCAAATGGAGGGTGGGAGGCAATTGGTGCTTAACTGCACAGGGGGGAGGGGGGCTTAAACAGGGAATAATTATGGTGTGGGGGTAGAGGAGCACCAACATGCAGGGTTGGGACCCGAAGGATACCTAATTACAGTGTAGAGGAGAAAGAGGCCTAACTACAATGTGGGGGGGACAGAGGACCTAATTACTCTTTGGGGCACAAAAGGCGCTTAACTAAATGTGGGGGCACATTGGGATAATAACTGGATGCAAAAAAAAAAAAAAAAGAAAATAGGCCTTATGACTGGCTCATGTTACGCAAGGTGTTCTGTTTTTTTGTTGGGGCTAAATGCAGAATTATTACTAAGTGAAGCATTATATTGTAGATGAAGAGTGTGCATAGAGGTAAGGAGGGTGCTGGAAAAGTGTGGAGCATAAGACTAATAATTTATATGGTTTGCAGAGCGTCTGTAGAGAGCTTGCATTTTCCTTTATATGGGATATGATGTCTTATATGATTGAGATATATATTATATATATATATATATTTTTTTATTTTTTTTTGGGGGGGGGGCATACCTTTTTATATGCTGCAACTTGGGGGAAGGGGTTAGGGTAATGGGCATCTGATGGGTTCAGGGTGCTCTAGTCCAACCAAGATGGAAATAAACCATAGCAGATGTGACCTTAAAATCCATATGGCTTGTGTGAGAACATGCGTGAGAAGTGATAATAATAATTTAAAGTATTGTTCTATTGTTTTACAGTAGGTGGATGTTAGCACCATATTATATAGTATATAAGGTTTTAAAGTACCTGGGCCAAGAGTCCAGATTCAACCTTTAATGCTGCATCAAAGAGACTTAAAAATCACTGAAATTTTGCATCATCATAGTCAAAGCGATCCCCAAACGCAATGGAGCAGATAACATTACTGACAGCGTTATTTATGAGTAAATGTGGATTGAACTGATCTGCGGAAACCAAAAATTATCATCCATACATAGGTACGGTATTTTTTTTTTTTAATAAAACACATAATTTAGCCTTTCTCCATCATAACACATTATCCACTATGTACTATGCACACTATGCAAGGTGGAAAACAAAGCAAGGAAAGGATAGGGCTGTATCTCCTAGATCAGCACTCGTTTACTGAACCTATTGCATGCCTCTGGCAGGCAGGGCTGAGCAAACAATCTCTGTTGTTCAATCTTCACCCCCACAGCAAAAAAAAAGAGCGCCAATCGGCTCTTATTATCGACGATTATCGGCCGTATTCGAATAGAAGGCAACGATCAGCCAACATGAACGATGTCGGCTGATCGTTGATAATGACTCATACAGCAACGCTCTGCTGCCGTCGCTCCGTGGAATAGGAGTGCTATAGCGCCGTCAGCAAGTGGGGAACGAGGAGCAAACGAGCACTTACATCACTCTTTTGCTCCTCAAAGTCACCCCTTGGAATAGGGGCTTTAATCAGGTAAGCACCAATCTAACTGATCAATGTTATGCAAAAGCAAAGCATTGATCAGTATAAGCAATCGAATGAATGCCTATTATAGTCCTCTGGGGGGATTTTAAAAGTTTTTAAAAGTACAAACACCCCCTTCCTCCCTTCCTAATAAATGTTTAAAGAGGAACTATCAGCAGGTTAGACAAATCTAACTCGCTGATAGCTCCCCATTGCGCGTGGAGTGCTGAGGGTAAAGGTACTGTATGTGTCTTACCTAATCCTCAACAACAGTCCTGTGCTGTTGTTAATGTAATGGTGTCTTCAGTAAGGCCATTAAGCTAAGGCCCCCAGAGCATAGATCCGACCCTACCGCGACCAGCCCACTCCACTGGTAATCATAAGAAGGGGCGGATCGGTGCTCTGGAGGCAGGGCAGTGCAGCGGCCTTAACAGAGACACAATTACATTAACAACTGCACGGGAACGACTCTGAGGATCGAGGTAAGAGACATACCTTCCTTCTTAGTGCCCTGTGCACAAAAGGGACATAAGAGCAGGTTAGATTCATCTAAGCTGCATGTAATTGGAGATAGCCTCGGCACTACTAGCTTGTGGCAATCAACACCGGTTGCAGGTGAACTTGGAAAAAAATGGGGTGGGCGCGTGTTTGCAAAAGTTTGGTGGTGCTCAACTGAAAGTCACAGTCTCTTTGTAATTCACAGCAATCAGAAGAATACAGTGGCACTCACCAGTATGAGTTGCAAAATTAATTTCACAGTGACCAGTGATGAAATAAAGAAATTAATTTTGCAACCTATACTGGTGAGTGCCACTGTATTCTTCTGATTGCTGTGAATTAGATTCATCTAACCTGCTAATAGTTCCTCCTTAATTCCCTCCCCTTTTCCCATTTTGCAAATTTAAAAAAAAAACAAAAAACATGTATTTGGTATTGCCGCATGCGGGATTGTCTGAATTTTTATAATAAACCATTATTGATCCAGCACAGTGATCGTCGTAAGAGAAAAGTAATACCAAGCACATGAATGATTTATGGTCACATCATCTATCAGATAAAATTGAATGAAAAGTGAATACAATGTCCCATCCAGCCAAGTTAGAAAAGTTTTTAAAAAAAACTGCAGCAGGTCAACTCCATTCTGTAAAAAAACATCTACCACTCACCTTTCTGGGATCTAAATGCAGAACACAGGCACTGAGCTTCTTCTGTCACTCTCTCCTCCAGGGATTTCTTGCCCATCCCGAAATTTCTAAGTGTGGACAGGGTAAATCTTCTTTGCTATCTCCATGAGTTTCCGTATCTGGCTATTACTATACCTAACAAAAACACACAGATTAATAGATGGTGCCCAACCATTGCAAGTTAAAGTAGTCCAGGAAGGACCATTGTTTATTAAAGATATAGTATGTTGTATAGGGGACCATCCCAAATGTACGGAGTAGTATACGAATGTAAACCAATTCTTTAAATCGGAACAGTTGTGCTATATCTTAACGTCTGTGTATAGCCAGGGCCTAGCCGCTCATCTTTACTGCTGGTAATGGACTATTTCCACACTTATCTCTTAATTCTACTCTTCTGTTATGTTTTTTTGGTCTTGGATACATTTCGTAATTTCCTCCAAGCCTTGGCCCTTGCTTAGAACCGCTGTATATTTTCTATGAAATTATGCTATGAAATTTTCAAACCTTTGGTGTCTCCGACATATCCTATTTTTTCATAGATGGGAAATCGAGGCCGATCTGCGATGTCTTCCGACCGGTTGATCAGCGCTTCCTTCAACACTTCAAATCCATTCAGCACCACCATTTTTTTTCCAGAAGTACTGCAAGCTGAATACATCCCCAAACTCCTTTCTCAGCTGTGAATTTTTTTTAATCAAATGTTAAGTCACAGGACTAATGTTACATGAAAAAAGTTCTCTTAGCTGGTCATTTATATTGAAGGGTTATTTCTACCTCCCCTTTTTACCCTGTACGTGGCTCCTTCACTGTGATTGGTCCTATTCACCAGCAGAACTAGAACTGGCATCATAGCTTCTGGCCTGTGCTCTGCTGTTCTGTGCTTAGCTCATCTACACCAACTCTCATAGCTCCACAGAGCTGTGAGCTGTAAGTGTGATGGACTGCTGCACATTAGGTGGCTGTCAGGGGAGCCTGTAATCTCTGGTCAGGGAGCGAGTCATCAGACTGACCAGGCCAGACAGCCAGCTGTCCACACATCAGACACATCAGAGGGCCTAGCAGGGAGCCAAAACACAAGGTAATAAGAAGCAATTGCAAAGTTTCTTAAATTTTAATTACCTAATGTTTTATATATAGTTATGGAGATGGGAATGTAGTTTCCCAGTACATGTGTGGTGACTAGGGACAATTTAACATCAGGATTTTTCAAGTTTGTTCGAACTCGAACCATCGGCTTCCCATTCCTGATGTTCGATTATCTCTAGTGGAGACTGCCCTGCCAGTGAGCAGGGACAGACGGACCATCACAAGCTAGCTGGTACAGCGTGACTCCACTAATGTAGTGGTTGGCCGAGGTATAGTTCTGCCCGGTGGTAGTTTGTTGTGACGTCAGTGTCGGTTGGACACACAGGTATGGTGGCACACCTGATTTTATTTTAGTGGGCTGGCTATACCTCATTTTCTTGTGGACAGTGACCTGCTGGGCTGTTGCGGGGTCCCTTGGGCAATTATCACGGTGGTCCGGAGTTGAGTAGTGACCCACCCGAAATATCGGCACTGCCACCCACAGAAAGGGAAGATGACCCAAGTAAGATGTATTTTCTGTGTTGGTGCTTAATAAAGAATCACAGAGTCTCTTTTGCATAAATATAATCTTGTTTACTGTGGAGGTACTTGATATAGGCAGTAGATAATACAGCTTTGCCTTGAGACAATACTTTACACTTGATAAGTTACTTAATACTTTAGAGTCCAGATATATACTGACTAGAGATGAGCGAACCGGTTTGGCCGGTATGGGATCCGGTTAAGATTTTTCCAAAAGTCTGAGTCAGCTCCGAATGTTTTTTTCTTGCTTTCTAAAATGGCAGCCACCATTTTAGAAAGCAGGAAGTGTTCTGGACAGGAAAAGCGCTTTCCCATGATGCCCGGAACACATCCAATCAGCAGGGATGTTGCACTAGCCCACCCCGTGTGACGTCAGTATTGCTTTAAGAGGAGCGGTCACATGACGCAGTCTGCAGAGAGTGGAAGGAGACTGTTACCAGTGTACACAGCTTGTCAGTGACAAAACGCTGCTGCTGCTGCACTGAGAAGATATTGAACAAAAGCAAAGACAAAAAGATTATTAGGAAAGTGGAGAGGAGAAACATATAGTGATTGAGAGAGAAAAATAGAGAGGGACAAAGATAGATAGGTAGATAGATTAGGCATAGGAGAGCAAAGGGTGCGCAGAACAAAAACGTGCTATACAGATAAACAAGTACTATAGTTGGACCCTTGGAAGAGTGTATATGACATAGGTGTTTTCCTGAGGCACAAATATATACCTTGTGCATGTGTGTAGAATAAAACTCTAAAAACTATTGCTGGACCTTCACTGGCCTCCAATGACTTCTGCTGCTCCTTCACTGCATTTGTGACCTTTTTCCAGTATAGACCCTGTAATGGTGAATTTCCTGCATAGACCCTGTAATGGTGAATTTCCAGCATAGACCCAGTAATGGTGAATGTCCTGCATAGACCCTGTAATGGTGAGTCTCCTGCATAGACCCTGTAATGGTGAATATTGTCTAAAAAGTCTATAAGTCTAAAAAAAAAATTGACTTTGAGATATTGAAAAGATAATAATGTTACTGACGTGTAGAGCCCTAAATTCAACCAAATACTCTACCCCTGTATCATATAGATGCTTTAAACTATGAAATCCAAATAAATCCAAAATTCAGTTGAACCGAACTTTTCAAAAAAATCCAGAAGTCCGGTCGGAACAAACTTTTAAAAAATTTCGCTCATCTCTAATACTGACAGTAGAAGGAGTGATACAGCTGTGCTGCCTGAGTTGCGTGCTGAGAGGTAGTAAAGGGAATCAGAAGAGTAGAGAGGAGGATGTCGAGAGGGTCCCAACCCAAGTAGTACTGTGCTCTGCCGGAAGTTCAGAGATAGAAATAGAAGAATACTTGAGAGTAGAGAGAATACTTGTGCCTTCTCCTCTTTCTAGCACTTTCCCCACCAATAGGAGGTTGTTCATGGTCACTGTCTTTCGTCGGTTGTTAGTTGGAGAGACTGAGTTTTATATAAGAATAGATAGATTTTCTTTATCCGAAAAAGTTATTTCAGGATACAAATGCACAATCGTATATTCACCCAACACACGTGAAAGTTCAGATGTTGTATGAGAGTAAAAAGTCCTTTTTTTAAAGCTCAGAGCGCTGTCATCTTCATGAAGGTGAACGGCGTTGGGGAACCAGATGCCAGATTCTGCGACGTTTTGAGGATATACTCCACTTTTTCAAGCCCAACCCTTTCCAAAGCCCAGTGCCAGTGTGTCCGGACAGACTGGCACTGAGCTTTGTAAAGGGTTGGGCTTGAGAATCCCCACTCCTGGCCCTGTGACAAGTGCCCGAGTTAAACACCAGAAGCCCACCTGCTGCTACCACCAAGCAACCCCAGGCCACGGCAGGAATACCCCTTTAACAACATATAGAATTTGCTCAATCATGATGGTTTTACTCTATGAAATGCGGAAGTCCTGAATGTGACCTATGTTCCCCTGCAACATAGATAGGGAATGTATCATGGAATCTGTACGCCTGATTTGACGTCTTATTGCTGTGTATTAGTTCAAAGTTAAAGCCACATAATTACATTTTTCATATATTGTCAAGATGTGTCAAAAGTTTAGATTGCACCAGGTCTCAGTCCTGAGATTGGCACACAACATTCACACAACGTTTTTTCAGCTCTGTTTAAAATTACGTCCGTTATTTGGACGGGCATCATTTAGCATCCTGGCCTTTCCTTAGTGCAATGACTGGTGTTTGTATGTTATTCTAGTTTGGAGTTACTAATTAATCTTGGGGGTGTCTTAATTGAAAAGTCCATCGAATTTAATAGTAAAAATGGAAAAAGAACAGTGACAAAAGAAAAACTGTGCGTAAACAACTAATAAAAAACGTCCGCTGTTTGCAAAAGACGTCCGAAAATAATTTTCATGTTCATTATTATGCCATCCGCGGTAACAACGTCCGTTATTCACTACATTGTGTGCATTGGACGTCCGTCTTCCCATTGACTTCAATGCATTGCCATTGCAGTCAGTTACATTGCAGCAAAAACGGGCGATATTTTAAATTTCTAAATCGGCCGCCTTTTCTCTATTTTTGACGTTGTGTGAACATAGCCACTCACTGCAATCGCTAGTTAAAAGTGAGTGAAAGACATGGTAGCGTGTTTCACACCTCAGCTGGTGGCAAGATCCGACTCATTCGCTCAATTATAGTCTATGGGGCAAACTAGCTGAATGTTGTGGCCAGCTGGGGAGCGAAGCGTGCTACTGTACGCTTCACCTGCTGCCATCTATTCACTTGCTCAGCATTCACCAATATCTCAGTATATATGGAAACAAGAATGCAATTTACATATTTTATCTAAACCTATTACAGATGTCATGCTTGCTGTTGAGACATTGCATGACTATGGCCGGCCAGTTGCTATCTTCCTCAGTGAAGACGCAATGGACAATATATAGAATTGTTAAACAGGTATTGGTAACACATACATTCTATTCAAATATTGTACCTGGCGCAAGGTTTCTATTAGATTTCGGAAGTCAACCTGCAGAATGTTACCAAGAAATGGAACTCCTCTAGGACCTGGGGGAAACTGAGATCCATTCTTCCTGCTCTTCACAAAGTCCAAGAGGAAAAGGCCAACGATGAAAGAAATGAGCAATAAAAATACATTAGAAAATAAGGAGAGAAGCTCAGCCATCTCCTCTGTGTGCTGGATCCTGCTAGTAATAACTCTGGTAGTGTGCTGTACAATGTGGGAAACAACAACTGGAAACGCCCATCTCTGAAAGCCAACCTCTATCATTTCACTTAAAGGGATAGAACACAGAAGTAATGGCTTTCTTTAAGCAGCATTACATGTATATATATCGGTCACAGGTCCAAAATCCAGACGAACGGTGTAATATATAAAAAAATATATATATTACACTGTTCTTCTGGATTTTGGACCTGAGCCCAATATATATATATACCGGAGCTGCAGTGGATGGAGACTTGTCCTCGCATTATTATTTGTCAGCTGGACACTGTGTACATCATAAAAAGCAAAAAGGTTAGAAAATGATATGACATGAAAAGATACATGATGCAATATAGAAAACTTCACCAATATTAAATCTCTGACAGATTGGGTTCTTGGATTTCCTTGTATATTAACCCTTACACTGATCTCTAGGAAAACTCTATTAAAGATAACATTTATTTACCTTCAGGGTACGTTCACACTTACCGGATCCGCAGCAGATTTCATTTAATTAACTGAAAACAGCATCAAATCTGCGCCATCAAATCTGCTGCGGATCTGCTGCAGATCCTGTAGGTGTGAACGCACCCTAAAAATAAAATAACAAACGGTAACCAGCTGTATATTGCACAACTTTTCTCTGTAGCCATCACCATCCCACCATGCAATAAATCAAGTTCATTTAGTTCATTAGTTCAAAGTTCATATTGCACTGTTAAGCTATGTTTACACAACGTATATTTTCCTAAAACCATGAAACCACAATGATTATTTTACGAAAATATATGTGCCATTGCTGCCTATGGAATCCAGGCCGGAGCGTACACACATAGGGGGGCATTTATTAAGTCCGGCGTTTTTTACGCCGGACTTAAAAATGCCCCCGCAGCTCCGGCGCTGCCTCTACATAAATCCCATGCGAGCCGGTGCGCACCGCCGAAAACCTACGCCAGCTGAGGACTGGAGTAGGTTTTCGGCGTATATTTGGGCGGAACAGATGGTAAATCGCACGGACTCTGAGTCCGCGCCCTCCGTTCCGCCCACTACACGCCCCCTTTCCGCCCCCCTGGCGTACTCGGCGGAAAGTGCCGATTTGCACTATATTTTATTATTGCGGGCGCACGCTGATGCGCCCGCATCAAAGCTCTGCGGCCGTAAAGATCACCTGGCCGGTACTTAAGTACCAGCCGAGATGATCCAGCCAGAGACCGGCCGTTCCGTGACCAGGCCGGGGTCACGGAACGGCCGGTCTCATACGTTGTGTGAACATAGCCTTAGAGTGGCCCTTCAGACTGACAGGCCGCTTAGCCAATCACAGGCTGGGACCAGTGATTGGCTGAGCGGCCGGTCAGCTCTGATGGGCTGCTCTGAAGCTGCAGCTTGCAGGACCGGAGAGGAAGCAGACCGCAGGAGGAGCCGTGGAGTGTGGATAAATAATGTAAACTGTTTGTAGAATCCTCAGCCGTCAGCTGTGTATCAGTATTACACGTAGTGATGCCTGCCCGACACCCATTTTAGGTCTGAGCCTAAAGAAACGATCAGCCGATTTCAATAAATTTCCTTCATTATATTTATTAGATTGCATTGTATGACCGCAGTAACCCACAGAAGCACATGGCTGGTTATGTAAGTTAAAGGGAAAACTATCAGCAGGTTTGTACATTGTTCTGGAAGTCTGGTGTCTAGAGATGAGCGAACCAGGTTTGGGTTCGAATCCATCCGCACCCGAGTGTTCGGCATTTGATTTGATTTGATTAGCGGGGGCTGCTGAAGTTGGATAAAGCTCTAAGGTTGTCTGGAAAACATGGATACAGCCAATGACTATATCCATGTTTTCCACATAGCCTTAGGGCTTTATCCAACTTCAGCAGCCACCACTAATCAAATGCCGAAAGTTCAGGTTCGGATGGACTTGAGCATGTTCGAGGTTCGCATCTCTACTGGTGTCCTATTCCTCATACCCTCAGTGCAGAGGGGACGTACAAGCTGAGGAACACCCCCAGTGCACCAAACAGACTAATTAGCATATGTCTTCCTGAACAAATTCCTCCAAAATGGCATCACAGAGAAAAGTAAGAAGACCGGAATTAGCAGCTCTGCAGCAACAGGTACATACAAACCTGTTGTCATTTATCCCCTAGCTACAGCGCAAATATTGAAGGGATGTGGACTTAGTGTGAACCCATAGAGAGGCTCTTCCCTGGGACGAGGTTGGTCATTCGGTATCTCAAATGTAAGTTGCTGTAATAAAGTGGTAAAAAACAGGAAGAGTTCCATTCTGGCAAGTTGTTCCCCCACGCATGCTCTCCGACCTACAAGAGAATACATATGACGCTTAATAAAATTGGGATGGAATTTTTTTTTATGTTTTTGACTATACGACGGTTTATCACATGTTGTGCTGTAACAGATTTTAATGCTATTATTAAAGTCAAAACTAGGAATACAATTTTAAAAAACTACATATAGAGGCACCTAGCACGGACAGTTAGTGGATCAGTCAACTAAGTCCCCATGTATATGTATAGTCTCTGCTCTGTATAATTGGGGGAGTATAGAGTGTCCCACACACACCTAGCCCTAGTCAGCACATCAGCACGCGGTGTCTAACAACACAGGGAGCTGGCTGCCACACATTTAGAATTTAAAAAAACATAGAGGTCTTTTCCTCATTATATCCCTTCCCTCCTTTTATGACCCAGTCCTAATAATGGCTTCAAAAACTTTATTAACATTAAAAACAAAACAAAACAAAAAAACATTTACTTAAATTTACTTAAAATTAAGATTGGGTTCAATTATTTAAAAATAGGCTGTCACGCTCGGTTCCTAGCACAACTGGAGTGTACGGTCAATTGTGAGGCAGATGGTGTCCCTGGCTACCGGATGTCCAGGTTGCTAGGGATGCGATAGCTTCTCCATTAGTTTTTGCCGCGGTCAATCGGCTCAGGTGTTTGATATGAAATTTGTGCTGACTGGCGGCTGTCACCACCAGTTAGCTTCTGTTGTATTGTGGTAGTCGGAGTCTCAGCCTCAATCAAGCCCTGGGGCTGGGACTTGAGTCTCCTTTAGTTTTATGTATACTATAGCCGACACCGATAAGACTCCCCCGGCTCACCTGCAGAAAATGGCATAAATGCTTCTCGTTTTATAAACTTTCCGTTCTCATCTAGAAAATGCTTTGGGTAAAATTGGAAAGGTTTCTCCCATAGTTGCTGATCTTTGAGCACAGAGGACAGGTTGGTGATGACAGTGGTGCCCTTTGGAAAAAGAATAAAAAAAATATATATATAAGAAATCTATACAGCAATTCCATTTAACACATCATAGGAGACATAGGGCAAAAAAGATAAGAGTTTGTGCCTGATGCAAAGTCACACATTTTTGGGATCTGCCCCAAGCTCCCTGAATGGGTTTACTACAATTTACTCCTGCTACAAGGTGAAAATTGTGGTTGAAATTTATGCCCGTTCCAGGTAGGGGTAGGAGGGAGCAGGACAGCAGTGATATAGTAGGTGACTCCCTACAATCTGCAGAGTTATAAACTGCCCTGTTTCATAATGTTTTCTTCTCTATGATACTATGCAGCTTTACATTGCTTTCCCTGCCTCCTACTTGCAAGCACTAAGGAAACCCATCACAAGCTGCGTCATATAGGAAAACTCTGAGACTTATTGTCACTGATCTGTCACTTGCTGCACTTAGATAGAACTAATGCAAGTGTAGCGAGGAGACTCTGTCCTCTCTACCTCTGCAAAGTCACATGCATCATGGCAAAATGTAGACTGTTTTAGGAGAGCCATATCAGAGTGGAAGAAGGAAACAAGATGGCAGACATACACAAGGCATAGACACAAGCTTCTATACTATTCTCTAATAGCCTATGCTGCACTTCAGTTCTCATAATACAAGGTGTTTCCAATAGTTTTACCTTTGGTATAATGTAACCATTAATCTCCATGTCTCTGTAGGTCATATGAGGCATAGAAAAGGGAATAATATCTGCACATCGTTGTACTTCATGGACCACAGCATTAGTATACGGCATTTGCAGCACGTCCCCCATTGTTGGTTTACGCTCTCCTCCAATGACTTCATCAATTTCTTTTTGTACTTTGGCTGAAAGGTAATGCTTATACATCACTATACATACACTAATAAAGGAACATAATATTACATTGCAATTTGAAGGAAATTATTAAAATTTATTTCAACATGTGGTGAGCATGAGGGGGTGCAACAGTTGGTGTAGTGCAGAGCTAGCTGGATGCAGTAGTGCCTGCTGTACATCATGTGGCAGGGTGGCAATGCTAGCATCTCTTGTGTACCAAGCACTCTTTTTTAATACAAAGGACAGACAACTGACCACTGACAGAAGGATTCTGTAAAATACCTTTAAACTTGAATAGTTTTTGTTATACTGCTTATACCCCTGGGAGTAAGATTATTTGGTCATTTTCCCTTTAAGGTCAATGCTATTAGTAGGTCAATTAAAGACTTTAGCTTTAAAGCACTTTAGTAGAAATATCAGTGGCCTGAGATGAAAGTAGCAATGCCAGGGAGTCCTTTAGCAAAGTCTCCAACCCTGGACTAGAAGAGGAAAGTAGTAGAATGATCTTTGCAATATTACTGGAAAATGATGGTTTTTCTGACATAGTTTTGGGACGTGGTGGAATCCACTCAGAGGCAACATAACTTGCATATAGCTAGATCTTCTAAAGGTGCTTATGGCAAAATATTCTCCTTGGCTTGACCTTTACAGACAACATCAGGGGGCTGGATCTAGTCTTGGAACATTAGCCCAATTTACTTGTCACTTCCTGTACACTGTGGGAAATTTAGAAAAACCCACAGACTAGTTTAGACTTGTTTGCATCACCCCTTTCTAGGTTAATAGGAGCTGGATTAGGAACTGCTCTCATTGCTTGAGAGGCATCATGTGACCAAAGCATCTTCCTTACTGGATGTGGTAAAGATACAACAGATATGTTAACCCTTACATTCACAGTACCATTCAGTGTATGCTGTTAAGCAGTGTGCAGCAGTGGGGCAAATAAAATAGGAGAATATATAATACCTAAACACAGTTTAAAGTGAAAAGCAAGGTATTTATAAGCCACATGACAACCATATACATATAGTAGCTGGGAAACGGGTACTGGAACACCGTGAATACAGTTCCCTTTATAGGTTGTTAGATGCAAAGTTAAATACTTCTACTCACATTGGACATCTGGGTAGAGGATCATGTACAGCAGCGCCCACCTCAGGGTGGTACTTGTAGTTTCTGTTCCACCCACAAATAAATCATATGTTGTCATAAGCAGGTTTCCCTCAGTAAAGCTACTGCCACTGTCTTCTTTCACCTAAAAGAAATTAATATTATTAGTGTTTTACTTAGAACAAACTTAGCAGGCCTCACTACTGCTTTTAGAGCAGAGCAGTGGTCGGTAACCTAGACAATGAGCTATCAACAAATAAAGGAAAAAAGCAGCATATCAGGAGAAGGAGCACAGAGTTTGCTAAATTAATGTTTTTGCTAAAATATTTAATGTGACTAGTCCTACAAGTTAAAAGGGAAACTGACAGCACTGAGGGTACCCGTCTGCATAAGGAGGGTGCGCAGAGACTGTATGTATGGCATTCTCCAATGTTTTAATATGTTAATGCCTAATGCTGTCCCTCCTCTATTTCTCCTCCCCCTCTTTAGCCTATCCCTTCTTTTCCCTGGCAATTGGGCCAATAGGAGCTGTGCTTATGTTCCCTGGGCTGACTCCTGTTACAAGCACCGACCTCACCCTGCTTGCTTAGTTCGCACTTACCTCTCAGTAGCCGGTTTTCCATAAATATATGGAAGAGTTAATGATATAATACAAGTTGATATTTGAAAATTCTACACTTTACCTGTTCAAGTCACAGCGGGCTGGAATTTTCCGACGAAAGGCATTAGGAGAATGTACAGCGGGAGTCCGTCAGTAGCACACTGCTTGCTACCCCTGGAGTAAGAGTTAGGCCAGTTGATATCAAGTTCGGTTTGGTTTTAATAAACGCTGTGGTCACCATCACCCAGCAAAGATATTGAAGTGTCTTTTGTTTTTTCCTGGTGGGTTTTGTATGGTTTTGTATGATCGGTATGAACCCTATATGCAATCTGGCTATACGTAGCAAAGTGCTGGTAGCTTCCAGTTAATTATTTACCAAGAATTGTGTAGGTACCTTTATCTTTAGTCTCCGCTCCAGCATGTTTACGCCCTCCCCACTCCCGGACCACTCATCACAGAATAGTTGACAGGCGGCTCATCTTGAGACAACTTACTATAAGTTGAAAAAGTAACACCTCCTGCTATGAGGACAGTGTAATAATCCTCATCATTATATAAGCTAAGAGACTGTAAGTCTAAAGGAGGCTACATTGTCATCAATTCCATTATACTGTGTGAGAGGTGCTGCATAATCATAATAACTGTAATGGGAGTTTCTGCTCCTCTTCCCTATGGATATCTGGTATAGAACATACTATACATCCTGATCATACTGGAAGCTCTGGCAGAGATGGTAACCCCATTGAAAGCACAGAAACACATGTATTTTACAGGGGGTCATCATGTGATCACATGACCCAACTGTTCAAAAGGATTCCAGCAATTTTCAAACAACTAAATGAGGGAATTCTAGCCTCATAAAACAAATCTTAGTGAGAATGTTTCTATTTTTAGCTCTACTTCTTGGTCACGCCTCATAATATCACTGGCAACCAATACCAAATGAACCAAATTCAGTTCTAGAATACAGTATTGCAATGAGATGAGACACATACTCCCTTATCATTTTCTTGAGACCCCAGAAGACCACAGCTTCCAATACATATGTATAGATACTATAGATTTGTATAGAACATAGATAAAGTAACACACTTCTACCCTATAAATTCATACTTTTTCCATCTCCGCCAGGTAGGCATCTATAAAATCACGGATGTCATTCGGATTCCAATTTTTCTTATGTTCCAAAACCATTTCCCTTAAGAATTTAATGACTTCATGCTCCAACCGCAGCGCCCGATTTACAAGCCACGGGATGTTCAAGAGAATTGGTATTTCATTCAGAACCTAAAAAGTAAAATAAAGAATTGTTTGAGATTGCTTCTATATACAGTTATAAGTAGGGACATGTCTATCAGTCCCTTAAAGAGACTCTGTCGGTAGGTTTATGCCCTCCTATGCCAGGGTAGCATAAACTAGTGACAGAGAAGCTGAACAGAATGATGTATCACTTACATTGTTCTGTGCAGCTGATTCGGAGATATCCTCCTGAATAACATGGACAATAAGTAGTCCTCTCCGTTATGTGCATGAGCCCAGTAGTCCTGCATATTTATGAGAAACAGAAAGCTCCGCCCATCAATTGCTGATTGGTGCTTATCTATCTATACTGTGTATAGGCAGTCACCTGTTAATCAGTAGCTGGAAGGCAGGAGGAGGGTTGTGGCAAGAATCCTATTCTCCTGCATATTAGGAGAATGGCTGAACAAAATTTAAAAAGTAATTCACCGCTTTGCTCAGCATTTCTGTCACTAGTTTATGCTGCCTTCGTTTAAGGCAGCATAAACCTAGTGACAAATTCCTTTTAAGTGCCAAAGAAGCTGGGATAAACCCTTAGCATGCACACCTAAAAACCCCTGCTCTCATTGTTTATTAGAAGGAGCGGGTCGATGCACCGAGGACGTAGCTCCACCCCCAGTGCACTTGAAACACCCTGATTAGCATATCAAAAACTGCTAATATTCCAAAAACTGCATAGAGAATCAAGGTAAGTTTCTTACCTTCTTACCAGTGCCCTGTGCTCTATAGGGACATATTAGCAGGGTAGATGCCTCTAACCTGCTGATAGTTTTCCTTTATGATGAATTTCAATGTATATTAGAATGAATTTCTGGATTATCATATGTCATAATGTTCTACAGTAAGGGATATTAGTGTGACATTGCTACAAAGCTTTTAAAGTACCTGATACAAAAATCCATGTTTAGATTTTAAAGCGACATCGAAGAGACTTATAAGGTGTTGAAATTTTGCATCATCATAATCAAAGCGATCCCCAAATGCGATGGAGCAGATGACATTACTGACAGCGTTGTGTATATGCAGTTGTGGATTAAAGTGGCCTGCAGAAAAAACAACTATACTTTAAAAAGATAAAAGCAAAATTAGACACACATATACTGCATATAAGCAAAAAGAAGTGAGAAAAAAAAAAAGATTTTGGAATAACCTGGATTGATGCAGCACCTGGGTCTGGATGCCTTATGAACAATGATTATGAAACTAGATAGTGATCTAAAGCACATAACTAAGGAATAGTTAAAAAAAAATCAAAAAGTTAAAAAAAAAATAGTCAGAACTTAAGCTTTAAAGGGTTTATCTGAAGATATGTATATGTGGCTAATGATGGGGTAAGAATTAAAAAAATATATATACTTACCAGCCCTAATGCCCTGCAGCCACCACATTAACATTCCTCGTTCCCAGCCCTCTCAGCTACTTCCTGGTTGCTGATGCATGCAGAAACTGCCCAGCTTAGCTAATCAGTGACTGAGATGGCTACAACTGCGGCCCGTGATTGGCTGAGCAGGGCAGCTCCTGGAAGTAACCAAGAGGGCTGGGGGCAGGAAGCATTGGCAATGCAGCTACAGGGGCAATGCAGCTATAGGTAAGTATAGATTTATTTTTAACCTACAGTATTTAAACCTGTCAATATACTGTGGCTTGACCTGAAAAGTGCTATGCACAAAAGGTATCCCTGAGATATTGTTGGTGCTAAAGCATTGACAGGGTGAAATGGTCTAAGATTTTCCTTCAACATGGTACAAATTGTTATCACAGCTCCTTGAAACATCCAGGGGAGGTGATTACTGCCATAGGGGGGTCGAGAGGTTATAAAGTTGAATACGTTTTTGACTCTTCATATTTCTGCCAGCTCCAAGTCTTAAAGTGTCCCTGTCGTTATAACTTTCAAAATCTAAATCAACAGTAGATGTGGTATAAAGCAAGTTTGCCATATACATTTATATACAGAGAGTCACGGCTCGATGTGTCCATCAATCACATGGCTGCCTTCTCTATGAGTGCACAGATGACCTGGGATACACAGGACTTCCTGTTTTATGACTCTTTGAGAAAAAAAAGAGTCAGAAAACAGGAAGTACCATTTTTTTCCATGATAACTAAAAATATATATTGCAAACTTGCTTTTTTCACATCTACTGTTGATATAGATTTTGAAAATTATAACAGCAGAGACACTTAAAGGATATGTCTGGTCACACGCTTCTCCATCTTTATCTATCTTTTGTATAAGAATATAGGACACCGCCAAAACACACATCTGGATATAATGCTAAGTGGGACAGTCCTTACTGTCAATAGTCAGTCCAAAAAGGGATAAAGTTATATATTTGTAATAAACCTTTTATAAGAAATTGTATACTTTTTTTTTTTTTACATGCAGGTAGGATGGTAAATGGGAATCTATGCAACAGAAAAGAGTTAAAGGGGAAGTCCGGTGAAAATTTTTATTAAAGTATTGTATTTCCCCCCAAAAGTTTTATAAATCACCAATATACACTTCTTAAGGGAAATGCTTATAAAGTGCTTTTTTCCCTGCACCTACTACTGCATCAAGGCTTCACTTCCTGGATTACATGGTGATGTCACTTCCTGGATAAAATGGTGATGTCACTTCCTGGAT
This sequence comes from Dendropsophus ebraccatus, assembly GCF_027789765.1. Taxonomy (NCBI): domain Eukaryota; kingdom Metazoa; phylum Chordata; class Amphibia; order Anura; family Hylidae; genus Dendropsophus; species Dendropsophus ebraccatus. The sequence goes on along the minus strand of NC_091457.1, from coordinate 144,056,856 downwards.
AACATGGTGATGTCACGACCCGACTCTCAGAGCTGTGCTGGCTGTGGCTGCTGAAGAAGATGATGGCAGAGGGATGCTCAGTGCCCCTCCAGTGCCCTGTGTCCCTCAGTGTCCCCCTGCCATCATCCTTTCCAGCAGCCACAGCCCGCACAGCTCAGGGAGTCTGGTCGTGACACCATGTTATCCAGGAAGTGACATCACCATGTTATCCAGGAAGTGACATCACCATGTTATCCAGGAAGTGACATCACCATGTTATCCAGGAAGTGACATCACCATTTTATCCAGGAAGTGACATCACCATGTTATCCAGGAAGTGAAGCCTTGATGCAGTAGTAAGTGCAGGGAAAAAAGCACTTTATAAGCATTTCCCGTAATAAGTGTATATTGGTGATTTGTAAAACTTTTGGGGGGAAATACAATACTTGAATAAAAATTTTCACCAGACTTCACCTTTAAGCGGGTTTATTAAATTTAACATGTATATGACATGACATTATATATTATTTTATTATATTACACACACATCTGACACTCACCTTTCTGGGATCTAAATACAGAACGCAGCCACTGAGCTTCTTCTGTCACTCTCTCCTCCAGGGATTTCTTGCCCATCCCAAAGTTTCTAAGTGTCGTTAGGGCAAATCTTTTTTGCTCCTTCCATGAGCTCCCGTATCTGGCGACCGATATGCCTTTGAAAAATACAAAATGTATCCAATACTACAAGGAATACAATACGGAACCAACCCATGTATTTGCCAATGTGATTTATTCCAGGCTAAAAAATGTTTGTCCACGAATCCACAGTGTGCACATATCCTTTTAATATTAATAACTTTTGTGACTACAGTTCATGAGGTACTATAGCAAAGCAACAGGCTCCACCTTGTTCACACTGAATTGAAACGCAGGATGGCAAACAGCAGCGTAACTACTATCTCAGTGTCAGGCTCTGTTCACACAACGTATGAGACCGGCCGTTCCGTGACCCCGGCCGGGTCACGGAACGGCCGGTCTCTGGCCGGATCATCTCGGCCGGTACTTAAGTACCGGCCAGGGGATCTTTCCGTCCGCAGAGCTCTGATGCGGGCGCATCAGCGCGCGCCCGCATCAGAGCTTCCCATAGCACACAGTGAAGCGAGCGGCCGGAGCCGCTCGCTTCACTGTGTGAACTGACAGGTCTTCACTGAATTCCGGACGCAGAAAACTGACATGTCAGTTTTTTGTGGCCCCGCATGGGATCCCAGCCTGAGCGTATACGATGTGTGTACGCTCCGGCCAGGATCCCATAGCTTAATAGGCTGTGTTCCGCTGCACAAAAACTACCGCCGTTGTTGCCATCGGCAACAACGGCCATAGTTTTACGTAGTGTGAACATAGCCTCAAAGTGCAAAAACTGGATTTTACAAATTTCGACCAGCTGTTGGAGTCGGCTCTATACAAGGTCTTCACCCAGGCTATATCCCGGCAACTTTACTATTGGACAGTAATGGGCTTTGGACCCATCTCATCTCTTGATTTTGCTTTGCTGTTATTATGTTTGTGGTTTTAAATACATTTAGTGACTTCCTCCAAGTCTTAGGCCTTGCTTAGAACAGGTATAAAAGCGTTAAATCAAATTATCTGAAAGTACCTTTGGTGTCTCCAGCATATCCTACTTTTTCAAAGATAGGAAGTTGAGGCCGATCTGCGATGTCCTCGGCCTTGTTGATCAGCGCTTCCTTCATCATCTCAAATCCATTCAGCACCACCAGTTTTTTATAGAAGTACTGAAAACTGAATACGTCTCCAAACTCTTTTCTCAACTGTTAAAACAGATATATATATATATATATATATATATATATATATATATATATATATGTAATTAAGAAGGAAAGATCTCATATTCCCAATATTAGGTAATCCCCATTTGTTAGCCCTCCCCCCAACAGATAGCATATGTTAGGCATCACCCCCAGTATCACCCCTAGTAGATAGTGCCTCCAATAGTACGCATCTCCCCCAGTATCACCACTAGTAGATAGTGCCCCCCATAGTAGGCATCTACCCTAGTCCCCCCCCCCCAGTAGATAGTGTCCCAATTCCCTTGGTAGTAATAGTAGGCATCTCCCTTGGTAGTAATAGTAGGCATCTCCCTTGGTAGAAGAGCCCCCCAACTCCTCTCCATGAAGGGATCCCCCAATTGTTGAAAAAATAGCCCACAAGTGATGTGTTTCGAGCAATTGAGCACTGAGGGGGGGGGGGGGTCAGAGTGGTCTCTTGTGGCTAGAGGCATAGTGCTGCCTCTGGCCACAAGAGTGATTGGTGTGGTGGGAAGCCAATGGTTCCTTACTCTGTCATCACAGCACCGCATTTAACTGCAAGTGCTCGTCGAGAATGCCTGCAGTTAACGGGACATTTGCAGACCCCAGGAGGTCCGCTTGACCACCGGGCACTGCAAATGATTATAGCTCAGAAGGCCCAGTGTATTGCAGCAGCGGGCCACCAGGCCTCCTGATGCAGTTGGGCCCATAGCAGCCGTAATGGCTGCTACAGTGGTAGTTATGCCCCTGCGCTGGTTGCAGAGTCTGTAGGACTCTTTGAGAAGAGAGTTATATAGATTTGTAAAGACTTCTACGCCATTCATACTCCATTGGGAATTTTGGAAAGAGGGACATGCAAAGCAGCCCTCTGATGCCATCTTTTAGAGGACGTGTTCACTTGTTTGACTTCAGTTAGGAGCCTTATAGGGAATCTGTCACTAGGTTTATGCTGCTTTAAATGAGGGCAACATAAACTAGTGACAGAAATGCTGAACAGATCGGTGTATTACTTACATCAGTCTGTTCAGCCGTTCTCCTGATATGCAGGAGAATAGGATTCTTGCCACACCCCTCCCCCCGCCCTCCAGCTGCTGGCTATACACAGCATGGGTAGATAACTGCCAATTAGCAGCTGGTAGGAGGAGTTTTCTGCCTCATGAATATCCAGGATTACTGGGCTCATGCACATGATGAAGAAGATGACTTATTGCCCATGTTATTCAGGAGGATATCTCTGGATCAGCTGCACAGAACAATGTAAGTGATACATCATTCTGTTCAGCTTCTCTGCCACTAGTTTATGCTACTCTGAGATATGACGGCATATACTTTCTGAGTCTCTGTAAACACATAACTTGGACTTCATGACTTTTCTTAGTGAGTGAAGTAATCTACATAGGTATTGTCAAGATCACTTTATTTACATAAAGATAAAATAACAGTACACCTTATCACCGAACGGTGACCTATGTTCATCTAGAACAGAGATAGGGAATGAGCTGTGAAATCTACCCAGATGACACAACGTCTCATATTTTGTGTATTAGCACTATAAAACAAGGATCGGTAATGCAACAAAACAAGTGTAATCTGTACTCTATGTATATTGAAAAGATATATATATATATATATATATATATATATATATATATATATTGCTCTCTATAATCCTGAAACTTCATGTGTGGTCTGCGTGCACAAAGGTCAGAAATAACCCATATTATATACTGTACCTGGCGAACTGTTTCTGCTGGGTTTTTAAAGTCAACCTGCAGGGTGTTACCAAGAAATGGAATCCCTTTAGGACCCGGGGGAAGCCGTGATCCATTCTTCCTGCTCTTCACAAAGTCCAAGAGGAAAAGGCAAATGACGAAAGAAATGAGCAACAAAAATCCATTGGAGAATAAGAAGGAAATAAACGCGACCATCTCCTCTGTGTGCTGTGTCTAATGGATCCTACTAGTACTAGGTTGTGGAAGTTATGATTAGGTGAGTCTCAGATTTCTTTATATAAACTCAAAGTACAAGTCTGCCTTATCTGTACTAAGCGGAAAACAGCAGTGTCTGGTCACGCCTCTAACTGAACTCTAATCTATCCCTTAAAGGGGCAGCACACAGAAATACATGTTGCCTTCTAAGAGCAGTAGGGTTTAACAATCTGTAACATAACACAAAAAAGGAATTATTTACATGGTATTACAAGATATTAAAGGGAATTAAGATACGGAGCTGACAGACCCCAGGAGTTAGGGGATCTGTAACTATACCTACATTTACCGTGACAGCTCTTTATAACTGGATAATGCTGCACTTTTATACACAGTCGCTGAGCCACAGGGGCATGCCTCCTCCCCAACCTCATATCCTGGATAGATATAGATGGATCAGCTTTAAGCATGGAACCCTGTACATTAATTAGGGAAATCAGGGTGGTGGGTGTATAGTATTATAGTATTGTAAGTGTATAGTATCCAATAAGAAACAACCCCACAGTATATACCCCAACATCGGAATCCACCCTGGATGCCAATATGGTCCCAGACCAGATCCAGCCAACCTCCATGCCCGTTATCAGATGCTTTCTCTGCATCAATTTTAAGGCTTCCAGGCCCTCATGTAAACTGTGGAGACAAGACAAATCCTGAGCCCCACTTTATAAAGACCAATACGTTTAGGCATAAAGGTGACAAGTCGGTTAGTCATGATTTTCTATGGTAACTTAATTCATAAGGGACATTGACCATAAGGAACATAGATCATAAGGGACCTTGCTATGGCTACTGACTATGTAAATGGACCTGACACATCACAACCAGGTGGGGATAGGATAGGACCAGTGGTATGTGGCCGCCAGTGCTAGAGCCGGGGAGGTGAGAGCATGTTATTTTTTTTATCCTCCCCCTCCCTGGCAATTAATTTCCCTTGACTGCTGTCTGGTCATTCAGTCCTGCTCTACTATAAGTCCTGGTGGTATCTGAGTACTGGGAGCTACTGTTAGGACCTGGGAAAGGCAAACACTATAGGTGAAGCCAAGTATTGCAGTTTAGCAACCATCCAGGCGTGTTGCAGTTAAGCAATGTGAAGGTGTATATTGTTTGTTTCTATTTTTCTAATGACAGAGTAACCTTACTCCTATGACATCACTGACGCAGAGAAAAAGAAGTGGCAGCATCATCTTTTTGACATCACATGTTAGAGGAGTGATGATGACATGCACCTTCATTAGCCCTGTCGGTTGGCGAAGAATATATAATGCCAGGTATATACATATATAAAAGATACTCAAATTCATACAACATTGTTTTTTATTTTTATTAAAGTCACAGTCCAATAGGAATCCAATAAGTGACAATTTGGGCAACAATTCATCTCTTCATCAAGCTGTCAGCACCAAAATGGTCACCATTGTGTATCTGGGATCAGTGATCGGATGTATAGATTAGATTTCTAGGTGTGAGGTCACTTTTCTACTTTAAGAAAAAAAGGTTAATAAAAATTATTTCAAAAATTGTGTAAACTATTTGACTATTTGAAAATTTTTGTAAAGTTTATGTAAATTAAGATCACCCTCTGTGTCGTCATTTATCCCCTAGCTACAGCACGAATATTGAAAGCATGTGGACCTAATGTGAACCCACAGAGGGGATCTTCTCTGGGACGAGGTTGGTCACTCGGAATCTCAAATGTAAGCTGCTGTAATAATGTGGTAAAGAAGAGGAAGAGTTCCATTCTGGCAAGTTGTTCTCCCACACATGCTCTCCGACCTACAAGAGAAAACATATTACATGGCAGCTTAATAACATTGGGATGGACTTTTATTGACAAGTTTTTTATACACTTTTATATACTGTATAGTATGGTTTATTTCATGCTGTGCTGATTCTATTATTGGAGCCCAAACCAGGAATGGAATAAAATGGAGAAGTAGAATCTTTGCTATATCCCTTTCCTCTTTTTATGACCCATTCCTGGCAATGGCCACATAGTTCTACTGTCCATATTATGAAATCATAACCCCTGTATATATATATATATATATATATATATATATATATATATATATATGATAGCTGACACCAATAAGACTTGTCAGACTCACCTGCAGAAAATGGGATAAATGCTTCTCGTTTTACAAACTTTCCGTTCTCATCTAGGAAGTGCTTTGGGTAAAACTGGAAAGGTTTCTCCCATACTTGCTGATCTTTCAGCACAGAGGACAGGTTGACAAGGACAGTGGTGTCCTTAGGAAAAAGAGTAAAAATTTTAAAAATAAAAAGTTATACAACAATTTCATTAAACAAATCAAAGTTTGTGTCTGGAGCAAAGGGGGCAAAATCTTTGTGATCTGCCCCAAGCTCGCTGATTGGGTGGGTTTAGCAGTAAGTGGTGAGGCTTCACATTAAAGGGATATGGCCTTTATGCCAAATTTATTACAATTTATCAGGTATAAGTTGTGATTGAAATCTATGTCAGTTCCAAGCAGGATTAGGAGGGAGCAGGACTGCAGTGATATAGTAGGTGACTCCCAACATTCTGTAGAGTTATAAACTTCCCTGATTTATACTGTTTTTCTCTCCTGTGTATACTATGAAATGCATGTAAGGAATAAACCCATGACAGGAAGCTCTAAAGGAGCCGAAGCCATGTAATATAGGAATACTCTGAGACTCTAAAATTTGAGTTACAAAAGATTTATGTCACTGATCTGTCACTTGCTGCACTTAGATAGAACTAATGCAAGTGCAGTGCCACCTCTGAAAAGCCAGATGCATCATGGGAAAATGTAGTCTGTTTTAGGAGAGGCATATTAGAGGGGAAGAAGGAAACAAGATGGCAGACATACACAAGGCATAGACACAGCCTCTACATTATTCTTTAATAATAGCCTACTATCATTCTGCCAATTAATGTCAAAATAACAAAGTCAGCAGTAAGAACACAGGACTTCCCTCATAGAGTTCTTATAAGTCAAGACTTTGCCAATAGTTTTACCTTCGGTATAATATAACCATTAATTTCCATGTCTTTGTAGGTCATATGAGGCATAGCAAATGGTACTATATCTCCGCATCGTTGTACTTCATGGATCACAGCATTAGTATACGGCATCTGCAGCACATCCCCCATTGTTGGTTTACGCTCTCCTCCAATGACTTGATCGATTTCCTTTTGTACTTTGGCTGAAAGGCAATGCGTATACATTACTGCACATACACTTATATAAGAAGATAATAATACGTTACAATGTAAAGTAAAATGGACGTTAACATACCGTTCCATAGATTTGGGGAGTTGTTAGATGCAAAATTAAATGTTTCTACTCACACTGGACATCTGGGTAAAGGATCATATACAGTAGCGCCCACCTCAGGGTGGTACTTGTAGTTTCTGTTCCGGCAACAAACAAATCATATGTGGTCATAAGCAGGTTTCCCTCAGTAAAACTACTGGCATTGTCCCCCTTCACCTAAAAGAAATGAATTCTGTAAATGTAGTTAAATCTAGCAGGTGAAATTACTGGAGCTACAGTACTTGTATTGGTTAGAGATAGGATCAATAAGCTCAACAACATATACTGTAAAGTTGTTGTATGGTGGAATAAATACTACTTTGAGGGTAGCTTCACACTTGCGGATTTCACGCCATTGCCTTGCATTGCCGCTGCGAGTATGTAAGTTAACCTACCACCAGCCGGAGCATAATGGCTTGCTTCGGGGGCTCCCGGCGTCTGTCCGTCCCGCTCAGCCAATCAGTGGGCAGCACACTGGCTGAGTGGGACATCTTGCCGGGAACCCCAGAAGCAAGCCAGAGCAGGTACAGTATGCTTCGGCCGGCGGAGGTTAACTTATATACTTACAGCAGGATGTCAATCCCGCTGTGAGTATGTATTCTCAAGTACAAGGCAATGAATCCCCTGCGGATCGGTTATGTGTGAAGCTACCCTCGATAGGTAGACTGGTCAGACTAAAAAAAATTGCATTACTCACCTTTTCAAATCCTCCACTGCTAGTTTTGACCTCACTGGATCTCTGTTGATCTCCACTTTGTGGTCCCATATTGACACACCAGAAATGCCCACTGAGCCAATCACTGCGACCTGTCATAAACAGTGCTTTTTGTTTTAACCCTACTGTATATGTCGCCCCCCCCCTCCCCCTCTTTTCACATCAGTGCCACCATCTTGCTGAGCCCTTCCAAACTTCGTAAATAGTTTAGCAAATTTTGAAACAAATCTGGGTTTAGAAGGTTTTTTTTGCTCATCTCTAGTATCAATTTGCTTGATCGCGTGAGTGCCGCCGCCATTCTTCTCTTTGTATGTGAGATTATTTTAATAAAATGTCAGAAGTGACTGATCAGCCAACAAGGTTTTGCTGATCACTGGCTCTAATACATGGGCATTATTATTTACCTGATTGGGCAGATAATCAGCCCGGGTAATCGAACCTTTACCCTCTTACTGCAAGAAATCCACCATCTAGTTGTCAGCATGTGAACCCCCACCAGATCTCCTATAATAACAATTCTACAATGCAGTTCCTAAAAGTGATATGAAGTATTATCCCTCTAAAAAAATATTTTTGCCGCTGCCGTCTGACGTTGAGTAACACTTACAGTCAGATTAGCAAGATCCGTATGATACATATGAAGTGAGACTATTGCTGTGGCCTACATTGAAACCGAATTTACCTCTACTTGTTGTTTCCCTCCTCATACTAGGACGCAGGACTCTTGTCATGAGACACATACTACCATATCTTTTTTTTTCCAAGGGCCCCAGAAGAGCACAGCTTCTAATACATTCTGAATAAACACATGTATAGATACTAGTGAAGTAAAAGGAAATAGCTTCTATCCTATAAATATAAAAGCTCTTTTACTTTTTCCATTTCCGCCAGGAAGGCATCGATAAAATCACGGATGTCATTTGGATTCCAAGTTTTCTGATGTTCTGAAACCTTTTCCTTTAAGAATTCAATGACTTCAAACTCTAACTTCAGCGCACGATTTACAAGCCATGGGATGTTCAAGAGAATAGGAATTTCATTTAGAACCTAAAAAGTCAAATAAAGCAATCACACAATCATATCCCAATCCCCTAGGAGGACAAAAAAAGTAAATATAAAAAAGATTACAAAAAATAAAAATTTAAATGAAAAAAAAAAAAAAAAATAGCCTTTTTCCAATAACATTCTTTACTATTGAAAAAATAGATATAAGGGGGAGATTTATCAAACATGGTGTAAAGTGAAACTGGCTCGGTTGCCCCTAGCAACCAATCAGATTCCACCTTTCATTTTCCAAAAAGTCTGTGAGGAATGAAAGGTGGAATCTGATTGGTTGCTAGGAGCAACTGAGCCAGCTTCACTTTACACCATGTTTGATAAATCTCCCCCATCAAGTATACATAATTTGTGGCTATAGTGTCATTTGTCTCAAATTACAGAATTGCTGTTTTGGTCACCATAAAAAAGGAATTAAAATAATCATACATACCCCAAATGATAACCTGTACCAATAAAACTACAGCCAATGGGGGAACTTACATGGGGGGGGGGCCTACTCCATTGGGAAAACTACCCACAGGGGCACCTACTTAATGACTAGCTACTGGAGGGGAACTAGCTAATGAGGAAGACTAGAGACTGGGGGGAACTACCCAATGAGGAAGACTAGCTACTGGGGGAACTACCCAATGTGGAAGACTAGCTACTGGGGGAACTACCTAATGAGGAAGACTAGCAACTGGGGAGGAACAACCTAATGAGGAAGACTAGCTACTGGGGGGAACTACCCAATGTGGAAGACTAGCTACTGGGTGGGACTACCCAATGAGGAAGACTAGCTACTGGGGGGGAACTACCTAATATGGAAGACTGAAGACTAGCTACTGGAGGAACTACCTAATAAGGAAGACTAGCTACTGGAGGAACTACCTAATAAGGAAGACTAGCTACTGGAGGAACTACCAAATGAGGAAGACTAGCTACTGGGTCAACCTACTTAAGAGGGTAATTACCCACTGGGGACACCTGCCCATAAACAGGATTAACCTAACTGGTTAATGGAGGAGGCTAACCCTCTTCCTAACCCATTAACCTACTCACTTCTCTGTTGAGATTCGCCCTTTTGGACAAATGACCCCGAAACTCCCCTGGATTACCATATGTCATAATGTTTTACAGTAATAGATATTAGTGTCACGTTGCTATAGAAGCTTACCTGAAACAAAAATCCATTTTTAGCTTTCAAAGCGATATCAAAGAGACCTAAGAGGTGTTGAAAATTTGCGTCGTCATAATCAAACCGATCCCCAAACGCGATGGAGCAGATGACATTACTGACAGCGTTATTTATGGGGAGTTGTGGGTTGAACTGATCTGCAGAAAATACAATAAAAACAAAATTATACATACTAATATACTGTATATAAGCAAGAAAAAGTGAGTGAACACTATGGAATATCCTGGATTGATGCAGCACCTCAGGGTCTCGGAGAATGACGATGTGGTCAACCTAAAAAGGTGTTGGGTGATGCAACAAAAATTTTTTGGACTGGACGAATCACAGTTCAGACTTTATAGGGGTTATCTGGGGATGTGTATGTATATGTGGCAAAGGATGGGGTAAAAATAAAAGAATGTACACTCACCATCCCTGATACCCTGCAGCCAATGAGAGGGCTGGAGACAGGTAGTGTTAGCAATGCCACTGCAAGGGATCGAGGCAGGTAAGTATAGATTTATTTTTACCCTATTCCTAACCACATATACATTTCCCCCAGACCCTCCCTTTAACCCAATCAAATGTGGCCTGTACAAGAGGCATCCCGGAATTACTGTTGACCCTAAACACATTTACTGGGAGGAATGATCCAACATTTTCCTTCCATATGGTGTAAATCTTATTCACAGCATTGAATCTTTTATCGGAGGTGATTACTAATATAGGGGGATCTAGAGGTTATAAAGTTTAGAAGTAGAATGATTCATTTACTTTCTCCCTTGCCCTGTGGATGTTTGCCCAAAGTGCTCACTAAAAGACACGAACAGTACAACTGTCTGTGTTTTGGTTTGTAGTTTAGTACGACTGTGTTTGTCTATTACTGGGACCTAAAAAAAAAAAAAAAAATTAGTAATAAATGCAGAAAACCAGATATTTCCAAAGGGTTCACTTGGGCACCATGTCATATCATTTGGGGACAGTGTTATAGATCATTTGGGCATGGTTGTGCAGTACATTAGGGGACAGTGGCACCATTCATTAGGATACAGTGGCACCTTAAAGGACAGTGGCACTTCAGTAGGAGGGCATCAGCATTACTAAATTACTTAAGAGGGTACAGTGGCACAATAAAGTTATGTGAGGGGGCACAGTGGCACAATTAGTTACTTCTGTACACCATCCTCACCTGTTTCGCTCCTACACTGGTCCTCCATGTCACTTTTATTTACTTCCCTACAGATATTACCTTCCCACTTTAAGGGGTCATGGTGGCATAATTATTCAGTTTAGGGAGTGTAGCATTGTGTGAAAAAAAGGTATAGTAAAGAGAGCAAGGATCCAATGACATCTGGGCAGCAAACTTAGCATAAGAGGAGATGTCATCAGAAGTCTTCATGGTAGCCATGAGCAGATGGAGAAGAACATGAAAATGATCAGAGAAATTATCACATGTGCTGCTGTATGTCCTGCAGGAAATTCTCTTTTTTCTTTTCAGTCTGACACAGTGCTCTCTGCTGACATATCTGTCCAAAACAGGAACTGTCCAGAGCAGGAGAGGTTTTTCTATTGGGATTTGCTACTGCTCTGAACAGTTCCTGTCATGGACAGAGGGGGCAGCAGAAAGCACCATGTCAGACTGAAAAGAAAACATTTCCTCCAGGACATACAGCAGCTGATAAGTATGGGAAGACTTGAGATTTTTTAATAGAAGTAAATTACATATCTATATAACTTTCTGACACCAGTTAAGCTGACTAAACCCTTTAAGGATACATCTGGTCACATACCTTTAAATCCCTATCTATCTTAAATATAAGAACGTACATTTTACATTATAAATTATTATATTACACACACGTCTGACACTCACCTTTCTGGGATCTAAATGCAGAACACAGCCACTGAGCTTCTTCTATCACTCTTTCTTCAAGGGATTTCTTGCCCATCCCAAAGTTTCTAAGTGTTGACAGGGTGAATTTTCTTTGCTCTCTCCATGAGCTTCCGTATCTGGCTAATAAGACACCTATCAAGAGCATGCAATTTATCAACTAAATTGTTGGAGCCCAATAGTAAAATTCATTTCGATGTTCTTCCTGGTGTAATAATATAAAACCAACCATCAAAGCCACAAAAATGTTTTTTGTTTTTTTTTAAATAATATAGGTGTTGAGCACAACTAAAGAAACTCACACTATTTTTCCCATACAAAGGTCAATTAAAGTACAATATTAACTAATTCTGGGAAGACCATTGTGTCTCGACATAATAACTCTATGGTTCCTAAGCCACAAAATGTCAACCTAAAATACTATAAAATAAAAATTAAAGTCTTGTTGTTACTTAAAAAAAAAATCTGACATGTCACACAGACACAAACAAAGGGGGAGATTTATCAAACATGGTGTAAAGTGAAACTGGCTCAGTTGCCCCTAGCAACCAATCAGATCCCACCTTTCATTTTCAAAAGAGTCTGTGAGGAATGAAAGGTGGAATCTGATTGGTTGCTAGGGGCAACTGAGCCAGTTTCACTTTACACCATGTTTGACAAATCTCCCCCAAAAGTGTTTATCAGGGTCTTGGTGCTCGGTCTCCGTGTTCTGGTTTTGACCTAGTCTTCTCTGAAGTCTGCTTCTTTCTATCCCTTCTGTATACTAAGGGCCATATTACATGGCCCGATTACTAAAGTGTAAAATAATAAAGTGTATACATACCTTAGCTATATAGGGATATTGACAGTAAGCGCAATATTAGGCAATCTTAGGTAGTATGTTATACTGTGCGTTAGGTATATAGTTGAAGATAGAATTAAATTAATTACCTGGTATGATGCTGCTCATGGTTTGTGCTGTTTGCTGTAGATCCGATATATGCGTCTATGGTACGTCCTTCTAAAATGCTCTACGCCGTATGCTTTGCAACGGGATGATGAGTGTAACCTCCGCTGGAGGTGCCCCGGCCGGCGGCACTACTCCGCAGTTGGTTACGTAGGTGGTGGCAGTTCAAAAAATATTTCCGGGAGTCGAGTGACGTCACGACTAGTACGGGTGCTTAAAGAGGCAAAAAAGGTAATCTACGCGTTTCAGCAACAATGTCGGTTGCCCTCGTCAGGATTATGCCGCGGTCCCGTGTATCTCCCTTACTTATAGGTATTGTGGACTGCCCACCTCCCAGGTGTAAGATAATTATATGTTTTCATGTTGCTATAATGTTCTGATTCAGCATACGTTTGTATGATTATGCGGCATTTGAGTCACAATATTACACCTCAATATTTTATGTATACATACCTTACCAGGCTCCCTGGTGCTCCTGCCCACTCCCTGGTATCTCTCTGGCTTCTGCCCGTAGCCACTGGGAGAACTGCATCAGCCATTGGCCGTGCATCTCTGAAGTAACTGGCCTCTCAGCCAATCACTGGCTGCAGCGGTGTCCTGTCCTGTGATTGGCTGAGCGGCCAGTCACTTCAGAGACCGACCGTGCAGTTCTCCCAATGGCTGCGGGCAGAAGCCAGGAATATACAAGGGAGCTGGCAGAAGCACAGGTATGTATAAATGTTATCATTTTCTCTACACACTCATCAGCCATTGGTCGCACATCGCTATTACACATAGTGATGCGCATTTGGCAGGCGCTGATTTTTAGTCATCGGCTGATCCTTGTCTTTATTACACAGATCGATAATCTGACGAATTAGCCACTTTTGACTATTGCTATGAGTCATGCCAAGAGTGTAAGTAGAACTAATGGGGCCATAAACCAAAGCTCCACCTTCTTGACACTACACTGTACTGCAGGAAGGCAAAGATCTGTTTAATCTCACATCTTTCAGTACTTATCAGCTGCTGTATGTCCTGCAGGAAGGGGTGTAGTCTTTCCAGTCTGACACAGTGCTCTTTGCTGCCACCTCTGTCCATGTCAGGAACTGTTGAGACCAGTAATGAATCTCAATAGAAAACCTCTCTTGCTCTCCAGACTGGAAAGACTACAGCAGTTAATTTGAAAGATTTTTTTTTGCTGGCATACCTGACTTTAACTAATATCATGCGGTTCAAGTGCAAATACTGGAATTTTTAAATTTTGACCGACTCTTGATATTGGAGCTGGAGTGCTATAAAAAGTCTTGGCAGGGCCCTATCCGGTCCATTTTATGACTGGATAGTTATGGACTTTTGGACTTTACTCTAAGCCTTGGTCGTGCTAACAGGTAATTAAAGGGGTAGTGCGGCGCTAATCATTTATTCACAAAATAACACACATTACAAAGTTATGCAACTTTGTAATGTGTGTTATGTATGTGAATGGCCCCCTTCCCCGTGTTTCCCGCCACCTACGCTAGACCCGGAAGTGTTGGTGCATTATACTTACCGCATTCGTGTCGACCCCTGTCCGCCATCTTGTGGCAATGACGTCGTCTACAGGAGGCCGGCCGAACTGCTCCATCCGTCCCTCATGCCGGCCCCCCTATGCCGCGTCATCAGCTGCGATTGGCTGAGCACAGTTAAACGGGGAAGGGGGCAATTCACATACATAACACACATTACAAAGTTGTATAACTTTGTAATGTGTGTTATTTTGTGAATAAATGATTAGCACCGCCCTACCCCCAAAAGGTTTTATGTAATCATTTCATATTACCTTTGTTATCTCCGGAATATCCTATTTTTTCAAAGATAGGAAGTCGAGGGCGATCTGCGAGGTCTTCTACCTTGTTGATCAGCGCTTCCTTCATCACTTCAAATCCATTCAGAACCACTGCTGTTTTCCCGAAGTACTGCAAACTGAATACGTCCCCAAACTCCTTTCTGAACTGTTAAGAACAGATATAGATACATGGGGGGAGATTTATGAAACATGGTGTAAAGTGAAACTGGCTCAGTTGCCCCTAGCAACCAATCAGATTCCACCTTTCATTTTCCAAAGAGTCTGTGAGGAATGAAAGGTGGAATCTGATTGGTTACTAGGGGCAACCGAGCCAGTTTCCTTTTACACCATGTTTGATAAATCTCCCCCATTGTCCATAAAAAAAAGATCCATGAAAAGTACAGTTTGGTGATTTCAATATTTTAGAAAGAAAAATATGCAAAGCATCACTATGACGCAACTTTTTACAGGTAGCTTTCCCTTCGAGGGTACTCCAACAAAAATCTTTTTTCTTTCAAATCAACTGGTTTCAGAATGTTATATAGATTTGTAATTTACTTCTATTTCAAAATCTTAAGTATTGCAGTACTTATGAGCTGCAGTATGTCCTGAAGGAAGTGGTGTTTTCTTTTCAGCCTGACACAGTGCTCTCTGCTGCCACCTCTGTCCATGTCAGGAACTGTCCAGAGCAGAAGAGGTTTTCTATGGGGACTTACTATTGATCTGGACAGTTCCTGTCTCCAACATACACTACCGTTCAAAAGTTTGGGGTCACATTGAAATGTCCTTATTTTTTAAGGAAAAGCACTGTACTTTTCAATGAAGATAACTTTAAACAAATACACTCTATACATTTCTAATGTGGTAAATGACTATTCTAGCTGCAAATGTCTGGTTTTTGGTGCAATATCCACATAGGTGTATAGAGGCCCATTTCCAGCAACTATCACTACAGTGTTCTAATGGTACAATGTGTTTGCTCATTGGCTCAGAAGGCTAATTGATGATTAGAAAACCCTTGTGCAATCATGTTCACACATCTGAAAACACTCTAGCTCGTTACAGAAGCTACAAAACTGACCTTCCTTTGAGCAGATTGTGTTTCTGGAGCATCACATTTATGGGGTCAATTAAACGCTCAAAATGGCCAGAAAAAGAGAACTTTCATCTGAAACTCGACAGTCTATTCTTGTTCTTAGAAATGAAGGCTATTCCATGTGAGAAATTGCTAAGAAATTGAAGATTTCCTACAACGGTGTGTACCACTCCCTTCAGAGGACAGCACAAACAGGCTCTAACCAGAGTAGAAAAAGAAGTGGGAGGCCACGTTGCACAACTAAGCAAGAAGATAAGCACATTAGAGTCTCTAGTTTGAGAAACAGACGCCTCACAGGTCCCCAACTGGCATCTTCATTAAATAGTACCCGCAAAACACCAGTGTCAACATCTACAGTGAAGAGGCGGCTGCGGGATTTCGGGCGTCAGGGCAGAGTGGCAAAGAAAAAGCCATATCTGAGACTGGCCAATAAAAGAAAAAGATTAAGATGGGCAAAAGAACACAGACATTGGACAGAGGAAGACTGGAAAAAAGTGTTGTGGACATATGAATCCAAGTTTGAGGTGTTTGGATCACAAAGAAGAACGTTTGTGAGACGCAGAACAAATGAAAAGATGCTGGAAGAATGCCTGACGCCATCTGTTAAGCATGGTGGAGGTAATGTGATGGTCTGGGGTTGGTGCTGGTAAGGTGGGAGATTTGTACAGGGTAAAAGGGATTCTGAATAAGGAAGGCCATCACTCAATTTTGCATTGCCATGCCATACCCAGTGGACAGCGCTTGATTGGAGCCAATTTCTTCCTACAACAGGACAATGACCCTAAACACACCTCCAAATTGTGCAAGAACTATTTACAGCAGAAGCAGCAGCTGGTATTCTATCATAGGTAATGGAGTGGCCAGCGCAGTCACCAGATCTGAACCCCATTAACCTGTTGTGGGAGCAGCTTGACCGTATGGTACGCCAGAAGTGCCCATCCAACCAATCCAACTTGTGGGAGCTGCTTCTAGAAGCGTGGGGTGCAATTTCTCCAGCTTACCTCAACAGATTAATAGCTAGAATGCCAAAGGTGTGCAATGCTGGAATTGCTGCAAAAGGAGGATTCTTTGACGACAGCAAAGTGTGATGTAAAAACAATGTTATTTCAAATACAAATCATTATTTCTAACCTTGTCAATGTCTTGACTCTATTTTCTATTTATTTCACAACGTATGGTGGTGAATAAGTGTGACTTTTCATGGAAAACACTAAATTGTTTGGGTGACCCCAAACTTTTCAACGGTAGTATAGATGTCAGCAGATAGCACTGTGTCACACTTGAAAGAATACATAATTTCTAGCAGGACATACAGCAGCTGATAAGTACTGGAAGACTTATCGTGCGTAATCACCCGAACTCTTAACCCCTTAGGGACCAAGCCTATTTGGGCCTTAATGACCAGGCTCATTTTTCAAAATCTGACCTGTCTCACATTCTGAGATTTTCGATACATATGGTACTTTATGTTAGTGGCAAAATTTGGTCACTGTCTTGTGTGTTTTTTTGTGAAAAACATCAAAATATCATGAAAATTTAGAAAAATCTGCACTTTACGAACTTTGAAATTCTTTACTTCTAAAAAAAGAAAGTCACATGACAAAAATTAGTTAGTAAGTCACATTGTCAATATGTCCTCTTTATTCTGATTTCATTTCGTAAACATATTTCACTTTTTTAGGGTGTTACGGGGCTTAGAAATGTATCAGCAAATTATGACATTTTTATGAAATTTCCAAAACTGATTTTTTTTTTTAGGGACCAGTTTTAAGTTGATTTAGGAGGCTTGTATACTGGAAACCCCCATAAGTGACCCCATTTTGGAAACTAGACACCTTAAAGAATTAATCTAGGGGTATAATGAGCATTTTGACCCTACAGGGGCTGGAGGAAAGTATTCCCAATTAGACCGGAAAAAAATGGACTATAGAAATTTTCCAATAATATATTTGTTATGATTAAAGTATCTAATTTTCATAATAAACATGAGAGAAAATTCATCCCAAGTTTTGTAACGCAGATATGTGGGCGCAGATTTTCCGAAGAAGTTTCTGAGCGCCAGGTGCGTTTGCAGTGTCCCTGTAATGTCTGAAGAATAGAACCCACCTAAAAGTCACCCCATTTTGGAAAGTGCACCCCTCAAGGTATATATCTTGGGGTGTGGTGACCATTTTGACCACACAGGTATTGGAGGAAAGTATTCAAAACTAGACCATAAAAATGAAAAAAAAAATGAATTTTTCCAATAACATGTTTGTTTAGTTTGAAATTTCTCAATTTTACTAGGAACAGTGGAGAAAAAGCACCCCAACATTTGTAACAGAGGTTCTCCTGAGTACAATGGTACCCCATATGTGGGCATAAACCACTGTATGGGCACACAGCCGGGCTCAGAAGGAGTGTCATTTTAGTTACAGGCAATATGTGGGTGTTTACTGGCTATCTGGGGTGGTAATGGACAATCTTGGGGTGTTTACTGGCTATCTGAGGTGGCAACAGGCAATCTGGTGTGGTTATGGGCAATCTGGGGTGGTTACGAGCAGTATGTGCCAATCTGGGGTGGTTACAGGCAATCTGGGGTGGTTATGGGCAATCTGGGGGTGTTTACTGGCTATATGGGGTGGTTACAGGCAATCTGGGGGTGTTTACTGGCTATATAGGGTGGTTATGGGCAATCTAGGGGGTGTTCGCTGGCTATCTGGGGTGGTGACGGTCAATCTGGTGGTGTTTACTGGCTATTTGGGGTGGTGAGGGGCAATCTGGTGGTGTTCACTGGCTATCTGGGGTGGCAACGGGCAATCTGGGGAGGTGATGGGCAATCTGGGGAGGTGACAGGCAATCTGGGGAGGTTGACAGGTAATCTGGGGAGGTGACGGGCAATCTGGGGAGGTGAAGGGCAATCTAAGGGGGGAGACAGGCAATCTGGAGTGGTTGCGAGCAATCTGGGGTGGTTGCAAGCAATCTGGGGTGGTTACAGGCAATTTGGGGTAGCTACGGGCAGTCTGTGGCAATTTGGGGTGGTTAAGGGCAATCTGTGGTGGTTACGGGCTATCTGGGGTGGTTACAGGCAATCTAGGGTGGTTACAGGTAATCTGGGGTGGTTACATGTAATCTGAGGTGGTTACAGGCAATCTGGGGTGGTTACGGGTAATCCGGGCACTTGACTTTGGTGACAGGGGTAAAAAAGTGCCGGCACCATTTGGAACAAGCGATCAGCGGTATATAGTATATACCGCTGATCGCTTGTACTGGGACCACACCGGGTTGTCCCCGATCATTGCCCCATGCTCTCCGCCACCTCTAGTGGTGGAGAGAATGGGGCTTTGATCATTTTTAGGAATCCATCACTGTCAACAGAGTCTGTTCACAGTGATGGCGGCGGCCATCTTGGATCAGATGGCCGCCCAGGGAGGGGAGGATCAGTGACCAGGTCACTAGGGTTAATTCTGGGGACAGGGGGGGACATGTTTTCATCTCTTCTCACCGTGGATTCACGGTGAGAAGAGATTAAAGCGTTCAGCTGCGCTGGCAATGTCCCTTACCGGTTGCCGCCGTTATACTGTTAATAACGCTGATCGCCGGTGAGGGGACTGGCCGGGACTGACCCCACATTCTGCCACCAACCCCTCAGCTACCTCCGATAGCTGAGAGGAGGGGGCTGCGGGCATTACCGGCGCCGCTGCACTATTCTGCGCCATCGCCATAAAGAGCTGATGGCAGCAGA
Source organism: Dendropsophus ebraccatus (assembly GCF_027789765.1). Classification (NCBI taxonomy): domain Eukaryota; kingdom Metazoa; phylum Chordata; class Amphibia; order Anura; family Hylidae; genus Dendropsophus; species Dendropsophus ebraccatus. The sequence continues at coordinate 144,037,367 of NC_091457.1, read as the reverse complement.
ATAGAGCCCATTAGTGATCGCCGTAAAAATCCGTATCGGCGGTCACTAATAACATAATACATGTATTCTCTGGGTCGCTACGGTTACGGCGATACCACATTTGTTTAGTTTATTTTAACTATTACCACTTTGGCGCAATAGAAACTATCTTCCTAGCAAAAACCCACAAAAGCTGTCGCCACATTGCAAGATCCATAGCGTTCTCATCTTTTGCGCGACAGAGCTGGTTTTGGGCTTTTTTTTTTGCGGGAAGATCTGTAGTTTCTATTGATACCAAGTTTTATATGTATATGACTTTTTGATCTCTTTTATGATGTATTTTCTAAAGCAGATTGATAAAATATAGCTATTCTGGTACTGTTTTTTTTTTTTTTTTTTTTACAGCATGTGTCGTGCTGGTGTAATTATTGATATAGTTTTATAGATTGGGTTGTTACGACTGTGGTGATACCAAATATGTATATGATTTGTGTTTTTGATCTTTTTTATTTCACGTTTTATAGTGTATGGGGAATGTAATGCATTTTTATTATGGGTGGGGCTGAGGGGGGTGTTGTGTGTGTTTGGTGCACATTTTTTTTTCACTTTTACACTAGTGTACATTACTGTACACTAGTGTATTACTAATCAGTGATCATTGATCACTGATACAATACACTGCATTACCGTATTGGCTATGTGTCAGCTACTTGCTGACAGACATCTGCTCGGCCATACCTCTGTATGGCCGGGCAGAGGCATATCCATGGTGAGCTCGGGGGCCTTCATTAGGACCCCGGGATCACCACGGAGACCATCGGGTGCCGGACTTCCCCGTGGGACTTCTGATCAGGTCAGTATACCTGCGGCGCCGACCGGAATCCGTTAGATGCCGCTGTCATGCGGGCAGTTTCAGCGGGGGGTCAGCTGTCACACTGACAGCTGACCCCTGTACTCCTGCTGCCGCCGCGGGGCGGTAATTTATTCCAATTCGTCCGCCGTTAAAAGGCATACGCATCGGAATAAAGCCCATTAGTGGCCGCCGTGAAAAGGCAGCATGGCGGTCACTAATGGTAAAATTATCACATTCCTGATCTTGCACGGTAAATGGCGTAAGCGCAAAAATCCGCCAAACTGCAAAATTGCTTATTTTTGGTCGCATCAAATCCAGAAAAATTGTAATAAAAAGTGATCAAAAAGTCACATATGCGCAATCAAGGTACCGATAGAACACATCATGGTACAAAAAATGACACCTCACACAGCCCCATAGACCAAAGCATAAAAGCGCTATAAGCCTGGGAATAGAGCGATTTTAAGGAACATTTAGAATTTCAAAAAGGTTTTAATTTTTTAAAAGCCATGAAATAAAATAAAAGTTACACAAGTTACATATCGTTGTAATCGTACTGACTTGAGGAACATAGATAACATGTCAGTTTAACTATAGGACGTAAGGTGTAAACACAAAACTCCCCCAAATAGAAAAAATAGTGTTCCTGAAAATTCATGAAGGGGTTAAAACCTTTAAAATATGACTGAAAATTTTTGCCAAGCCAGAAAGCTCTCCAGAAGGAGATGTCACCCATCTGTAGACAGGTTGTTCGCGGTTATTGCCCTTCATCAGGACAGAGCAGGCTGGCTGCAGAAACATAGGACCAACAGGGTAATGTTTCTCCTCGCATCAAAAAGACATGTGGAGGTTTATAGGCCATTCATATTTACCTACCTACTGCTTTCTAAACCCTGAAACTCTATGTGTAATCTGCATGTACAAAGGTCAGGAATAGTTATAATACACATACTGTACCTGGCGAAATGTTCCTGTTGGATTTGTGAAGTCAGCCCACAGAATGTTACCAAGAATTGGAATGCCTCTAGGACCTGGGGGAAACCGGGATCCATTCTTCCTGCTCTTCACAAAGCCGAAGAGAAAAAGGCCAACGAGGAAAGAAAGGAGCAATAAAAATCCATTGGAAAATGAGAAGGAAAGAAACTCAGCCATCTCCTCCGTGTGTTGCGTCTAATGGATCCTACTTGTACTAAGTTGTTGAACGTGCCGTATGATTAGGTGTGTCTATATGTTTCTCTATATAAACTCAAAGTACAAGCCTGCTTTATCTGTACTAAGCGGAAAACAACAGTTCCTGGACATGTCCTTAACTGAACTTTAATTCCTTAAAGGGGTAGTACACACAAATACATGCTGCCTCCTTGGAGCATTACACATGTCAGCACTGACAAACCAGATGCATGCAGGGGGGGGTCTAACAATTTCAGGGCATTACAAGAGATTAAAGGGAGCTGGCAGACCCCAGGAGTTAGGGGATGTAACTATACTTACATTAAACTTTTATAAATGTATAATCAGGGGCGTAAATGTGTTGTCCCAATACGGGTGTTGCTACTATTCACACCCTTCGTAAAAGTCTGTACGTTTTGTGGTCTTATTGCAACTACAGTATTATTAGAGCTGACCACTAGATGTCGCTGTATTGTTTAACTGAAATATGGAAGCTGCATGGCTGAAGTGTCTCACAGGGTTATTGTTTGTGTGTATACCAGATTCTGTTGCACTCTTTCAACTCAACCACAGCGCACCTTATACGCTCGTTAGGAAGTTAGTCCCTTGGGTGAAGGAGGAGTCTTAGCTAAGCTTTGGTGGAGAAAGGATGCAGTTTAGCCCTGCACCGTGGTTCTACCTGGGCCCTGGCCCTCTGCCAGGTCCCCTCTACAGGGTTGCCGACTAAGTTTTTAGTCGGTACCCCGCATAGGTAGGATGCAGAACAGTCAGCTCTTTCAAACCTTTTTCTTGAAGCATCAAACACACTGTGTGATGCACTGCTAAGCCCTTTCAGGGAGGACTAGCCAGCAGATCACCTAAACCCACGTCGAGGACTAGGAGTAACTATAGTGTAAGACAGTATCCATAAAAGAGCCAAAGAGCTAGGAACTGAACCGGGCGGAGCAAAGTTACTTAAAGTCGATGAACTTCATCTCGCAATGCGGGTGTACCCAGAAAATTGTGATCATTCCTCTTATCCCAGGTAACAAGGTCTGGGGCCTGTGTCACCCTTTAGTTTGGTTCAGCCAAAGCGGTGTGAAGACTATAGGAAAGGTCAAAACGCAGGCACAGGTTGTCTATTCTTCTTCTTTTATCCTTATCTTTATTCTTCTTCTTGTTCTTTTATGCACTCCAACAACCCGGCAGAGCACATTACTAATTGGGTTGAGACTCTCACGGCACTCTCCTCTCTACTACGCTACCTCAGTACAAACTTATCAACTTTACTACGTCCTACTCAGCACTTATCACACAGATATGGTGGTTCTATGTTCATGTATTTATTGGAACTGTATCAAGTGTATCTCAAGATTCGTTGTATTATCTGCTGCATATTAACAAGTAGTAAACCAAGTCAACGTTATCACCTGAGTCTGTGATTACTGGCTACCACCTGCTCAGCACTTGCACCGCAACCTTGGAACATTTCCCCTATCTGTGGGTGGCAGGTCTTACCACTATTCGGGAGGGTCATTACACCGCTCTGGCCCCCTGTGACTACATAATCCCAAAGGACCCTGCAGCAACCTGACAGGACACCGACCACAGGGGAAAAGGGCACAACCGGCCTTACACTCTTAATAGCAGGAGTGCCATCACACTTGTGTGCCCACCAGGCACTGGAGTCACGCGACAAAACCCAAAGGTCCCGCTGTATCTCGGCCATCCACCACAATATTGGCATCACACTTCCATCTAGCAAGTGACCGGCCATCCCACCACTACAACATCATCCGGGTGCTCACCACATAACTAGAAATGGCTGGGCACCATAGCAAACGTTTGATTGCCCCCCCTTCCCAACTGACCACTAAGCCGTCAAGTCTAGTCATAGCTGCAAGTTCTCGTCAGGAGTGCTTGCAGTTAAAGGGACATTTGCAGAAGCGGGGAGGCCCCCTTGGCCACCTGGTGCTGCAACTGATCACGGCTTAGGGAGCCCAGTGTACTTCAGGAGCAGGCAATGGGCCCCCTGATGCGGTGGGCCCCATAGCAGCCGCTATGGCTGCTACAGCGATACTTACGCCCCTGCGTATAATGCTGCACTTCTCTTTTATAGCTGAATAGTCATAGAGGCAGTGCTGAGCCACAGGGGATGCCTCCTCCCTACCCTGCTTTCCTTGGTTGATGTACAGGACTCATTGTCCCAAGTGATTGCTAAAGTATCTGTGCCTCACAATAAATTGAAAGATGATTAAATTATTTCTTGCTGATTTCTTCAAATAGTTCGTAGGAGACTGCTTTGGCTGTCCAGGTATGATGGGAGTTGTAGTTTTGCAACAGCTGGAGAGCCAAGGTTCCCTACCCCTGAATTAGGGGATGCTGACTGGCCTAAACATTGTGTCAGTCATGTGACTTGCCCCACACATCATGTGACCTAGTATTTAATTTATTGAGGAACAAAACTAAACATAACTACAGCTACATTATGTCAATGTCATGTTTTTTGTTTTTTTTTTCAAACTGAAAACTTTATTGGCAACATTTTTTTTTTTTAATAACTTTAACAACATGGCAGTGTTACCTAGACACAGACCATGGCATTATACATGTAGATACACACCAAGTAAAGAAGTTGTTGAGCTAACCAACCACTATCTGGTGATAGGTGTCATGGAACCTTGTTGCTAATGGAATTAAATGGGTCACATGTCGTGTGTGTGCGCCTTTTCCTCCAACTTCAACTTCTTTCTTATATTTCTTATCACTCTCATGAGGGTGCGTTCATGCTCAGAATTCCGCCTGCTTCACTGTCAATTCTTTCAGCAGAGAGACACGGATGTGCCCTATACTTAACATTGAGGCAGTGAGGCAGGCAGAATTTAGAGCGGAGTCGTTGGCGGTGATTCTTCTCAGAATTTCCACCTGTTTTCCTCATTGTGAATGCACCCTTAGGCTATGTTCACATTTAGTATGAGACTACGATCTCAGAAAAGATCATCTGCAGTACCGTCCGGATGATCTTTAGCGCCGATGAGTTCTGATGCGGGCGCATCTGTGTGAGCCCACATTAGAACTCCCCACTGCACACAATGGAGCGTGCGGCCGGAGCCGCTCGCTCCATAGTGTGCACTGACAGGGTTTTCTGCTTCCGCTATTTAATGAATATGTCAGTTTTCTACGGGGCCGCTAGGGGTCCTGGCCGGAGTGTATACCCTGCGTTTACACTCCGGCCGGAATTCCCTCGGCCTGTAGCACAACGGAGGTTCTGTACCAATTACGGCCGTTGCATTAACATCCGTGATTAGAACAGAACTTATGTTGTGTGAACATGGCCTTATTCAGCAGAGAAAACCAGTATTCTTTTTATTATTTTGCTGCACTACAATGTTAGTACTGTCAGACCATACGGTGCCTGTTAGTGTTTTGCTTTTTTTTTTTTTTTTAAATAAAAGAGAACAGTCACATTTATAAGGGCAGAAAACAGGCAGAATTGCGCAGCGGAGCTCCCGGCTGTGGAATCCCACTTGCTTCAGTGTGTCCATGGGATGGCTCACGCGCCTCTACTTCCATCACTCTCCGCTCAAAGAGTTGACATGAGCGAAGAGTGGAGGGAGTAGAGACGCGCAAGCAATCCCATGGAAACACTGAGGCAGGCAGGATTCCCCGCTACGGAATTCCGTCTGTTTTGCTCAGTGTGAACATACCCAAAACTGACATTCATCAAAGTGAGTGGCACATCACTCCTGCAACTTTGCAATGTGGAACTGAGGGCTTCAGACTTATAACTGATCTTCAAAATGTATATGCCAGCATACTGGTCCTTTAAGCGGTAACTTCATTTGTCCACGGGGATAAAAAAAGGCCTGCCAATGGATACAGAATATAGACGACAGTACTTATATCCAAGCAAATATTGGTTCCTTTTATTTAACCCATTTGTACAATTGTATAATTATACATGACATTTCAGGCGTCAATCCAGCCATTCAAGGTGTCAGAACCTGGTGGAGCCGTATCATAATGATGACTACTAGAGAGGAGCGGGACTCAAGCATGCTCTAGTCCGGAATTTAAATACTGGTGGCTGAAGTTGGATGCCGCCCTAGGGAGTCCTGGAAAACATGGATACAGCCTATGGCCTGTGGCTAGTGACTATAATGTAGATTTGATCAGTGAATGGCTATAAAGGATTAATAGAATTAGATTTAAAAGGTTCCGTTTTATGACTACACGGAACTAAAGCAATGGGTGCAATGATACAAATCCGGTTCTCTCTCTGTAGGAAATGTTATCCTCTAGCTACAGCATGTATATTGTAGGGCTGAGGACTTAAAGTTAACGCATAGACAGGATCTTCCGTTGGACGAGGTTGGTCACTTGGTATCTCAAATGTAAGTTTCTGTAATAAAGTGGTAAAAAACAGGAAGAGTTCCATTCTGGCAAGTTGTTCTCCCAAGCAAGCCCTCCGACCTATGAGAGAAAACACATTATTTTCTGCAGAATCAAACACATTACAGCTTAATAAAGTTGGATATTTTTTATAAGATTTTAATGTCTTTGCTATTTAGTCATTTTACAACCCAGTCCTGGCATGAGCAATGGCTTCACAAACTGTCAATATACTATGGTACAATGGTATATGTGAAATCCTCCGAATTAATAATTATATAAGGAATCTACGGACATGAAAAAGATACTGAACATGTGCATGGTGTCCCACCATGGGTGTTTATAGTTTGGGCACCTGTCGTAAAGTCCTGTAACGTAGAGTAAAGAAATGAATGAAGGTGCACTGTATATATTAATGCATGTTGCACAGCTGTAGTAAGTCAAGGGTTATTGCTGTGTTTTGTGATTCTGTGCACCAATGAGAGATGCTCACCTCTTTCTACCTATCTCTACTCTCCTCTATTCTTTGCACTCTTTTCCACCACTCACAGGAGCTGTTACACACACCCTGTAGGAAGTAGGCACATGGGGAGAGGAAGAGTAGGTGGTAGGGATGAGCGAACCGAACCGTTACGAACCAGATTCGTCACAAACTTTGCAAAAAGTTCGGTTCGGTACCGAAACTGTACTTTAATCAAAGAATAGAACAGGCTACAAGGGATTATTACTCCTATAATCCTTTGTATCCTGTTATTATGTGAATATCAAGGTGTGTGACGTCACTCCAGGAACAGGAAGTGCCTGAGCGTCCATGCTCTTTCTCATTGTATGTCTAGACTGCAGAGAGAGAGGAGGTGTACGTTAGGCAGAGAGGAAAAACACATAGATTACATATCAAAACAACTGGATAAGTACAGGGAGAGATAGAGAAGGAGTATATATTGTTGGTGAGAGAAGCCGGAGAGAGGAAGATAAAAAAAAAAAAAATATCGCAAGATACAGGGAAAGCTTGATAAGCTCATACATAGTGGAAGAGGCTGAGAAATCAAGAGTTAGGTAGCGAGAGGGAGAGATAGCCATCTAACTCAAAAATCGTAATATCTAGGGAGAGATAGGGAGATAAAAAAAAGAAATAGGGAGAGAAAAGTGAGAAGAGTCACTCAGGAGTCAGGACACATAGCATTGAACCAGCTACTGTTCTGTGACAGAGAGGAGACGCTAGACGTTTGTTTGTTTGTGATCAGCTGTTGTAGGTGACGCTAAGTCAGCGCCTCACAAAAGCTGTCCGTTTGTGCTCTGCTGGTTGCCGTCAAACCCCTCTAGCCACCCGCAACCAAAAAAGTTTAAAAAAAAACCTTCAAAAAAAATAAAAAAAAGTTGGTTTGTTTGTTTGTGATCAGCTGTTCTATTTGAGGCGAAGTCAGAGCCCCACAAAAGCTGTCCGTTTGTGCTCTGCTGGTTGCCGTCAAACCCCTCTTGCCACCAGCAACCAAAAAAGTTTTTAAAAAAACTTTAAAAAAAATACTAAAAAGTTTGTTTGTTTGTTTGTTTGTGATCAGCTGTTCTATTTGAGGCAAAGTCAGCGCCCCACAAAAGCTGTCCGTTTGTGCTCTGCTGGTTGCTGTCAAACCCCTCTAGCCACCTGCAACCAAAAAAGTTTTAAAAAAAAAAACTTCAAAATTTTTTTAAAAAAGTTGGTTTGTTTGTTTGTTTGTGATCAGCTGTTCTATTTGAGGCGAAGTCAGCGCCCCACAAAAGCTGTCCGTTTGTGCTCTGCTGGTTGCCGTCAAACCCCTCTAGCCACCCGCAACCAAAAAAGTTAAAAATAAAAAAAAATAAATGTTTTTTTGGGATAACCTGTAAATTTCTGCTTTGCTGGGTGCCTCCAACCCACAAAGCAATAGTCACTGAAAATTTGTGCCTTCTGCCCAATAGATTATTTCTTTTTCAAAATTTACACCAACCAAAGAACTATGTCCAAGCGTCCTACTTCCAGCACTTCCCAGGCAAGGACTGCAACGGCAGGTGGTGAGGGTAGGAGAAGTGGCAGCACCAGGCCCGGCGGCAGCCGGGGCAACAGGCGTGGCAGCAGGGTGCAGCTACCCCAGACACCCAGTGGTTCTGTAAGAACCACACAGCCAGCGGTTCTAGATTGGCTTACCCAATCCTCCACTTCCACCGCCCAAAGCTCCCAAACGAGGTCGGCTAGATCATCCGACCCCACCCTTACATGGGAGGGTCACGACAGTCCTCTGCCCCGTCCCCTGTTATTACTATGCCACCCACCTCTGGGGCACCTTCTGCCAGGGAACTGTTGGCAAATCTTGATCTGCCTTTGGATTCTCTACCACTTTTTAGTGATGATGAGGAGGAGGATGAGGTAGTCCACCAAAGGCAGCAGGTGGAACGTGCAGAGACTGCAGAGGAGGTGGTGGCTGTAAGCCAGGGAGGGGCATCCAGTGCCACACCTGAGATCCTGTCCCAGCCACTGGAGGACAGTAGCAGTGGTGGTGATGATGATGTCGCCGATCGGACGTGGCGCCCCCAAGCACCATTATCCTCAGTGTCATCAGGGGAGGAAAGTGAGGTGCTACCGAAGCAGCAACATCCCACTGCTGCAAGGAAGCGAGGCACAAGAGAGAGGGGTAGAAGACAACCTACCAGGCAGAGTCATTTACCTCCAAGCCTTGGTCCTGAGAGGGGACCCTCAGGCAGCAGTGGCAGCCAACAGGCCGCAAGACCCCCCGTGGCTGGCAGCAAACCACGGTCCTCTGTCGTCTGGCAGTTCTTTCGGCTGGGGACAGATAAGCACATCGCTCTGTGCCTGCTGTGCAACGAGAGGGTCAGTCGTGGCAGGGGTGATAATCTTGGGACAACATCCATGAGGAAGCACATGGAAAGGCAACACCAACAGGCCTGGAAAAAACGTGACCCCAATACCACCTCCTGTCAGGATGCACCATACACTGCAGATCCCATCATGCAGCATCCTGTCACTTCAACTCAGGCCTCGTCAGCCTCAGTTGCCAGCAGCAGCACAGTCTCACTGCCATGTACACCCCTAATGAGGCAGCAATCCCTGACCGAGTCCATGGGCAAACGTCAGGTGTACTCCAGCAGCCATCCCATGGCACAGAAACTGGCCGGACACCTGGTTAAGCTGCTGGTGCTTCAGTCTCTGCCATTTAATCTTGTGGACTCCCAGCCTTTCAGGGATTTCATGGCGTGTGCGCACCCCAGATGGTGAGTCCCCAGCCACCACTACTTCTCGAGCAAAGCTGTCCCATCACTGCACAGTTATGTAAAAAGAAAGGTTGGCGACTCATTGGGACTCTCGGTGTCCAAGACCGTGCACCTGAGTGCTGATGTCTGGTCCTCTAATTATGGGCAAGGCCAGTACATGGCAGTTACTGCCCATTGGGTCAACATCCTCCCAGGAGACCATCAGGAAGTTGGCCCATTCTTGCCACTGTCACCTCCACGGTGCTTTAGGGGGCCAGCAGCGGGTAGCACAAGTTCTGCCTCCACCACCACTGCAGTCCAACCTGACCCAGTGTCTTACCACCGATGTCAGGCCCGCCGCTCTCAGGCTGTCCTCCATTTGGTGAGCCTGGGTCAACGAAGCCACAGTGGGCAGGAGCTCCTCCGGACCATCAGGGAGGAGATTGGCTGACCCCACGTCGACTAACGGTGGGAAGTGTCATAGCGGACAACGGGAGGAACATTGTCTCTGCAGTTCAGCGGGGAGGGCTGACTCATACACCTTGTATGGCACATGTGATCAACCTCATAGTGCACAGGTTTCTCCGATCATTTCATGCACTACATGACCTTCTGAGGATGTCACGTAGAGTGTGCAAACATTTCAGCCACTCCTACGCTGCAAGGAACACCCTGCTCAGAATACAGAGACAGTGCGGTATGCCCCAACATCGGCCAATCTGCGACGTGCCAACCCCCTGGAATTCTGCCCTCCATATGCTCGACCGCCTGTACGAGCAAAGGTCAGCCGTAACAGACTACCTCATGGGGCAATCAGGCAGCTTCACGCCACACTGCGACTTCCAAGTAACACACTGGCAGTTAAAGCGGGAAGTCTGCCAATTGTTGATCCCTTTTGAGGACGCGACTCTCTTTGTGAGCAGGCAGGACTATGGGATCAACGACATCATCCCACTCCTCCATGTTCTTGAAAGTGCACTGAGCATCATCATCATCATCATCATCATCATCACCAGGCTACAACTCCAAGGCTGAACATCGCCTTGAGCCCAGAGCTGGATGAAGTGCAGATGGAGGTTGAGGAGGAGGAAGATGTCTACGCCCAGCCATTCCGCACACCGCCACCTGGCTTCTCTGCCTCTCCATCACAAGAGGAGATGGAGGATGAGGTGGTAGAGGAAGAGGAGGAAGACCCCAGCAGACCCTGGAACTACACTGAGGACAGTGGAGAGGAGAGGCGGTCATTGTCCTTGGTGCAGATGGCAAGGTGTCTGCGGGAGTGTCTGCGGAATGATAGCCGGATTGTGGACATCCGCCAGAGGGACCAATACTGGCTGGCCACCCTGTTGGACCCTCGCTTCCGCCGCAAAATGGCAGAATTCTTCCCGCCATCACAGAGGGAGGCTAAACTGGTGTACTACAGGGACATGCTCACCAGTCAGTTGGTCTCAACTTACCTGTGAGACCAGCCAGGTTCCCAGACAACATCCTCTGGGGGGAACCAGCGCGCTCCACTCCCACCACCACTAGTGGAGGCGTCAGAAGTCGCTACAGCCTGCAAGCCCTCATGAGCGATTTCATGCAGCCAGCTTGTGAAGAAAGGACACAGCACCGGACTCATGGCGTGGACCAGCATGAGCTCAGCCACCAGGTCACTGCCTACCTTGATTCTACCCTGCCCCAAAGTGTCACCGACCCCGTGCAGTACTGGGCAGAAAAACTCAAGATTTTGCCTCAACTGGCAGAGTTTGCGTTGGCTCTAATGTCCTGCACAGCCTGTAGTGTGGCGTCAGAGAGGGTATTTAGTGCGGCGGGTAACATCATAACACCGCAAAGAACGTGGCTCTCTTGCCACAGTGTGGAGATGCTCACTTTTGTTAAGATGAATCGTGCCTGGATTACATCGGATTATACCATCCCCCTGCCTGATGTGAATGACTAATTCATCAGTCACCCGTCTTGCATGGCAATCCGTGTGTCCAAGAAATTGACCTTGATATCCTAAATATGTGCCCAACGTAAAAATCCGTAATTTAACTTATTAAGTAATGTTCCCCCCTTAGACCCCAAATTTTTAAAAAAAATCACCTTAAAAATTCCCAACTTAATTGGGATACATTTGAAATAACAGATCCCCATTTCCAAATTTGATGCCCATGGTGTGTTGGCCATTTAACATCTCCACACCAGTGCACTGTCCAACCCATACCCCAAGAACAGTAGCAACCCTAAAATAATCCCCACGACTATGCTTCAAAAAGTGTGGATTTCACCTTTTGTGAACTATAGCCGTGGGGTTCTATCCCTGGCACCCGTGCCAAGGAACACTACTCACCGTTTTGTGAGCGAGTACTAACTGTTCTTGAGGTATTTTGTGGATATCATGAGAGTAGTGAAATCTTGCACCGCAAATCCCGATGGGGTTCTTCTGTGTGCAAATTATTTCACGCCTCTCATGCAGTCACTTGTCTATTTGGAAACATACTTGCTGGAAACTGCCTTCTCAACTTGTGTGTTTGTAACAATACTAGCCATCAACTGCTGCCTTCTCCTGGTCCTCAACTGGTCTGTTTTAAATAATACTGACATGGAATCAATCAAATGCTGCCTCCTCCTCCTCAAGTAGCCGCTCCTCAATAATACTGGCTTGGAATTAATCAACTGCTGCCTCCTCCAGCTGCTCAAGTAGTCTTTTTTTAATTATACTGGGCTGGAAAAGATCAACTGCTGCCTCTTTGTCCTCAATTAGCCTCTCCTCCATAATCCTGGCCTGGAATAGATAAACTGCTGCTGCCTCCTCCTCAAGTAGCCTCTCCTCAATAATACTGGCCTGGAATCAATCAACTGCTGCCTCCTCCTTCTGCTCAAGTAGTCTGTTTTTAATTATACTGGCCTGTAATCGATCAACTTCTGCCTCATCCTCCTCAAGTAGCCTCTCCTCGATTATACTGGCCTGGAATCAATCAACTGCTGCCTCCTCCTGCTCTTCTAGTAGTCTCTTTTTAATTATACTGGCTTGTAATCGATCAACTGCTGCCTCATCCTCTTCAAGTAGCCTCTCCTCGATTATACTGGCCTGGAATCAATCAACTGCTGCCTCCTCCTGCTCTTCTAGTAGTCTCTTTTTAATTATACTGGCCTGTAATCGATCAACTGCTGCCTCATCCTCCTCAAGTAGCCTCTCCTCGATAATACTGGCCTGGAATCAATCAACTGCTGCCTCCTCCTCCTTAATTAGCCCTCTCCTCCATAATACTGGCCTGGAATCAATCAACTGCTGCCTCATCTTCCTCAAGTAGCCTTTCCTCCATAATACTGGCCTGGAATCGATCAACTGCTGCCTCCTCCTCCTCAAGTAGCCTCTCCTCAATAATACTGGCCTGGAATCGATCAACTGCTGCCTCATCCTCCTCAAGTAGCCTCTCCTCAATAATACTGGCCTGGAATCGATTAAATGCTGCCTCATCCTCCTCAAGTAGCCTCTCCTCAATAATACTGGCCTGGAATCGATCAACTGCTGCCTCATCCTCCTCAAGTAGCCTCTCCTCGATTATACTGGCCTGGAATCAATCAACTGCTGCCTCCTCCTGCTCTTCTAGTAGTCTCTTTTAATTATACTGGCCTGTAATCGATCAACTGCTGCCTCATCCTCCTCAAGTAGCCTCTCCTCAATTATACTGGCCTGGAATCAATCAACTGCTGCCTCCTCCTGCTCTTCTAGTAGTCTCTTTTTAATTATACTGGCCTGTAATCGATCAACTGCTGCCTCATCCTCCTCAAGTAGCCTCTCCTCGATTATACTGGCCTGGAATCAATCAACTGCTGCCTCCTCCTGCTCTTCTAGTAGTCTCTTTTTAACCCTTTAAGGACCGGGGCAATTTTTATTTTTGCGATTTAGTTTTTTCCTCCTTGTGCATAAAAGGCCATAGCAGTTGCATTTTTTCACCTAGAAACCCACATAAGCCCTTATTTTTTGCGCCACTAATTGTACTTTGCAATGACAGGCTGAATTTTTGCATAAAGTACACTGCAAAAGCAGGAAAAAATTCAATGTGTGGTGAAATTGAAAAAAAAAACACATTTTGTGTTTTTAGTGGATGTGTGTTTTTACACCGTTCGCCCTGGGGTAAAACTGACTTGTTATATATGTTCCACAAGTCGTTACGATTAAAACGATATGTAACATGTATAACTTTTCTTGTATCTGATGGCCTGTAAAAAATTAAAACCATTGTCAACAAATATACGTTCCTTAAAATCGCTCCATTCCCAGGCTTATAGCGCTTTTATCCTTTGGTCTATGGGGCTGTGTCAGGTGTCATTTTTTGCGCCATGACATGTTCTTTCTATTGGTACCTTGATTGCGCATATACGACTTTTTGATCGCTTTTTATTAACATTTTTCTGGATTTGATGCAACCAAAAATGCGCAATTTTGCACTTTGGGATTTTTTTGCGCTTACGCAGTTTACCGTGCAAGATCAGGAATGTGATTAATTAATAGTTTGGGCGATTACGCACGCGGCGATAGCAAACATGTTTGTTTATTTATTTATTTACTTTTATTAATAACCTGGGAAAAGGGGGGTGATTCTGACTTTTATTAGGGGAGGGGGCTTTTTATTAATAGCAACACTTTTTTTTTTACTTTTACACTTATACTAGAAGCCCCCCTAGGGGACTTCTAGTATAAGTGCTTTGATCTCTCATTGAGATCCATGAGATAGGCACTCGTTTGCTTTCGGCTGCTGCAGCCGGAAGTAAACGAGTGCCGAGCCGGGGACGGCGCCATCTTGGAGCGGTCCCCGGCCGGCTTCAGTTACGGAGATCGCTCCTCCGGGATAACATCCCGGAGGAGCGATCTCCCCACTAGACACCAGGGATGACGCTGCGTCCGGTAATCGGATGCAGCTGTCAACTTTGACAGCTGCATCCGATTACTGTATTAGCGGGCACGGCGATCGGACCGTGCCCGCTAATACCGGCGATCCCGGGCTACAAGCGGCACCCGGGACCGCCGCGCGGCCCCGCTCTGAACATCCTTACCGACCGCAGGGCGTAAATATAAGCCCGCGGTCGTTAAGGGGTTAATTATACTGGCCTGTAATCGATCAACTGCTGCCTCATCCTCCTCAAGTAGCCTCTCCTCGAAAATACTGGCCTGGAATCAATCAACTGCTGCCTCCTCCTCCTTAATTAGCCTCTCCTCCATAATACAGGCCTGGAATCAATCAACTGCTGCCTCCTCCTCATATAGCCTCTCCTCGATAATACTGGCCTGGAATCGATCAACTGCTGCCTGCTCCTCATCAAGTAGCCTCTCCTTAATAATCCTGGCCTGGAATCGATCAACTGTTGCCTCCTGCTCCTGAAGTAGTCTGGTTTTAATAATACTGGCCTGGAATCGATCAACTGCTGCCTCCCCCTCATATAGCCTCTCCTCGATAATACTGGCCTGGAATCAATCAACTGCTGCCTCATCCTCCTTAATTAGCCTCTCCTCCATAATACTGGCCTGGAATCAATCAACTGCTGCCTCATCTTCCTCAAGTAGCCTCTCCTCCATAATACTGGCCTGGAATCGATCAACTGCTGCCTCCTCCTCAAGTAGCCTCTCCTCAATATTACTGGACTGGAATCAATCAACTGCTGCCTCCTCCTGCTGCTCAACTTGTCTCTTCTCAACAATACTGGACTGAGAGGCGAGCAATCTACTGCTGCCTCCTCCTGGTTCTCGACTTGTCAACAATACTGGCCTGGGTGCAATAAAGTGCTGCCGCATCCTCCTTGTAAACTTTTTTTTCCAATATTTTTTTTCACTATTTTGGCACTTTGATTCACTATATTTTATTAATTTTATTCCTATTATTATTATTTTATTTTTTATTTTTTATTTTTTTTCTCATTATTTTTGGAAATTTTTTTTCCCACTTTTTTTCATTGTAATATCAACTGCAACTAAACGAAACTATACCCTATCACACTCCCACTATTGTAGCTGCAATTATTCAGCCGTTAGAGCAAGGTTCGTTTTCGGTTCGGTTCGATCCGAAATTCACGAAAGTTCGCCGGATCGAACCGAACCGAACTTTTCAAAAGTTCGCTCATCCCTAGTAGGTGGCTTTAGTTAGTTCTTTTCTGATTCTCAGTTGAGCAGAACACACAGATCAGGCATCCCTGATAAACTCAGCCAGGAGCCCAGCTCTGCCAGGTTCCTTGTCCAGGACAGACCAGCTGTGGTGTTAGGACACACGTATGGAGAACCCAGAGACTTTCTTAAAGCTAAACTTATAGCCAAGATACAGTGCTAAACACTTAAAAGGAGGACAAGTCAGAGAACACCTCAAACCATGCCGTGAACATTTCTATACAGTGCAGGACAGTATGCCAAGCAGAGAAATTGATCTGGATATCTCGCAATATAGGTGACACCGGGACAAATTCAGACATTCTGCTTAACTCAGGTAACCAAGACTGGGGCTTGTGTCACCCATGTAGAACGGGTAACCCGACTCTGCAATGCAGAAGGTGGTCTATAGCGACAAAGGTTGAAACACGGGGACAAGACAAGTATTCTTCTTTCAAGTATTTCTTCTTCAAGTATTTCTCTTCACAAGTTACGGTAGAGCACACTACTAAATTGGGTTGGGGCTCTCCCGACAAACTCCTCTCTACTCTTCTGAATTCTCTACTCTACTCAACCAAACCAGCACTACTGTTCTACGTCAGGACTACAGTATCTCTAAGGACAGATTCAGTGAACGCAAGTTTGTATTAGTCACATATTATTCTACGATCATGTATTACGAGAGACTTGTCAGTAAAGATCAGTTTATCTATTCAACTGGGACAGTCCAGGTGGGTCATATCTCCACTCCGGACCAACATGATAAGAGCCCAAGGGACCCATCAAAACCCCGCAGGTCGCCGACCATTAGGGGTCAATACAGCCAGCCACAAAACAAATAATAAAAGCAGGTACAACCTGTACCTGTGTGCTGAGTTAGCACTGGCGTCATGACTATATCACCATTGGCTGAGCTGTATTCCAACCACAGACATATCATCCGGGCGATTAGGCACCACACAAATTGATGTGCGTATAGAAGACACCAAAGGGGATAGTTTGCACCTACTAAGAGACAACTGAAAATTAGAGATGGAGCTTGATCAGAAATAACAGCTGTTGTTTTCCCTTATTTATACATTGTGGAAAAGGCTTAGCTAGCATTTATGGGGCCCTATTGCAAACATTTTTAAGTGGCCCCCCTCTCATACGCACAACACAAAGCACTGCACATAATTGCCAGCTGGAGAACAGAGGTTATCAGTGCAGTGAAGCAGAGATGTCTGTCTTCTGCTTGTTACCTTTTTTTTTTGTGTTGCAGCATGGGTCACTTACACACTGCAGTACATAAGGGGTTAAGCAGAAGGACACATACTCTTACCTTCTCCCCCGAGCCGCCCTCCTGCACGGGCCCCATAGCAACTGCCTACCCTGCCTCTATGGTAGCTACGCCACTGCATTGTAGGAACATTGCCTAAGAGCGGATTCAGTCATATTAAATAAATTGAATGGAAGTCTCAGATGGTATGATCTTGGATCTGACCAGTTTAATGACCCCTGTATATAAGATATAATAGCTAACACCGATAAGACTCCTCCGACTCACCTGCAGAAAATGGCATAAATGCTTCTCGTTTTATAAACTTTCCGTTCTCATCTAGAAAATGCTTTGGGTAAAACTGGAAAGGTTTCTCCCATACTTGCTGATCTTTGAGCACAGAGGACAGGTTGGTGATGATAGTGGTGCCCTATAGAAAAAGAGTTTAAAATATAGGATCGATAGTGTACAATTGTAGTCATAACGTCCAATAGTAAAAAATACCCTCATCCTTTTATTGAATTCAGGTTCAGTTGAGGATGATTGATCTGTTGCCGCTCATCACTTCCATATTGTATAACTACTGTGTTACTGACCTATCTATACTATTGTTGCAGAAAAACTATTTACCACCAATTTTTTTTTTATGTTTTTTATGTTCATCCTGCTATTTGGAATCACAAACTCATTTATGTGGACATAAGCTATCCCCTTTACAGTTCTGATGTTTCCCATAGTTTTTACCTTTGGTATATTGTACCCTTTAATCTCCATGTCTCTGTAGGTCATATGAGGCAAAGCCAAGGGAATGATATCTCCGCATCGTTGTACTTCATGGATCACAGCATTAGTATACGGCATCTGCAGCACATCCCCCATTGTCGGCTTCCGCTCTCTTCCAATCACTTGATCGATTTCTTCTTGCACTTTGGCTGAATGACAATATTCATTAATAAATGAATGCTTCTACATACTAAGGGGGAGCTTTGCTTTGGCTGTCCCAGGCATGATGAGTATTGTAGTTTTGCAACAGCTGGAGGGCCGCGAGTTTGAGAACCCTGCCATAGAAGGTTCTCATTATTAAAATGTGTCTGCTGGTCGAGATATCATGTGTAATCGAAGATACATAATGAGCTGCTAGATAGCCACTTCCTACTATCTATCTATCTATCTATCTATCTATCTATCTATCTATCTATCTATCTATCTATCTATCTATCTATCTCCTATCTATCTATCTATCTATCTATCTATCTATCTATCTCCTATCTATCTATCTATCTATCTATCTATCTATCTATCTATCTATCTATCTATCTCTCTATCTCCTATCTATCTATCTATCTCCTATCTATCTCAGGTATAAGAACACAGACAATAGAGCACACTTGTCAAACTCCGTCCCTCCAGTTGTTACAAAACTACAAATCCCATCATGACTGGACAGATAAAGCATGACGGGAATTGTAGTTTTGCAACACTTGGAGGGACGGAGTTTGAGACCCCTGATAAGTTATAAGACCTTATAAGTGATTATAGTGCAGTTACATTCAGTGACTCACAGTAGACGTCCTCTCTGCATGAAGAGACGTCCACTTTTCTTTTTCTTCTCCATCTGGCTCCGGCCATCATGAAGGCTTCTCTGGCCATGACTCCTCTCCACGGGATCTGCCAGACAGACATTTTAGGCTTCTTGCCCCAGCAACATCCTCATTTGTACATCCCTCCATATAGAATGCCCCCCCCCCCCCCCGCTGCACATCTCTCCATATAGAAAAGCCCCCCTGCTGTACATCCCCCATATAGAATAGCCCCCCTGCTGTACATCCCTCCATATAAAATAGCCCCCCCCGTGCACATCTCTCCATATAGAAAAGCCCCTCTGTGCATCCCCCATATAGAATAGCCCCCCCCTGTGCATTCTCCCTTATAGAATAGCCCCCTGTGCATCCCCCCTCATAGAATAGCCCCCTGTTCATTCTCCCTTATAGACTAGCCCCCCTGTTCATTCTCCCTTATAAAATAGCCCCCCTGTCCATTCTCCCTTATAGAAAAGCCCCCCTGTGCATCCCCCTTAAAGAATAGCCCACCTGTGCATCCCCCCTTATAAAATAGCCCCCCTGTGCATCACCCTTATAGAATAGCCCCCCCTGTGCATTCTCCCTTATAGAATACCCCCCCCCCGTGCATCCCCCTTATAGAATAGCCCCCCTGTGCATCCCCCTTATAGAATAGCCCCCCTGTGCATTCTCCCTTATAGAATAGCCCCCCCTGTGCTTCCCCCCTTAAATAATAGCCCCCTGTGCATCCCCCCTTATAGAATAGCCCCCTCTGTGCATCCCCCCTTATCGAATAGCCCCCCTGTGCATCCCCCCTTATAGAATAGCCCCCCTGGGCATCCTCCCATTTAGAATAGCCCCCCCCCCCTATGCATCCCCCATATAGAATAGCCCCCCTATGCATCCCCCCATATAGAATAGCCCCCTGTGCATCCTCCCTTATAGAATAGCCCCCCTGTGCATTCTCCCTTATAGAATAGCCCCCCTGGGCATCCTCCCATTTAGAATAGCCCCCCCCCCCTATGCATCCCCCATATAGAATAGCCCCCCTATGCATCCCCCCATATAGAATAGCCCCCTGTGCATCCTCCCTTATAGAATAGCCCCCCTGTGCATTCTCCCTTATAGAATAGCCCCCCTTGTGCATTCTCCCTTATAGAATAGCCCCCCTGTGCATTCTTCCTTATAGAATAGCCCCCCTGTGCATCCCCCCTTATAGAATAGCCCCCCCTGTGCATCCCCCCTTATACAATAGCCCCCCTGTGCATCCCCCTTATACAATAGCCCCCCTGTGCATCCCCCCTTATAGAATAGCCCCTTTGTGCATCCCCCTTATAGAATAGCCCTCCTCTGCATTCTCCCTTATAGAATAGCCCCCCCCCTGTGCATCCCCCCTTATAGACTAGCCCCCCCTGTGCATCCCCCCTTAAAGAATAGCCCCTCTGTGCACCCCCACCCCCTTATAGAATAGGCCCCCTGTGCATCCCCCCTTATAGAATAGCCCCCCTGTGCATTCTCCCTTATGGAATAGCCCCCCTGTGCATCCCCCATATAGAATAGCCCCACTGTGCATCCCCCTTATAGAATAGCCCCTCTGTGCATCCCCCCATATAGAATAACCCCCCTATGCATCCCCCCATATAGAATAGCCCCCCCTATGCATCCCCCTTATATAATAGCCCCCCCTATGCATCCCCCCTTATAGAATAGCCCCCCTGTGCATCCCCCCTTATAGAATAGCCCCCCCTGTGCATTCTCCCTTATAGAATAGCCCCCCTGTGCATTCTCCCTTATAGAATAGCCCCCCGTGCATTCTCCCTTATAGAATAGCCCCCCTGTGCATCCCCCCTAATAGAATAGCCCCGCCTGTGCATCCTCCCTCATAGAACAGCCCCCCTAAGCATCCCCCCTAATAGAATAGCCCCCCTGTGCATCCCCCCTAATAGAATAGCCCCTCTGTGCATCCTCCCTCATAGAATAGCCCCCCTGTGCATCCCCCCCTCATAGAACAGCCCCCCTAAGCATCCCCCCTTATAGAATAGCCCCCCTGTCCATCCCCCCCTAATAGAATAGCCCCCTGTGCATCCCCCCTCATAGAATAGCCCCCCTGTGCATCCCTCCTCATAGAATAGCCCCCTGTGCATCCTCCCTAATAGAATAGCCCCCTGTGCATCCTCCCTAATAGAATAGCCCCCTGTGCATCCTCCCTCATAAAACAGCCCCCCTAAGCATCCCCCCTCATAGAATATCCCCCCTGTGCATCCCCCCTCATAGAATAGCCCCCCTGTGCATCCTCCCTGAAGGGGTTTAAAAAAAAAAAATAAGAAAAACAACTCACCTCTCCTCGGGCCAGATCTTCAGTCTGCAGCAGCTTCTCCCTGGTGCTGCAGCGCAGCGGCTCCTCTTTCCGCTCTCAGGTCCTCAGTGGCGCGTCAGGGAAGTGACATCACCGCTGGGGACCTGATGTAGGTGCCTGTAGACGTGCCTGCGTGCGGCACGTCTGCGGCTACTGGGGGGGATCAGGCGGCCTGAAAGAGACTGAGGGAATAGCGCGGCGGCCGGCCGCGCTATTCTTTCAGTCTCAATTATAGCAGAGGGTCGGCCACGGGTCGAGGCCCACTCATTGGTGGGGAAGACCCGCCCGGGGGGCACAGCCCTTGCCCCCGGGTCAGCCCGCCCCTGCCAATCACAGACCCTCCTACTCAGAGGTCAAAGTGTTCAATACAATTGAGCTACAAAATCCACATCCAACCTAAGGAAAAGTGTGACACTGTTTCTGGTAGAAAGCGGCCATTTTTTGCTAAGTTCACAAAATGTATTTATTCAATTAGTAATGGCCGCTATTGCAGATTCCAACACTGGCCGTTATTAATTGAATAAATACATTGCATTTACTTCTATGGAATCCCAGCCGGAGTGTATACATTCTGTATACACAACTGATGGGATTCCTTGTGGCCACACAGAAAACTGACATGTCAGTTTTGTGCGGCCGCTGTTTATTGATTAGCGGCCGCACAAAACTGACAGTGCAAACAATGTAAAGTGCGTCTTCGGCCGCACTTTACATTGTCTGCTATGGGAAATTGGAATGCATGCACTACCGAATGCACCCGCATCCCAATTAAAAAGAAATTACGTTCATCCGGCCAGTACTGCAGTAAATTTCACTGACAGTGGCCGTTCTGTGACTTTCTGTGTTCTTCCTGGCCAGTGTCATACATAATGTGAACCCGGCCTAAGACTAGAGAACCCTTTTAAGTTTAAACCTCTCTCATGTACAGTAGGTGTGTCTTTCTTATAATAAATGTTGGATGTGAGGCCCGCAGATCTTAATAGTAGAGCAAGGTGGGAAGACCCACATGTAAGAAATACATGGCAATCACCATATTTGATCATTACAGTAAAAACATAATATTCCAAAGCCCACTACATTCCATCAAAAAAATGTGAATCCCTCCCCTGTCCAGGATTCCAGGTTTTGCTGTGAGAGCTCTGCTTTCTCTCTACACTTATACACAGCCCTAGTGATTCTCCCCTGCAGACTGCCTATTGTGTGCTTTCCTTCCTATCTACAGCCTGTGCATACTGTGTGTACTGTACTCCAGTGTGCTCTCTGCTTTGTTGTAATACTGAAAGAAGGCAGAAACAGACACGTGTTTGACAGATTTTTTTCTCATAGTCAAAATGCTATTGAAAGCCAATGAGAGCAAATTAAGACTGTCTGCAGAAGCAAAATGGTAGGAAAATTTTAATGAAGACTAAAAAAAAAGCTTGCTTAATTTTCTTTCTGGAAACAAGTAACAGTCGCCTTTAGATTACCATATTTATGTTGTTACTCTCAACTGTGGGGCTGGCAAAGTAGAAATTCTGGCAAAACTGGCAAAGTAGAAATTCATACTTTTATATGTAAAATTTGTATGTTAAAGCGGTACTCCGGTTAACTTTTTTTTCTTTCAGATCAACTGTTGTCAGAAAATTATATTGATTTGTAATTTGCTTCTATTTAAAAATCTCAAGTTTTTCAGTACTTATCAGCTGCTATATGTCCTGCAGGAAGTGATGGATTCTCTGTGGTTTGACACAGTGCTCTCTGCTGCCACCTCTGCCTGTGACAGGAACTGTCCAGAGCAGGAAAGGTTTTCTATCAGTATTTTTTAATGCTTTGGACAGTTCCTTTACAGACAGAGGTGGCAGCCGAGAGCACAGTGTCAGATTGGAAACAATACACCACTTCCTGCAGGACACACAGCAGCTGATATGTACTGGAAGATTTGAGATTTTAAAAATTTACAAATCTGTATAACTTTCTGTAACCAGTTGATTGGAAATATTTTTTTTTAGAGTTCTCTTTAAAGTATTACTCACACTGGACATCTGGATAGAGGATCATATACAGCAGCCCCCACCTCAGGGTGGTACTTGTAGTTTCTGATCCAGCAGTAAACAAATCATATGTTGTCATAAGAAGGTTTCCTTCATTAAAACTACTGCCACTATCCCCCTTCACCTAAAAAGAAAAATAGTATTAATACCGGGGGGGTATTTGGATTACATGTAGCAGGTGAACTGATATACCCAATGGATGGGATAGTTTTCTGGCATGTTTTAGTATATATTACATATTTACACATATTATTATATATTATTGTAGCACTCTGGTGAGATATATAGGTTTAAATATTTTTCTTAAGACCCCGACCAGAGCACAGCATTGAACAATTCTGCATGAACATATACACACTAATTAAAGGAAAGGAAAGCTCTTCTACCCTATTATGTAAGAATATTAAAGGAGAAGTCCAGTGGGGGTGGGGGCTAAAAATCATTATGGGCAGGGGGTGCTAGGAAATTAAAAAAGATAATATGCTCACCTGTCCTTGTGCCCGCGCTGCACCACATCACTGGGCTCCCGTACCCTACCGAATGTCCTCTTCTAGCTGGAGGGGAGCTAAGAAGACAGACAGACTGGGTCCAGGAGGGAGACATGGTGGTACGTAGGCACCGGGACAGGTGAATATACCTTCTTTTTTATCTTCCTCCACCCCCACCCTGGAATAAATTTGCTGGACTTCTGCCACCCTGTGCCGGACTTCTCCTTTAAACGATTCTTACTTTTTCTAGATCTACTCAGCATCAACTCACAGATGTCATTTGGATTCCAGATTTGATATGTTTGGTTAACCTCTCCTTTTGGAGAGTTTTCTGGCTTGGCTTAAAGTTAATGTACCATCAAGTACATTGCTTTAAAATTTTTACATCAATAGACTGGGGCTGGAGCGGAGATGCTGGTGCTGTGGTCCTTTCTTTGAACCACGGCCCGATTCCTGCGCACGGCGATGGACTATTCCTGGGCACCGGCCCAGCCTGAAGAACTGGAGGAGGACCCGCCCGCCCCCAGTGTGACAAGACCCCTCCCCTCTGTGATGCAGCTCCATTGATTCTAATGGAGCTGCATCACAGAGGGAAGGCAGAATGTCACACTGGGGGGTGGGCCTCCAGTTCTTCAGGCCAGGCGGGTGTTCAAAAAAAGCACCACGGCACCAGCAAGCAAGTCTATTCATGTGTGGTGTCCCACGACAGGTGTTTCTGTTTAGAACACCCCTCACAAAAGCCTGGTACCTCAAAAGTAAAGTGGTGAAGTCATGTATAAGTTTTGCCACTAGATGTCAGTATTATGTATATTCATGAATGTGTATGCATATATATATATATATATATATATATATATATATATATATATTGCACAGCTGTAGTCATGTAAGGGTTATTGTGTTTATTGTGATTCTGTGCACCAATGAGATAGCCTCTTTCCTTCTACCTATCTCTATCCTTCTTTCTTCTCACACTCTCTTCTCCACCACTCACAGGAGCTGTTACATACACCCTGTATGAAGTAGTCACATGGTGAGAGGAAGTGTAGGTCCAGGCTTAGTTTCTCTTTGTTTCTCCAAGGAGCAAGACACACAGATCAGGCATCCCTGCTGAGCTTAGCCAGGAGCATGGCTCATCCAGTTTCCCTGTCTGGGACAGACCAGCTGTAGTGTACACTTATGGAGATCACAGAGACTTTCTTTTCTAAAGCAACATTTCTACCTACAATGCAGTGCTAAACACCTACAGAGAGGAAAAGTCTGTAATCACCCCAACCCACTCCGTGAACATCTCAACACAGTGCATGACAATATCCTAGAGCAGAGGAACTGTTTCGGATAGAGCAAAGCTGCTAAGAGCCGACGTACTCTATCTCGCAGCACAGGGGACACCGGGACACCCTCGGACACTTAGCTGAACTCAGGTAACCAAGACTGGGGCTTGTGTCACCCTGATAGGACAGGTAACTCGACACTGCAGGGCAAAAGGTGGTATAGCGACAAAGGTCGAATCAAGTATTCTTCTTCTTCTTTCAAGAATTCTTCTTCTTCTAAAGTTCCGGCAGAGCACAGTACTACATTGGGTTGGGACTCTCAAGACAAGCTCCTCTCCACTCTTCTGAACTCTGTACTCAGCACGCAACCAGTCAGCACTGCTATCTTACTTTCTACCTCAGTATATCTCAGTACGCAAGTGAACACTAGTCTGTATTTCAACAGTCACTATATATCTTGTACCTCAGACGACTTGCTAGTAAAGAAATGTTATTTATTTTACCGGGACTCAGTGATCTTTGCACCAGCACCTACACACAAGCTACACTGTCATTTCCCCTTTCTGAGGGTGGCGATACCGACGGTCCACGTGGGTCACATCTCTACTTTGGATCACCATGATAAGCGCCCAAGGAACCCGTCACAACCCGGCAGATCACCAACCATTGGGAAAAGTATAGTCAGCCACACATTAAAAGCAGGTGTGCCTTCATACCTGTGTGCTGGCCTCACGACAACCTACCACCTGGCTGAGCTGCATTCAGTACCATCTAGCAAGTGACCGGTCGCAGCTGCAACAGAGCAGCCACCACAGATGTAAGAATCTTAAAGTGATTCCCTTCAAATCCGCTGTTAAACACGTTCTTGAAAGAAAAGCTACTTTCTTACCATATACAGCGATACCGATTAAAGGAAAGGCAAGTGCTTTGATTTTTTACGAGAATATAAAAGAGTCCTTACTTTTTCCATCTCCACGAGGTAGGCATCTATAAAATCACGGATGTCATTC
The DNA here is from genome assembly GCF_027789765.1 of Dendropsophus ebraccatus. NCBI lineage: Eukaryota > Metazoa > Chordata > Amphibia > Anura > Hylidae > Dendropsophus > Dendropsophus ebraccatus. The sequence continues at coordinate 144,011,670 of NC_091457.1, read as the reverse complement.
GGATTCCAGGTTTTCTGATGCTCTGAAAGTATCTCCTTTAAGAATGCTATCAGTTCATACTCTGGCTGCAGCAAATGATCCACAAGCCAGGGGATATTCATTAAAACAGGAACTTCATTCATGGTCTGAAAAGTAAAATCATGATATATGGTATAATAATAAATTGTAGAATATTAATAAATGTTCTGATATATTTCTACAAAAAAGAAGAAAGCTATTCAGCCCAGATAATAGTCTGTATAGAAAGTGCAGCAGAGTATGTATGATTGATGACAACTAGAATAAGGGTAGCTTCACACACACCGTATCGCAGCAGATTTTCTGATTTGATCTAAATAACTGAACACAGCATCAAATCTGCACCATCAAATCTGCTGCGGATCTACTGCAGATCTGGTGTCTGTGAAGGCCCCCTAAGGGGGAGTTTAGATTCACAAAATACCTCTGTGAATAAAATTAGGCCACTGGTGTCATCCCCGAGGGAAGTCTGCAGCACGCCGCCTGAAGTGAGATGCTCATCTTGCCTCATGGCAGATGCAGCCCTATATGCAGAGCACATATACTGCTAGCAGAAGACCCTGCACCCCATATCAAATGTCTGCTAACAGTACAGTTTAGTAGTCACCAGTGAAATAACTAAATACAATACTTTATTAGGGAAAGTGCTTTTGCCATATAGTTTTCCATGAAGTAGATAGTGATGCCATTTTGCTATAAATGCTTTTGAAGTACCTGGGCCAAGAGTCCAAATTCAGCTTTCAAGGCGGCTTCAAAAAGATGTAAAAGTCGCTGGAATTTGGCATCATCATAATCAAAGCGATCCCCAAATGCGATGGAACAGATGACATTAGCAACAGCGTTGTTTATGAGGAAATGTGGATTGAACTGATCTACAAAAAAACACAACAATACGATACTTAAGTGGGGTTGGCCACTTTATAGAAAAATTTTCACTGTGATGTACTGTATTTGCGATGCCCGGGCCCCTAGGGGCCACTCCGCTGAGAGGGTGTTGTAGTGGGCAGGAACCGAGGCAGCTGGTAACTGGATGGTTGTCACGGTTTAGGCACGAGGGATCGCAGCTGGAAACCGGGCTCCTGACCATGCGGGAATACTGGGCGTGCGATTCTTCGTTGTCCTTAGTCAGGGCACCAATGATCACACCAATGCCAAGGTTCAGAAACAACGGTAGTTGAATGTTTATTGCAACGGTGGTAACTAGTAGCAACAGTCTCTCCGGATGCAACCGGGAATAAGGCAATCTTGAATAAGGCAGAGTAATGGGTGATGCTGCAATAGGCTGTGAGAGTAGCGTGCTGAATGATGGGAGTAGTAGTGAAACTGAAGATGAGATGCTGGGTGGAATGAGACTTGAATTAAATACTTGTTGTTGATGATTAGAGAAGATGATGAGAGGAATGACTGAAGAATCGGCACCCAGATGAGAATCTTGAGACTTGAGACAGGAACACAGCCAGTGGGCTGGAGCAGCAGAGCACACGCAGGCCTCTCTCTTAGCAGGGAGAGAGGACAGACATAACCTATCCCCTCTGTGGTAGGAAATAGACTGAGGTAGAACAGGAAGTCACATGGTAACCCCAGCCAAAGCTCGATGACCATTGGGGGTACCATGGCAACAGGGCACAGTCACGTGATACACCAGCCTTTGCATCATCACACCATTAGGCATATACAGAGAAATATACATGAGAAGTACCATACTTGAACATCAGGGGGCGACATAATACCATTAGGCACTGATAACTGAATATGCATACAAGAAATGAATGGAATAGCAGACCTGAACACTGAGAGGGGTGACACAATACACACAGTTTGCAGTGGACCATAGCTTTCCAGAACAGAACTGGTTATAATAAAAGTGTGATGATAAGAGGACCTGTTCTGGGACACTGCATATTAGTAAGTGTAGGTACTGCACTTACTAACAGCAGCTCCCTGTGTACCTCACATAGCTAAAATCAGACTTCCCTCCTCTGGGCTGGGCTGCCCTGCTCTGTGGTGAGGCTGTCCATAAGATGGACGACATGGAGGACCATGTGAGCATGCTCCGCCCCCAGTGTCCTCTATAGGCATATAGAGGATCAGTGGTAAACACTGGGGGGGGGGGGGGGTTGCGGGGAATGGTCATGTGCTCCTCCATGTCGGCCAGCTTATGGACAGAATCACCACAGAGCAGGGCAGGGAGAATCTGATTTTAGCTCTATGAAGTACACAGGGAGATGCTGTCATATATACAGTGAGTACAGTTACTTATACTGTGCACTGAGAAATTTTACTGTAGGTCAACCCCTTTTAAATAAATAAATAAATCACAAGTTTGTATACTATAGCAACATGGTGTTGGTAATTATTTGTATAAAGTACTGAGAACTAAGGGGCACATCTATCAATGTGTGCCCTTGGTGTATACCATGGAAAAGGGGCCGACTTTTTTCTTTTTTGTGACGTACACCAGGCATAAGCCCTGCTTGCTTGATGAGCAGGCAGGCGGGTGTACCTAATTTATCATGGTTTACACCTAGAAACCGATCGTAAACAATAGCGGAAAGCTACACCTGCTCCAGAGGTGTTTACCTCTTAATTCAGTGGGGTGAAGGGAGAGATTGATTTAAGACAGTAGGCCTTAATAAATGTCCCCCTATAAGCTTACAAGTTCTTTCTGTAGGCAGTGTCGGACTGGGGTATCTGGGGCCCCCCAGAGGAAATGATGGGGGCCCACCAATGAAGAACCAATGAACCAATGAAGAACCAGTGAGAAATGACATGTCAGTCAGTGTTTGTGCAGGTTCTAAAGCTCTGGTGGGCCAGTCCGACACTGCCTGTAGGGGAGGTTTCATACACGGTTTTTGTTTTTGAATTTTTTTTTTTCATTGCAGTTTTTGTCTTGACCAGGTGTTAGTGATAGATATATAAAACTTACTAAAAACGCTTTACCTTACCGTACCAGAAAGTTTTGTGTAGTGGACATAAGTTGATTTGCAAAGTAGGGAACCAGGGTTGGTTGGTTCATTTCATAGCCTTGGATCTATAGGCACTGGATGTTAGAGCAGGTCCATCAGGGACAGAACTGTCTCAAAAGTGGGTAAACTTGAATGTATTATCTATGCAAAGGGCCAGTTCTATTAAAGTCATGGTAAATTTTTATTGTATCACACTTATACACTGTTACCTACCACTCACCTTTCTGGGATCTAAATGCAGAACACAGGCACTGAGCTTCCTCTGTCACTCTCTCCTCCAGGGATTTCTTGCCCATCCCAAAGTTTCTAAGTGTGGTCAGGGAAAATCGTCTTTGCTCCTTCCATGTGGTCCCATATCGAGCCAATACTACACCTAACCAGAACACACAAAATGTTCATTATAGAAAAAATCATTGGTGCCCAACAGTGGGAGGAATACAGTATTCGGCTTGTTAACACTTGGTAAGAGACTGGCCGTTCCGTGAACCGGCCGGTCTCAGAAAAGATTATCCCGGCCGGTACTACAGTACTGGCCGGATGATCTTCAGCGCCACAGAGTTCTGATGTGGGAGCATCCGTGCGCGCCCGCATCAGAACTCTCCACTGACACAATGGAGCGTGCGGCCGGAGCCACTCACTCCACAGTGTGCACTGACAGGGTTTTCTGCGGCCGCTATTCAATGAATAGCGGCCGCAGAAAACTGACACGTCTCCCCCTTAGTATACGCTTCGGCTGTGTACCACATACATTTATGTAAGAAAAAAGAACAAACGTGCTGTTTTTAGTAAAGAAAACTTACATCTCGTTACCATTTTTCTTGCCATGCAACAGTGCAGACACTTTCCCACAATCCTCCTTGCTGCATGTGAAGTGAAAGCCAAATGCCAGTACTTATCAGACAGATCATGTGACTGAGATTGAACTGAGCATGTGAGGATTCCTGGTGGGCCATTACCAAGGGCAACAGGCTATGAATGCATGGTAGTTTTAGCGAGTCTATATCTCTCAAATGATACATTTGAAATTCTTGTAAATTTGGAATATGTTTCTTTCAACATAATACATCACTATCACTACTTAGTTTTCTTTGTGACACCACCCCTTTAAGGCAAAATTCTTGCTCCTTGCCATCTTCGTGTCCCCTTACAAATGACTCCATTGACCTAAAAAAATGAACACATATGATTTCCTTGGCCATGTAATTAAAATCAAGGATTGTGATGTCTATAGCTGCCCATGCCCTTCACTCTGTCTCCCACCAGGGTCATATCCTTATCTCCGAAACTAATTCCTGTCTAGGAAACAAAGAATTCCGGGGCACAGGGCAACATTTTCTCACACTAAGCAAAGGTAAAAAGCAATATACAGTGTATATATATATAAATATATGTAATTTCATGCAAGACATGTGTCCATGGGCTAGTGCACTCAGGTGGTTTCCTAACGGCCCTATTAAACAAAGTGATTATTGTTAAAAAATTCGCTATAACGACCAAAAATTAGCGAATTATCTGTCCATGTAATAACACCCAATGATCAAACGAAAAGTTGTTCATTTTTGGCAATCAAAAAATCAAGAAGTTGAAAAAAATTGTTGGTAGTTCGCCAGTCGTTCGTGTATCTGTTCATGTAATAAGTCGTTTCCAGATAAAACATGTTGTGTAGGCTGTCCTGAGAACGATTAGGACCATATACCGACATAAAAATGATCACTCATAACAGTAATCAATGAATGTAATAACTTCAGAATTTGCTACAAAATTGCTAGTTTTCACTAGTGATCGATCGTTATTGTGAATCTTTACAGGACAATCGCTATGTGTAATAGGGCCTTAAATCTTAAAACCAGGTAAAGTAACTCTCACATCAAGTGCTGGTAGCTGTGTATTTCTCTCCAGCCACTAGGGGGGAGATTTATCATACATGGTATAAAGCAGGGGTGTCAAACTTAAATACACAGTGGGGGAAAATTAAAAAAATGGACCAACTTTAATAATTATTGAAGCGCAAATGCGGCGGTGCTGGCACTGTCAGAGCAGCATGTGGTGTTCCTGGCACTGTCAGTGGTGTGAGTCTCCCATCGCTGTGCACTATGATAAATGACATGTTAATTGCTATGACATGATTAAACCCCAACCCATATAATAGCCAATTCCCCCAAAATTGCCCCTCATATTAGCCAGCCCTCCCAATAGTATCCAAATAGTAGCCAACCCCACCAAGGGTCCCATATAGTAGCCAGACCCCCAAATGTTCCATATAGTAGCCAGCCCTCCCTAATAGTCTCTTTTATAGTAGCCAGCCCTCCCCAATAGCCTCATATAGTAGCCAGCACTCCCCCATAGTCTCATAAAGTAGCCAGCCCCCCATAGACTCTTATATAGTAGCCAGCCCTCCCCAATAGTGTACAAAAACTATAATAGCCAAAAAACAAAGCTAAATGGGGAAAACACCAATAAAATATAACTTTTAATCACAATCTTTAAAATAGATAACACCTCACACACATTAAATACCACAAGCCGTAGTCCTTACTAGAAGTTTTTGCCACGCATTAATATCATGGTACTCTTAGGACTCAATTCACACTGAAAATCATTTACAAGTGGATAGGAGAAAAGAATGATACAATCTCACCCACTCCACGATCAGTCTCAAAATTCTTTTTCTTGGAGTCCAAAACGATATGATGCAGGGGTACACAGCCTTTCTGGGCAGTCAGGATAAATCACCCTAAAAACGCCCCTAGTTGTGTGTATGTGTTGTCTACCCCTGCTCGCACAGGGTCCGTCGGGGCACTCGCCCTAACAAGGGCGACCCCTGCCCCGAACTACCCCTTTGGGATACAATCCCTATATACACCCTATATCCACATCCCGACGTGGCCCGTTTCTATTGGTTTCACCAAATATCATCAGGGGATATATTGGAAACAACAAAAGGTAAGTATATATGTAAATTAAACTATGCAATACGAGGAGACATCTCAGAGACATTAGGGTACAAGCAGACAAACCATTAGCGAGACACGTCAACGGAGTACATGGGGGGGATACAAGGGAGATAAAATTTGTTGGCATTGAACTGGTTAAACCGAATCTAAGAGGTGGCGATTGGGACAGGATCATCTTGCAGAGAGAGGCCCAGTGGATATTTAGGCTACAAACCACTGTACCAAAAGGCCTTAATGAGCAATTGAGCTTTGCATGTTTTTTATGATTTTTGATCCCCGGTGCTTTCTTGGGTAAGATTTCAGGTATCCCTCACGTAGTATTTCAATTTTTTAACTTGTTGTAGTGTCTCGTTTTCTTTCCATACCTTTATCATGGGTATCATTAAAAGTAGTCAGGTCCTCATTTGATTTAAATTTATTCCATTGATCCACATAATGTAGTCATACACTAATACTGACCTCAGGTCTTGCGCTTTAGGTCATATGTTTTGTAACACACGTAATTTCCATTTTTTCTTAGTTCAATAATTTTTCAGACAAATTTCTAAGTGCCTCTGTTCACTTGTGTCAGTAATTTGATTTGCGGGGGGCTATATATAAAAGAACCAGGTAACGGCCTATTTATTTATTGTATATTCGTTGCGAGGGGCGGAGTTGATGAGGTCACACGTCCCCTAGGCAACGCCTGACGCCGCCAGCTTGATGCGCGCGGCTTTCCGGATGTGACGTTATTGTCGACCGGAACTCCAGCCGGCGTTCAGGAAGTGTGGAGTATGGCGTTCAGGAACAGGTAATTATAAAAGTAGCCCCACAATAGACGATACCAGGGACCACTAGGATAGTCTGTAGTTAGCCACTGCACCAGACTGTGCCTCAGCAAGATCGTATTATAGCAAGTGTAGTAGCTTAAGTATCATTTTAGCATTGTCTTATTGGTTGTGATACAGCACATAGCACTTTAGCTACGAGGTAGTGCAATACTCCTTGCCCACTGGCATAGGCACTATTCATAGCACTTTAAACCTTGCACGATTTTCTTGCATGAGTCACTTTAGGATCGCCACTGTGATCAATGACTAGGAGGTACTCTCCTCGTATTGCATAGTTTAATTTACATATATACTTACCTTTTGTTGTTTCCAATATATCCCCTGATGATATTTGGTGAAACCAATAGAAACGGGCCACGTCGGGATGTGGATATAGGGTGTATATAGGGATTGTATCCCAAAGGGGTAGTTCGGGGCAGGGGTCGCCCTTGTTAGGGCGAGTGCCCCGACGGACCCTGTGCGAGCAGGGGTAGACAACACATACACACAACTAGGGGCGTTTTTAGGGTGATTTATCCTGACTGCCCAGAAAGGCTGTGTACCCCTGCATCATATCGTTTTGGACTCCAAGAAAAAGAATTTTGAGACTGATCGTGGAGTGGGTGAGATTGTATCATTCTTTTCTCCTATCCACTTGTAAATGATTTTCAGTGTGAATTGAGTCCTAAGAGTACCATGATATTAATGCGTGGCAAAAACTTCTAGTAAGGACTACGGCTTGTGGTATTTAATGTGTGTGGGGTGTTATCTATTTTAAAGATTGTGATTAAAAGTTATATTTTATTGGTGTTTTCCCCATTTAGCTTTGTTTTTTGGCTATTATAGTTTTTGTATATGATTTACCGTAAGGGGATTAGTTTGGTCATTTGACTAAAATCGGATTATTCCTCCCCAATAGTGCCCAAATAGTAGCCAGCCCCCAAAGTGTCCCATATAGTAGCCAGCCCTGCCCAATAGTCTCATATAGTAGCCAGACTTCCCCCACAGTCTCATATAGTAGCCAGCCCTCCCCATAGTCTCTTATATAGTAGTCAGCCCTCCCTCCCCAATAGTTTCTTATATAGTAGTCAGCCCTCCCCAATAGTCTCTTATATAGGAGCCAGCCCTCCCCCATAGTCTCTTATATAGTAGTCAGCCCTCCCTCCCCAATAGTCTCTTATATAGTAGCCAGCTCTTCCCAATAGTCTCTTATATAGTAGCCAGCCCTCCCCAGTAGTCTTATATTGTAGTCAGCCCTCCCCCATAGTTTCTTATATAGTAGCCAGCCCTCCACCATAGTCTCTTATATAGTAGCCAGCCCTCCCCCATAGTCTCTTATATAGTAGCCAGCCCTCCCTTATAGTCTCTTATATAGTAGCCAGCCCTCCCCCATAGTCTTTTATAGTAGCCAGTCCTCCCTAGTAGTCTCATATAGTAGCCAACCCTCCCCCATAGTCTCTTACATTGTAGCCAGCCCTCCCCATAGTCTCTTATATAGTAGCCAGCCCTCCCCATAGTCTCTTATATTGTAGCCAGCCCTCCCCCATAGTCTCTTATATAGTAGCCAGCCCTCTCCTGTATTCTCATATAGTAGCCAGCCCTCCCTAGTAGTCGCATATAGTAGCCAGCCCTCCCCCATAGTCTCTTATATAGTAGCCGGCCCTCCCCATTAGTCTTATATAGTAGCCATGGCGGGCCAGATGTAATTCTATATAAGGTAGGGGTGTCTTGCCAGGAGTTAGTTTTGTTTCAGTTTGTCTAGAGAGTGGATAGACACAAGCCAACAGGTTCCTGCTGCTGTGCCTAAGTGGACCTGGCTTAGGCCAAAGTCCTGGTAGTATACAGTGCTGAACCCTAGAGGTGAGGTAACCAGACAATAGGACAACCCTTGTCTACGCCGTGGATTTCTACAGTCAGGAAAGTTACCCCAAAAGGAAAGGCAGAGAAACTGATCCCCAGTAAGGCTAGTTTCACACTACGTTTTTGAAAGCCATTCTTTTCATCCATTTTTTGCAGAAAAAAAAGGCATGAAAAAAACGGATGCATCTGTGTGCATCACTCTACTCTATTGTCTGCTCAAATCTACCTCTATGTCCCCAAAGAAGTTTTGCTAAGTATTTTGCACTAGCACTTGTAACTAGTAATTTTTCTATCCTGTATTTTGTATTGCACAGAAGTATTTTTTAAGTAAAGTTTAAAGTGTCACTGACGGTTTTTTTTTTTTTTGTTTTTTTTTTGCAGTACATGCGACTAAGAAACTTTGTAATTGGGTTTATTAGGCAAATATGCCATTATCTGCATTCAAAAAGACTTTCCCCAGGCACCCCCCCCCCCCTCCTTTCTAATCCACTGCTCATTATCAGGAAATCTCAACTCTTTCACATTAGTCGAGTCCTGTCTGTTCTATGGAGAGGGGAGGGGGAAGAGGGAGATTAGACGGCAGCAGAGAACAAAGGATTACACAGTGGGAGCTGTGTGGAAGATGGTATTCAGAGGTCAGAGAGGTCAGTGCTGACTTCAGAGTTGATAGCCCGGTGATGCAGCTGTAAATTAAAGGACAAGTGCCATGAAAAACTTTTTCCCAGAAATTGAAGCACATTACAAAGTTATATAACTGTGTAATATGCTTCAATCACCTATCTGCCTCCCTTCCCTGTCTTTTCCCCCCTCCACCCCCCACCAGGAAGTGTCCTAACTCACACAGACCTAATGACTGTCGTCACCGTCACCAGGCAGCTCCTTCTTGTGAGGATGAGTCATCAGCAGGAGGGCTGCTCTAGGTCCTGTTACACCAGCCCCCCTCCCCAGGGGGGCTGCTGTAACAGGAGAAGGAGCTGAGAGAAAAGCTTGGTGACGGTGACGACAGTCATTAGGTCTGTGTGAGTCAGGACACTTCCTGGTGGGGGGTGGAGGGGGGAAAAGACAGGGAAGGGAGGCAGATAGGTGATTGAAGCATATTACAGAGTTATATAACTTTGTAATGTGCTTCAATTACTGGGAAAAAGTTTTTCATGGCACTTGTCCTTTAACTCTTTGTTTTCCTGTTTTGGTGCCCAATCCTCCTCAACCCCTCCCCTCTCCATAAGAGAACCATGAAAACGTAGGAGAGCTTCAAACTGCTTTTTCATGATAAAAATGCATTTTTCGGCCACCATGACAAGTTGCCACCAAAACATCAGAGCCCACCAGCTGCACACAACATCTGCAACCTGCACTGCAGGCCACAGCCCTAGTGGGAGACTACTTAAAAGGAATCTGTCATCCCCTGACCACCTACCAAGCTGGTGACACCACTGGATAGATATCAAGATATTTGTGTCTATGTTTTTTTATCTTCATTAAAAAGCCTAGCACTAGGGATGGTCCGAAACTGCCGAGGTTCGGGTTCGTATGAACCCGATCGCTCTGCATCAGATTCCCGCTGTCTGCCCGCTCTGTGCAGCGGGTGGATACAGCAGGAGGACCACCTGGAAAACTGGGATACAGCCTATGGCTATGGCTGTATCCCAGTTTTCCAGGCGGTCCTCCCGCTGTATCCACCCTCTCCACGGAGCGGGCAGACAGAGGGAATCATTTCCGAGAGTTCGGGTTCGTACGAACCCGAACCGAACTAGGTTCGGACCATCCCTACCTAGCACCCTTGCATAATCAGTGACATACACTCAGTATACAGCATAGTGAGGTGCACCGGTGCTGGGGCCTGGGGAACTATGGGCTCCGCCTTTTTGACACTATTCACATGAAAAATAATGGTCTTTTTTTATGAAAATAAAAACACAGACACAGGGAATAAAAGTATGTTGTGAATGCTTTCATTGATGTCTATCCAGCGGGGCCACTGGCTTGATAAGCGGTCAGGGGGTGACAGATTCCCTTTAAGAAAAATAAAAGTGAGTTGTTCTCACCCAGTGTCACCTATTGCACAGTATTGTAGGAAATACTACCAGATAGCCGAGTGCAGACAATTCAGTAATACAGATGTTTTACCATTAAAATGCTCTTGTGGATTGCACAATGTGTGCTGAATGTGGTATAAAGTTACAATGGCCTGGGAAAGGCTATAATAGTATGCTGAAAATAATGTAACCCGAGGCTGCTGTAATATAAGTGATCAATTTGCATGTTATTATTCTTTCTTTACACCTCAAAGGAATTATATGTAATCCTTATAGAACAAGTGTCAGTCACAGCTCAGCCCTCACCCATATTCATAAACTAAACCGGCTAGAGAACTCTTGTATATTGTATGTACTAGACAGGTTTAGACTCTATGAAACCAAACAGGTATAACCTGTGATTTCTGTAGGTTATGAAGATTCAGGAACAAAGGAACTTATTCTATAGGCTGAGATTTTGATCTATTTCTGTTTTCCGGCTTATTAAAAAAAAACAGTATGGGGGAGATTTATCAAACTTGTGTAAAGTAGAATTGTCTAGATTTCACCTTTCATTTTTCAAAGAATCTGTGAGGAATGAAAAGTGGAATCTGATTGGTTGCTCGGAGCAACTAAGACAATTCTACTTTACACCATGTTTGATAAGTCTCCCCCTCAGTGCTTAAAGGGGTATTCCACGCAAACATAACTTTTGATATGTTGCTGTCCACGGTGAGACTAATAATTCCTTCCATACTTTTTATTATCTATTCAGTCTCCTTCTCCCAGTTCTCAGCTGTTGCTTTCTGCTGAATAAACAAAAATCTGTATGTGAGCTTTTCTCTCTGTCTCTCCCTCCTCCCCCTCCCTTCTGAGACAGCTGATGTAAACAAGTCCCTGGCCGGCTTCATCTGCAACTTTGTGGTAAGTTGATGATGAACTCACTGTGATTAACCCTCCCGGCATTACAAAATTGCTACAAAGTTGCCACAAAGTTGCAGATGGGGACTTGTTTACATCAGCCGTCTCAGAGGGGAGGGGGGAGGAGGGGAGACGGGGAGAAAATCTCACACAGTTTTTTGTGTCTTCAACAGAAAACCAACACTAAGAACTGGGGGAAGGAGGCCAATAGATAATAACAAGTGTGGAAGGAATTCTTAGTCTCACCATGGGCAGCAACATATGAAAAGGTGTATAACCCTTTAAGGATCATGAAAACACACTCTTTTCTTTAATAAAGTTACTTATTGCAGAAAATGAATACTTTTTTTTTAGATTTTTACATTGGGTGGTAGAAGTAGGGGGGTGACAAAGCCTCTCTGCTGCCACCAAATATGTGTCGGGAACTGCAAGGCTGCTTAAGCCCGGGTCCCGTCACAGCTGCATATCTATAGCCCAGCTGTGTGCAGTTACTAAGCCTCCCCTATTTTAATACATATTAGCATTGGGCCCTGTTCACATTACGTAATTGGCACAGAGATTCCATGCAGAAACCCCCCTCGCTGATTTGGCGCCAATTCCGTAGTGTGAATGGGGCCTTGGAATAGACATTACACTTGGTGAAGCTGTCTGTGTCAATATTGCTTATACAAGGTACCATGGGGGAAAGAAGTGGCATGTCACCGCCTTGAAGGTTCCATTGAAACCAATAGGAGCTTTATGACAATTTCGAGGGAATATTTTCAGCTCTTTTTTCACCATGTGAACAAGCCATGAAGGTACAAGATAGAAGGTGACAAACCACAGCCGAACACTTTGTGATGCCTTTTTTTTTATGTATTTACATAACTACGCCTAAATTATTTAGACATTACCTTTGGTGTCTCCAGCATACCCTATTTTTTCATAGATAGGAAATCGAGGCCGATCTGCAATGTCTTCCGACCTGTTGATCAGCGCTTCCTTCATCACCTCAAACCCATTCAGCACCACAGTGTTTTTCCAGAAGTACTGCAAGCTGAATACGTCCCCAAACTCCTTTCTCAGCTGTTGAGAGATATACAGTATATGTATTTAAAGGGGAAACAAAATAAATCCATTAAGAATTCAAAGTTCTCAACTTGGTCATTTAACCAAGTTGCAATTCACATTCCAAAGTGCTGACACTGTTCTCTAGCTGTTACAGCAAGAAGACACATGGTACCTTTAGATTTGGTGTGTCACTGGTTCCCTATGTGAGCTTTGATTTTGATCACGTAAAAGAAAGCTTAGAGAGCGGCCACTCTACCCGCGCGGGACCAGGGAGGAAGCAGAGTGCAGGAGGAGACCAGGAGAGTGGACAGGTGATGTAAACTGTTGGGCAAGGGCTGCACGGACATTGTTATCGATGTCTGTGCAGCCCTTGCTAAACAATTATCGGGCTGTGTAATAGGCCCAGCGCTTGTTAACTGTATTGATCAGGGCGCCATTGGCCGTCTTATAGGACCCCTACTGGGCCAACTACCTAGAGGGGCACTGTCCAGTATGTACAGAACTCTGCTGAAAGGGGATTGTAGTAAGAAAAAATAGAACAGCGCTCCACAGCACAGATCAGGGGGTATAGACGGAAGGTGAGAGAATAGTGTGGGAGACTCTCACCTGGTGCGGTTGTGCAGTGGAGAGGCACAACACTCAATAAACGCATGGATAAGGATCGCTGCCACTCCCAGGTGAACCCAAACAAGATGGGTAATGTAAACAAAAAAAACAACCTCCTCTCCAAACCAGGGTAAGTACGGGCGCAGATCCAGAAGGGGATATGAGATGGTTAAAATAATAATTTATTGTATAAAAACATTCATGGCGACACAACGCGTTTCCAAACCGAACTGGTTTCTTTTTCAAGTGTCATCTGCCTCACAATCAACTCGACCTACATATATATACGCCTCCTTGATGACATCAGCATGTAATGATAGGTTAAACAAGAAAAAAAACATTTTAACCCCTAGTAACCCAAAAGGGAAAGAACGGGCTTCCAATTACATAAAAACAAATATACAACCCTATGTAGAGTATATGACCATATAAATATACATATGTCAAAAACATTGATTTCTAACGGACATTCTGAATAGTTTCGTTCAAGCCATAAGGTGATAAAGTACATAATTTAAAAATCCAATACGATTCGCGATTAATAAGGTGCCTATATCTATTACAGCGTGTCTCTGGGATGTGTTCTAAAATTGTTAGAGTAAGGTGCTTGGGGTCACTGTTATGTTTTAGAAAGAAATGTTTCGAGACACTATGTAGTAGGTAACCTTTTCGAATATTAGACCGATGTTTATTCATGCGGGAACGCACTGAACAGTGCGTCCCACATATTGTAGCCTACATGAGCACTCCAAAAGATAAACTACAAATTGTGTAGAACAATTAAAAAGGCCTGTAGATTTCTCCAGTACTCTGAGATGTAAAAGTAGTACTTGGATTACGAGGTATCCAATCGCAACAGAGACATCTTACACTGAAACATTTAACGGTTCCTAGTGACCTATCTCCATCTTTCTTATCTCTCACCTGTTTGACGTTGTTTGTATCCCTTTTGGGTATTTTGCTTGGGGCAAGGTAATTCCGTAAACTCTTAGTTCTTCGAAAAATTATATTGGGATTTTTAGGGATGCTAGATTTTAGAATAGGATCATCCCGAAGAATTGACCAGTTTTTTTGTAAGCACTTCTTAATCTGCATGGCCCCACAATTATACTCGGTCGTGAAATGGAGTCCAAATTCATTATTAAATGTTTTATTTTTCTTTATATTTGTATCCCTTTTTTCTTTCATTTTTTTTTCAGTATATTTCCTTGTGTTGTGGACTTATTTCGGTTGTATGCATTTTTTAAAATTCTTTTAGGGTAACCCTTCTTAATAAACCTTTCTTTCAAAATTTTTGATTGCTGTATATAGTCGCTCTCCAAACTACAATTTTTTCTTATTCTTTGATACTGACCAAAGGGGACATTTTTCAACCATAAGGGTAGGTGACAACTATTAAAATCTAAAAAACTGTTTACATCAACACTTTTAAAATGAGTTTTTGTAGCGATATGGAATTCATCTGTTTTAAAAACCTCTAGGTCTAAAAAATCAATAGCATCAGCTCCAAAATTAAGAGTGAATTTTATGCCCCATTGGTTGCAGTTTAGATTTTCTACGAAGGATTGGGCCTCAGATTTTGATCCCACCCAGATTAAGAACAGATCGTCTATATAACGCCGATAAAAGATACATTTCTTAAAATCACTGGACTTTGCGATAAATTAAATATCTGTATTGTTTCAGACTTGTTTATTCCTTCTTCTATACTGTCATGGGCTATGGTATAGTTTTTCGTTCTATTTATTCTTTTTTGCTCCCTCTTTCCCCCTCTACAACCTCTGAATACATTTTTCTTTTTGCGCCTCCTCCTCCTGTGGATATCTGGAGGGGGTCCTTCTGTATCGTCTGAAAATAGTTGGTGATTCTCTGGACTTTGGGACTTGTAATGGAAGGTGTGAGTGTTAATACTTCTGTGTGAACAGGGAGTAAAATGGTAGTTTGCAGCTGTTTGGTGTGTGTTGGCCCCACGTCTACACATGGGAGACGGGAGCCTAAAAAAGATAATGAGGTGGACATATCGGATTCGCATCCTCCAACCGCACCCTCAAGAGATTCACACAATGAGTTATCATGTACTGAAATCTGAGAAAGCGCTAAAGTACCTGAATTTGTGCTCAAAAACTCAGTGTCAATTCTACCCGGAGCAGAGGTCACCACGTCAGGAGATGTGTGGGAAGTGAAAAAGGTGGGAGGATGGGGTATATTAATCACACTAGATACAGTCTGCGTATCCAGTGTTTCACTAGGTGAACTTGGAATGATAGTTGTGGGTGTTTCTACAATCTCCCTGCAATCTTCGATCTCAGGTTCTGAATTTTTTAAGGAGTGAAGTGGTTTATTTTTCACATTTGTGGATTTTTTGTGATTATTGTTAATGCCCCCCAGAGACAATGTCTGCTCGTGCCTGGAGAGGCCAGAAGCAGAGTCTCTGGGATATCTGTGTGAGTTAACAAATGTACGGGTATTGGTCCCCGTTGTGTCGCCATGAATGTTTTTATACAATAAATTATTATTTTAACCATCTCATATCCCCTTCTGGATCTGCGCCCGTACTTACCCTGGTTTGGAGAGGAGGTCGTTTTTTTGAAAGGGGATTCTGACATACTTGGAATCAGTTGTAGTAAGTTGGAAGAGAGAGAAAAAACCGTTACTCACAGTAGATAAATTTGTCAGACTGTGATGAACATGCAGAGCGACACATCTAGGAATATGGGCACCAGGCAGATCACCTGGTAGGAGATGACCTTCAGCTCTTGGCCAATAGGACTTGCAGAAGGGCATACAGATGAGAAACACTTTTCCAACTTCTGCTTGGAAACTGAAACACTGTGGATCGCAAGACTTGGAAGACTTGTAGAAGATAACCCCGTCAGCCTGGACAGGCTGGTGGCAGTCGCACCTCTAGTATACTGGAAAAACGATCAGCAGTACAGAGGCTCAGGGACAGGTACTGGCCTGAGGCCAGACCC
The DNA here is from genome assembly GCF_027789765.1 of Dendropsophus ebraccatus. Lineage (NCBI taxonomy): Eukaryota > Metazoa > Chordata > Amphibia > Anura > Hylidae > Dendropsophus > Dendropsophus ebraccatus. The sequence goes on along the minus strand of NC_091457.1, from coordinate 143,995,499 downwards.
TGCGGATTGACACTCTGGCTCTGGATGCAGCTGGTCAGCATACAAGTGTCTATAACTATACTAGGCATCAACTCTACACTGAACCAAGCACATGGCCCTCTCCCACCATTTTTATCCTACAGGGAAAGGGCTTCCATTGGTGGAGAGAAGCCTGAGGTAACTCCACATGAGACTTGACAGGACAGATGGGGAAACTTTGAGCAGGCCCGGAGATAAGAGAGGATGCAGGTGGCAGAGGAAGAAATGTGCAGTTAGTCACATACACATTTAACTCTTTTTGCCTCTTCAGAATGTGCTTGCTGTAAGTGAATAGAATACAGTGAAATATACAGACAAATGCAGTTTAACCATCCTTTATCCACAGAATACCCTTAGACTTTGAATAAAGATATAGATATTCCCACCAAGCAGGGTCCTGGGACACTGCGTATGTCCGTCTGTGCTTCCATAAAGTAAAAATGCCTTCTCTTTCACTAGTGCAAAGTGTCCGGGTCATGAGGTGGTTGGACCTGTATCACCTCCTCGCTCCCCCTCCCATCCTTATCCCTGCTTGATTTGCAGTTTGCAGCACTTGTTGCCAAATCGCACAGGAGCAAGATTTGAAAACAGGGCTCGGCTTCTAGCTGACTGTCAACTAAGTAGAGACCGGAATGTGAGAGGATAGCGAGGAGGCACTTCGGCCCTTACCACTTCGGGAGTTTGGAAATGTCTCTTTGATTATTAGCACCAGAAAATAAAAGCATTTTTCCACGTTTTGGAAGGACAGATAAGATATATATATATATGAAAGGTATCATGCGTATCCCTCACCTAACAGCTAAGTGAGTCATCAGTTTTCAGAGTGAATTGCACCTGACAGAGAGTGTGTGTTCATTTGTCAGATGGCCGCTGGCTCTATTACAAGGGGCGATATCTTCCTTATTGGGCATAGAATTGGCCCATGTACTCGAGCTTTTGCCAAAACACAGGGGTGAACATTTACAGGAAACTTGTTGAGTCAGCATAGCTGACTAAGCAGAAATCTCAAGTCCTGATGTGACCTATGTCGTCTGTTGTGAAATCTACCCACCTGATCTCATTTTTGTGTATTAAGATAGATAAGAACGATGATTCCAAAGATTAATTAAAGGGAACATGTTACCCCTGGATCCCCCCCCCACACACACACACACCCACCCACCCTACCAATGCATACGGCCCCCTATACTTTTCCGGACCGGCAAGATGGGGTAAGTATAGGGGGCCATATCCAGGGGTAGGGTGGATTCAGGTGGATGTCCAGGGTGGACAGGTTCCCTCTAAGTATCCAATGTGTTTTTCCATGGTAGAAATACATATGTCAATACAAGGATTAGCTCCAATGTCTGTTATAGGACTAATCCTTTGGGACAAATTTTAAGAAAATTTCTCGCATTGGAGGTGGACTGTTCTTAGGGGTGACACAGAGCTGAGTCAAATCTAACATAGACTTGAAGTTACTCATAGGAAGTCTAAGCTTGAAGTTCAGTGATCTTTGGGGAAACCATAGAACAATTTATATTTTTTTCAATAGAAAATATCAGTAGGTCTCCAAAAATTTGTAATGCCCGTCAAAATATGTATACAGAGCATAGTATATCATCAGAGTCAGTGCTGGAACGTTGGTCACCGATACATGGTAGGTGGCTCTTTGATGGGAAGAACTACAATGGCCGTATAGCATTTTATCTATAGTAACATCTCATTGGTAGTGATTTGACAATCCTACCTTTAGCACTCACAAATATCTTGATTTTTTGCATTGCTATCTACTTTTGCACTATTTATCTTGTGGAGACTATATGGCGGTATATACAGGTATAAATATGGGTTCTGCTAGTTTGAAACATTTGCACGTCTCTTTCTGTTTCTAAAGAACAGGGAACGCACAGAAAATCTATCAGTCTGTATATATGAAGGTGTCAAATGGAATTTTAATATTCTATTCAAAACTAGTAAAATTGCCCAATTTTTTTTCCCTACATATTAAAGAGTCGTTCGCGGTGTTCAAACATCATGCAACTATGATATCTCGGTAAGTTTATTATTATTTTACTTATATAACCCAATGAATCTACATATATTCCTCCACGCACAGAAGTATTCAGGAATACATAGGGACTGGTAGGAAATAACCCATACTATACACATACTCTACCTGGCGCATTGTTTTTTCTGGATTTCTGAAGTCAATCTGCAGAATGTTACCAAGAAATGGAACTCCTCTAGGACCTGGGGGAAACCGTGATCCATTCTTCCTGCTCTTCACATAATCCAATAGGAAAAGGCAAACGATAAAAGAAATGAGCAATAAAAATCCATTGGAAAATAAGGAGAGAAGCTCAGCCATCTCTTCTCCGGGGTGCTATATCTAGGGAAGCCTAGTAGTAAGAGATCACACAATGTGCCGTATAAAATCAGTATGAAATCAAAGTACAAGTCTGCTTCAATTGTACAGAGTATAAAACAAACAAAATTGGCCACACCTGTTACTGAATACCAATCCTTCCCTTAAAGGGGAAACACACAGAAATATCTGCTCTCTGCCAGCAGCATTATAGTAGTTAGTATAAGTAGTCAAATAAATTAACATGTCAAAAGTTAAGGATTGTACTATGTCTTACTCCTGAAGCCTGCCGCAATCACAAGAATAGTTGGGTGAAGCTTCTCTTCCCAGCTGTCAATCATATCCAATTGATTCACACCATTCTTGGCAGATTCACTGAGTGAATCAGTCAGATCTCAATCAGATTTTCTGCTTGGCCAGGGAGAGAAGCACGCTGCCATGCGCTTCACTCAGCTATATAACATGATCACAGTGAGTTTCAGGAGTGAAATCCAGTGCTATCGTCAAATGGGCACTGTCATTAAAAGGGGCGTACACCAGGGAGAAGGCTCAGATTTTCCCCTTCTCCCTGGTGTACACCTGCCCCATCAGGCGAGCAGGGGGGCACGGGGAAGGGGGGTGCGCCAAGGCCCGGGAGGAGGCGCACCTTATTTATCATGATTTACGTATAATTCATCATCCAAATCTACACCTGCTGGAAGCAGATGTAGATTTGGTATGCCAGTTGCAGGTTCGCGTGCACCTCTCAGTGAATCCTGCCGGGGAAAGGAGACGGGGCCTAATTTAAGACTGGTGTATGAGTATGCCGGTCTTCATAAATCCCCTACTAGGTGGGACCTGTGTTCCTGGACCTGTGTCTATCAGTGCCCGCAGACAGCAATAGTCTAATCTTCATAGCCGCAGATGTAGGTATTCATTCTTCCAAGTCGCACAGCTAAGTACCTGAGTCTCTAGATAAGATCCCCCTCGAAGTAGCCCACCGTCACCACTGTAGTCAAGTAAAGTTTTTTCTCCCTATAATCGGAGACCTTACTCAAAACTTCTTAAATCTTCTCTACAGTGGACGTGACTCTAAAGTCTAGAAGAATCCCAAGTATCCAGCTAACTACAAGGGATCTTAGTCAGTAACCTTCAACCCACTGTATTCCTGCACCCCCTTGAAAAGGACTGTGATTTTACAAGTAAAAGTTGCACCTGTTTAAGTCTATCATGGGCACTGTAGTTCTTCACACCACACTAGCACAACCTGTAACGGGTGTGTGTCTAGGACTTGGGAAAGGCACATACCACACAAGCCCCATGCCAAGAGCTGAGAAGGTATGCTACCATCTTCCCTAGCTAACACCGCCTGGCTGCCCTGGGTTACTGCAAATATACAAGCAAAAGAAAGTGCTTGTTCCTTTTATTTAACCCATATTTACAAATAGCATGAATGTAAGAGACATCTCAACACCAACCCAGCCTTTCAAGCTGTTAGAGTTATATGTGCTGGTATTCTGATGGTCTGGTGACAATTTACAGGGGGCTTGCCAGTGGCGTAGCTACCATAGAGGCAGGGTAGGCAGCTGCTATGGGGCCCATGCAGGAGGGGGGCCCGGGGGAGGAGGTAAGAGCCTGTGTCCTTTTGCTTAACCCCTTATGTACTGCAGTGTGTAAGTGACCCAATGTTTACTTACATGCCGCAGCACAAAAAAAGGGTTAACAAGCAGAAGACACCGCTATGATAACCTCTGACCTCTGTTCTCCAGCTACACAATCAAGCAGGAAAATTAGCAGATCTCCATGCAGAGGTCAGGGGTTATCAGTGCACCAGCAGTAAAGCAATATATCTCCTTGTTTATTGAACTTAGGGGCACTTACACACTGCAGTACATAAGCAGAAGGTAGTCCGCTCCTGCACCTATGTATTTAACCATAAGACTCCTAATGGGCCCTTATAGGTAAAAAAACAAACAACAAAAAGCAGTGGACGGTCATAGCAAGCAGCCATTTGTTCTCTGCTCTGCCAGTCACTCTTGCGGCTGTAGGCCGGCTGTCTCTGGCCACAAGAGATTTTATTTTTATATGTGTATATATATATGCGCAGTGTTTTGTGTATGGGAGGGGGGCCCCTTAAAATAGTTTGCTATGGGGCCCCGTGAATCCTAGCTACGCCCCTGGGGCTTGCATTCACTCTGGCTTCTGGCAGTGTTTACACTCCTACACACAGAAAGCCTCTGTCAGCCAACACGTTGTTGTGCTCCATTTCATGTCACCTGGCATACGCTATAAGAAGCTTACCTGTAGATGAAATGATTTACATCAAGCGGAAATATTATAATAATAGTTCTTTAATAGTGAGATCTTGGGGTTAGATTATAGACCTCTACAGAGGGATATCTCCATATTGCCAATCACATTGCTATTGTTTTTAGGATATGTTCTTTCAGCTTTCCTATTTTGTATGTGTAATTGGTTTGTAATTTGCATATATTGTTGACACTAGTGATGCACGATGCACCGAACTGCAAAAAAAAACGGTTCGGTACCAGGATCTGAATAAGTTATTCTCAAGCGTCCCATTGGTAGCACAACCGATGGGGTTTGATTGGCCGAATGAGCTGCGGGACAAGGAATATTTTAATGAATTAGGCAAAAATTTGCATAACCCCTCCCCAGAAAGTACATCTGCCCCCCCCCCCCCATACACTGGTCTTTTGTTTGTCCTAGAACAGCCCGTGGAGGGTATACTCCCCTCCTTGATACAGAGTTTAGTAGTTATTCTAGCTTGTTTCATTCTTTTTTCATCCAGCAGAGGGTTACACTCTCCTAAATTTGCAAAAGCTCATTCCACCAGAGCTGTAGGCACTACCCGGGAAGAACAAGGTTGTGTTTTTTTTCCCTGGACCAGGTTTGTCAATCTGCTTTGTGGTCATCTCCGGCAACGTTTCGTAGACATTATAGACTGGGGTCTATTTTATTTTCTTTACGGACAACCTTTTTCAGGTCCATCCTGAGTGCTGCTATGCAGGAAATCCCTCCCTGTGGGGGTATTACTTGCTAAATCACCACCAGTTGTGCTGCCAATGGAACGCATGGGAAGTTAATATTTTTGATGTTAATCTGTTTTCCCTTAGTCCCATTGGCAGCACAAGGTGCCCTCCCTTATTGCTTAATTTACTATGACTCAGTGTATTGGGGGGGGGGTTGTCTGGCAGATATACTTCCTGGAGAGGGGTTATGCAAATTTTTGCTCATTTCATAAAAATATTCTTTGTCCCGCAGGCTCATAGGGGCCTCAAACCCCATCAGTTGTGCTGCCAGTGGGACCAAGGGAAAACATATTAACATAAAAAAAGTTAATTCGTATGGTCAAGTCCAGCACTGTATTTGTCCCGTCTTTTGCTTGTTACACTTGGGCATTTCCCACGTCCATTCCCTGCACACCCCCAATGCTGATTTTTTTGTTTATAAGAAAGACATATTCCCCAAGGTTTCCATATCAGGCCAGTTGTATCCATCTATACTCCATAATTTCAGTAAAGAAGGAAGAAATGGTCCCCACTAGAGATGAGCGAACCTGGAGCATGCTCGAGTCGATCTGAACCCGAACGTTCGGCATTTGATTAGCAGTGGCTGCTGAACTTGGATAAAGCTCTAAGGTTGTCTGGAAAACATGGATACAGCCAATGACTATATCCATGTTTTCCACATAGCCTTAGGGCTTTATCCAACTTCAGCAGCCACCGCTAATCAAATGCCGAAAGTTCGGGTTCGGATGGACTCGAGCATGCTCCAGGTTCGCTCATCTCTAGTTCCCACCAACATTTTTACCATGCCAGAGATAACATAAGGTCCTCCACCAATTCTTCTCCAACCTTGCAGACACAGAAAAAGCAGTGAATGGGACCACCCTTATGACAATTGAATAACCTCCATATAAACTAAGAGGAGGATATATACCTGATGTTTTCTAAGCTCTGTCCTCAGTCGAGAGAATCCAGTGTACACATCCCTTATAAGATTATAGGTTTAGCACAGATGTAACTACGCCAGAGCTGCTAACACCTATACAGTTTCTTCTCTTCTTGTCAGGGAAGGAGCCATTGTATCCGCCCAGAATCTCCTCTGACAATTAAATAATTTATTCTAATTATATTCATTTAGTGCAGATACACCTAAACATTATTAGAAGGAAAATATGTTGTCTTCAGTAAAAACTATTGTTAATCAGCTAGGATTTATAGAATTATATTATATTACTAAATGAGCAGGGTGAATGATATAAATCCAGTTCTCATTCTGCTTGTTATCCCCGTGTTATAGCACGTATATTGTAGGGCTGTGGACTTAACGTTAACGCATAGACAGGTTCTTCCCTGGGACGAGGTTGGTCACTCGGTATCTCAAATGTAAATTGTTGTAGTAAAGTTGTAAAAAACAGGAAGAGTTCCATTCTGGCAAGTTGTTCTCCCAAGCAAGCCCTCCGACCTACAAGAGAAAACATATTATTTTCTGAATACTTAAAAACATATGAAAAAATTCCAATTTCATTAACATCTTTGTTATATACAGTGGTGCCTTGGATTACGAGCATAATTGGTTCCGGGACCGCTCTTATAATGCAAATCCACTCTTAAACCAAAGCAAATTTCCCCATAAGAAATCATAGAAATGCAGACAATTGGTTCCACACCCAAAAAAATAATGATTTATTATTCTGAATAACATGTAAAACAAGTGAAACAAACATTCAGAAAAAGCAGAATATGTGATATTATAAGTTACTGTACAGTAATGGAGAGGATGGGAAACACAAGGACTGACAGACTGCAAGGGGCATGAAGGAATGAGCAGGGCAGATGTGGGCACAGTATAGCAGCACTCTGGGGAGAGAGAGGTTACAGCTATGGAGAGATTACCTCCACAGTCCTGTCCCCTGATGTGATCCCCAGCCTGAAGTGGATCTGCTATGATTTGGAAGGTGAGGGAGACTTCCTGGGTCAGAGTACAGGGCTGTAGACCTCACTATGCAGACCATGCCCCTCCTCCACTCCCCCTCCCACCCAGTACAGGGAGCTCTTAAACCAAAGAAATGCTCTTAAACCAAGTCACAATTTTGAAAAACTGTGAGCTCTTAAACCAAAACGCTCTTAAACCAAGTTACTCTTAAACCAAGGTACCTCTGTACTAATTCTGCAACCCAGTCCTGGCAAAGGCTTAAAAAAAGGTGTAAAATACTACACCAAAATGTCATGTGTGAAAACACCACTATAGACATTACTATAAGGATCTTGTGCTCAAAACAAAATAATAGATACTGTCAGGTTTAACTTCCCACAAATCAATCTAAGAAATGACATACTTTTTGAATTTTGTCAAGAAAAAAATTCTGCTTTGTTCTTTTATCAGGTTTTTATTCCTGACACCCTCCCCCCCCCCCCCCCCCCCCCCAAACTAAACATTCACTCTGTTGGGCAAGACAGGATAACAGATCACCGAGGGATAAAGTTACATACTGCCAATATGACACTATTAAAGGGGCACTCCTGAGAAAAAAAACTGGTGTCAGAAAGTTATACAGATTTGTATATCTCTAGTTTTCCACTACCTATCAGCTGCTGTATGTCCTGCAGGAAGAGGTGGGTTTTTTTTTTACAATCTGACCGGGTCCACTCTATAGCCACCTCTGTCTGTGTCAAGAACTGTCCAGAGCAGTAGCAAATACCCATAGAAAACCTTTCCTGCTTTGGACAGTTCCTGTCATGGACAGAGGTGGTAGCAGAGAGCACTGTGTCAGACTGCAGGCCATTCTCTCCAGAGTGCCCCTTTAAGACTTGAGAAGTGACAGAAGCAAACTGAGACTAAGGACGCTGAAAGTGAGTATTAGATCACAATGTTATGCTTGCTTCACAGCTTACACTGCTGAGTACTGCTTAGTAATGTCTTCCATGCTGCCGCTACTTCTTCGAATGTGCTCTACAAACTTGGAAGTCTAGGAACTGTGTGTGTCGAAGACATAATAAAGGTTAGTCACCTCCTACAACAAAAAAATAGAGATGGACCCTGCAGAGCAAACCTAGCAGAAATGCTTTATATAGCTTCATTGTCTGAATGATTTCATCACCCCAGTAAATAACATATAATAGCTAACACAAGAGCCGGTGCCAGCACTTGGCTTACTCGGGCAAGTGCCTTGGCCCACAGCGCCTCTGGGGCCCACCAGTGGTGGATTATAATGTGGGCAGTGCAGGTGGCCGACCAAAGCCTGAGGCTCCAGGGGCCCACAGCCGTCCGAAACCACCCACATCTGATATTGCTGCAGCTGCACATCACTCAGGGACTCCACCAGACAATGCATGGACCCCCAGTGCTGGTCAGAAAAGAACAGCTCGCTTCCCACACGCTCTATTGTCAGTGTTTCTCTCACCTGTTCTGTCTGGCACAGGCAGGTCTGTAGGTCTGTAACACAACACTGCCTGTGACGGACAAGAGAACAGGAGAAAGAAGAGCAGGATGACCTGCAGTGAAGAAATAGTACGTGGGAGGTGAGTCTTGTTTTCTTCTTTTCTATTCATGTACAGTTGGGGCAATCTACTAAAGGGGGACTATACTGGGGGCCATATACTGATAGGGGGGGCTACACTGGCGACCATCAACTAAAGGGAGACTATACTGGGGGCCATCTGCTAAAAAGGAACTACACTGTGGGCCGGCTGCTAAAAAGGAACTGCACCCAGGGCCATATACTGAGTGGGAGCCATCTACTAAAGGGGCTCTACACAGGGGGCCATATACTAATGGGGGAGTACAATGGGGACCATATACTAATGGAGGAACTACACTGGGGACAATATACTGACAGGTGGACTACACTGGGGGACAAATACTAAGTGGAAGCCATCAACTAAAGGTGATCTATACAGGGGGCCATGGACTAAAGGGGCAACTATATGGGGGCAATCTAAGGAAAGGTTGCTACCCACCTCTAAATGGGTCAGTGTATGAGGGGATACTGATATTTGTACAGTGGATGTTGGTTTTACTGTCGCCACATGATTTTTTTCACAAAGGGGTTGCTGAGGCTCTGTCGCCCAAGGGCCCACAAAAACCTAGAGCCGGCCCTGACTAACACCAATAAGAGTCCTCAAATCACCTGCAGAAAATGGCATAAATGCTTCTCGTTTCACAAACTTTCCGTTCTCATCTAGGAAGTGCTTTGGGTAAAACTGGAAAGGTTTCTCCCATATTTGCTGATCCTTCAGGACAGACGACAGGTTGATGAGGACGGTGGTGCCCTTAAAAAAATAACAGTAGTATTCATTTAATAAGAAATATGACCACACCCCAATGTAAACCAGTGGCACTTTATTGAATCTCATATAATGTTCTCTCTGGTTTGGTTACCTGCTCAGGGTTTACTATAGATACAGTTGATTTGTTTCCGCATACGAATGGGCAGGAGACGTTTTTCCCTAATTTTTCATTGGTTTTATGTGGACACAAGCTATCCCATTCAGAGTTAGGAAAATACAATTCCCATAGTTTTTACCTTTGGTATATTGTACCCTTTAATTTCCACTTCTCTATAGGCCATATGCACGGCCAGGGGAACAATATCTCCGCATCGTTGTACTTCATGGATCACAGCATTGGTATACGGCATCTGCAGCACATCCCCCATTGTCGGTTTCCGCTCTCTTCCAATCACTTGATCAATTTCTTCTTGTACTTTGACTGAATGACAATATTCATTACTACATGATAACAACGTTACCTTCTCTAAATAAAAATAAATAAATAAATAAAAAGTTTTCCAATAGGTGTGTCTTTCTTATAATATATGCTAGATATGAGAACCAAAGGTCTTCAGAGTAGAGCAGGATGGGAGAATTGCACAAGAAATATGTGGCAATTGCTATATTTTCTTATTACAGTAGAAATAACTTTTTGACGCATACTACAGTGTGGGCATCCATCATGCCAAGTAGGGAACCTGCTGTTAAAAGTTTTAATCCCAACCCTGTCCAGGATTCCGGATTTTGCTGTGGGGGCTTTGTTTTCTCTCTACAAAGCCCAAGTGATTCTCCGCTGCAGACTGCCTATTGTGTGCCTTCCTCCCTATCTACAGTCTGTGTGTACTGTATGGTACACATGTGCACTCTGCTCCTAATAATGAGAGAAGGGAAGGGTGGACAAGTAAGACATCAGAAACTGCATAACTGTATATTCGCTCATCTCTACTCAGGATATAGTTCCTACTTAACGTCAATGAGGACCAATTAAAAACTTTGAAAGTCTACAGAAGTAAAACAATAGTAAATTGTTAATGAAGACAATTTAGAAACTTGCTTAACCCCTTAAGGACAGAGCCTGAAATGGCCTTAAAGGGGTAGTGCGGCGGTAAAGAATTATTCACAGAATAACACACATTACAAAGTTATACAACTTTGTAATGTATGTTATGTCTGTGAATCGCCCCCTTCCCTGTGTCCCACCACCCCCACCTGTGTACCCGGAAGTGTGGTGCGCTATACTCACCTGTCACGTGCCGACACCCGTCTCCGATCTTCATTCAGTGACGTCTTCTTCGGCCGGCCAGCGAACAGCTCCGTCTGTTCCGAATGCCGGCCGCCTTCTGCAGCGTCATCCGATGCTCAACCGCGATTGGCTGAGCATAACTGTGCTTAGCCAATCGCGACTGAGCAGCTGATGGCGCGGCCTCGTCATCAGCCGCTCAGCCGCGAATGGCTGAGCATAACTGTGCTCAGCCAAACGCGGCTGAGCACAGTTGTGACACGGCAGAGGGGGGACGGGCGGCAGCGACTCGGCCGTCCGTCCGAAGATGTCGTTTGGCACAAAATGGTGGACGGCCCTCGACACGGATCAGGTAATGTATAATGCACCAACACTTCCGGGTACACGGGTGGGGGTGGTGGGACACGGGGAAGGGGGCTATTCACAGACATAACATACATCACAAAGTTGTATAACTTTGTAATGTGTGTTATTCTGTCAATAATCTGTCAATAATTTTTTAGCGCCGCACTACTCCTTTAAGGACAGAGACAAATTTTATGAATTTGACCAGTGTCACTTTATTCATTAATAGCTTCGGGATGCTTTTACCTATCCGGCCGATTCTGAGATTGTTTTCTCGTGACATATGGTACTTTACATTTCTGGTAAAATGGAGTCGATACTCATAACGAATCTTTATGACAAAACACCAAAATAACGTGAAAAATTGTGAAAAAATGCATTTTTCCAACTTTGAAACCTTTCTGCTTATACAGAAAATGGTTATGCCACATAAATTATATATTAAATAGCATTAGCAACATGTCTACTTTATGGTGGTGGCATTTATTAAACTATATTTCATTTTTTTTAGACAATAGAAAGCTTAAAACATTAGCAGAAATTCCAAATTTTCAGTAAATTTTCAAAATCAGATATTTTTAGGGACCTGTTCAGGTTTAAAGTTTATTTCAGGGGACTGTATGTAAGAAAGCCCCACAAAGCACTTCATTTCAGAAACTGCACCCCCCAAACTCTGCAAAAGCACAGCCAGAAAGTTTTTTAACCTTTTAGGGGAGTCACATAAATAAAAGCTAAGTGTGTAAGAAATTTGAAAAATTTTATTTTCTGTGCAGAGATATTATTGTAATCCAATATCTTTCATAATGATAAACCTATTAGCAGAGAAATGCACCCCAATATTGATTGCTCCGTTTCTGCAGTTTATAGAAATACCCCATATGTGGCCCTATTGCGCTATTTGACGCAACCACAAGCCTCAGATATAAGGGAGCGCCTAGTGAATTTCAATGGCTCCGTTATATTTGGTCATTTTTGACTGTACCACTTCAGGTTGGCAGAGGCTCTGGGGTGCCAAAACCTAAAAAACACCCCTAAAGGGACACCATTTAGAAAACTGCACCCCTCAAGGAATGTAACAAGGGGTGCGGTGAGCATTTGGACCCCACAGGTGCTTCACAGATTTTCAGAGCAATGTGGTGTAAAAAAGGAAAAATTCTATTTTTTACACTAAAATGTTGTTCTAGCCTTCATTTTTCATTTTTACAAGGGGATAAAAGAAAAAAAAAAACACAAAACGTGTAGCGCAGTTTCTCCCGAGTACGGAAATACCCCACATGTGGACATAAAGTGCCAAGGGGGCGCAGGACGAGCCTCCAAAGGGAAGGAGCGCCAATTGGCCTTTGCAAGCTGGATTTTACTGGAATGGATTTCAAGGGTCATGTCGCATTTACAGAGCCCTCGTGCTGCCAAAACACTGGAAACCCCCCACAAGTGACCCCATTCTGGAAACTACACCCCTCAAGGAATCTAACAAGGGGTGCAGTAAGCATATGGACCCCACTGGTGACGGGCACAAATGTGGAACAATGTGACGTGAAAGGGAAAATTTTCATTTTTTTCACTTTCACGGCACAAATGTGGCCGTCATCAAGGGGTCCATGTCCTCACTGCACCCCTTGTTAGATTCCTTAAGGGGTGTAGTTTCCAGAATGGGGTGACTTGTGGGGGGTTTCCAGCGTTTTGGCAGCACGAGGGCTCTGTAAATGCGACATGGCGTTCATTATCCATTCTGGCTACATCCAGCCTCCAAAATCCAAATGGCGCTCCTTCCCTTCGGAGGCTTGCCCTGCACCCACATGGCGCTTTATGTCCACATGTGGGGTATTTACGGACTCAGGGGGAAATTGCTCTACACATTTTGTGTTTTTTTTTCTCTTTTAACCTCTAGTGAAAATGAAAAATTTAAGGCTAAACCAACATTATAGTGTAAAAAATTTAATATTTCATTTTCACGCCATATTGTTCCACATTTGTGCCCGTCACTAGTGGGGTCCATATGCTCACTACACCCCTTGTTACATTCCCTGAGGGGTGTAGTTTCCATAATGGGGTCATTTGTGGGGGGTTTCAACTGTCTTGGCAACACAGGGGTCTTTTAAAAGCAACATGGCCCCTCGAAATCCATTCCAGCCAAATCCAGCCTCCAAAAACCAAATGGCGCTCCTTCCCTTTGAAGGCTTACCCTGCACCCGCATGGCGCTTTATGTCCACATGTGGGGTATTTCCGTACTCAGGGGAAATTGCTCTACACATTTAATGTTTTTTTATCTTTTAACCCCTTGTGAAAATGAAAAAATCAAGACAAGATCAATGATTTAGTGTAAAAATTAAACATTTTTTACACTAAATGTTGGTTTAGCCTTGATTTTTTCCTTTTCAACAAGGGGTTAAAAAAGAAAGTGAACACAAAACGTGTAGGGTAATTTCCCCTGAGTACGAAAATACCCCACATGTGGACATAATGTGCCATATGGGCACAGGGCAAGCCACCAAAGGGACAGAGCGCCATTTAGAGGCTGGAATGGAGGATGGAGGCCATGTCGCAATTAAAAAGCTCCTGTGCTGCCAGGACAGTAGAAACCCCCCACAAGTGACCCCATTCTGGAAACTACACCCCATAAGGAATCGAACAAGGGGTACAGTGAGCATATGGACCCCACTGGTGACGGGCACATATGTGGAACTTGTGCCGTGAAAGTAAAAAATACAATTTTTTCATTTTCACGGCACAAATGTGGCCGTCACCAGGGGGCCATATCCTCGCTGCCCCCTTGTTAGATTCCTTATGGGGTGTAGTTTCCAGAATGGGGTCACTTTTGGGGGGTTTCTACTGTCCTGGCCGCACAGAGGCTTTGTAATTGCATCATGGCATCCTTTAATGGGAATGGCGGCCATACCTATTTAGCTGGGGAAAAGGGACAATTCTAATTTATTTGGGGGTGTTAGGCCAATTATTAGTTTATAAGGTTGAAAATAACAGAAGTTCATCAAATTCAACCTGTGTTGAAGGAAAAAAAACCCTCGTAAGGCAGACGACAGTAGCCTCATCACAGGGGAAAAATTCCTTCCTGACTCCATAATGGCGATCAGAATAATCCCTGGACCAACGTGACCCCTGAAATAGGAATTAGGGACAGAATTTAGAAAATGTAGAACCCCAATGACGTGTGGTACGCCTTGGAGCGATGATGTATGCAGAGGCCGGGGTGATCAGGACAGGTGTCACACTGGAAAATGGTGTCCCTCCTGATCCCCCTGTTACGCCACACTCTGCACTTCTTCTGGGGTCTCCTGTTTTCCAGTGTGGGGGACGTCACCTGGAAAATGTTTCCCTGGTGCGATATGGGGTCCTTCATATCCAGAAGCGCTGGGTCCGCTCCATGGCTGCTAAATATTAGGGCTTTATTACTACTGCTGATATTTTGCTGCAAGCTACAGTAGCTCGGGCAGCGATGGACTGGAAGAGGGGGTGCTGGTATAAAAGTTATCCCCGTACAGGTGGTGACCTTTATCCAGCAGTGGGAAGATCTGGTCCCAAACGATATCCCCACTAACTCGGAGGATGGGTGGGGGCATCTGGGGGCTGGATTCGGGTGTCCCTTCCTTCATACACTGTAAGGCTATGTTCACACTACGTATATTTCAGTCAGTATTGTGGTCCTCATATTGCAACCAAAACCAGGAGTGGATTGAAAACACAGAAAGGATCTGTTCACACAATGTTGAAATTGAGTGGATGGCCGCCATTTAATGGCAAATATTTGCTGCTATTTTAAAACAACGGCTGTTATATTGAAATAATGGCCGTTATTTACTGTTATATGGCGGTCATCCACTCAATTTCAATATTGTGTGGACAGATCCTTTCTGTGTTTTTTATCCACTCCTGGTTTTGGTTGCAATACTGACTGAAATATACATATACTGACTGAAATATACGTAGTATAGTAGCAGCCTAAGGGTACGTGCACACTGCGGAATGGAGAAGGATAACCCTTTGTGCATTTCGCTGCTGGCACCCGCTGGCGGACTGATGGAGGCGCGCGTCTCCGCTCGTGTCACACTCCATTCTATGCACGGGCGATTTCTGCCCTCTGTCCAAAGAATGAACGTGTTCATTCTTTGGACGGACAACGGAATCCGCCCGTGCATAGAATGGAATCTATGACACGGGCGGAGACGCGCACCTGCATCAGTCCGCCAGCAGGTGCCAGCTGCGGGTGCCAGAGTTTGTAGAATTTCTTATTAGGACGGTACTGGCGGGAAAGACGTGTCTGGGGGGCAGCGTTCACTACGCTACCCCCAAACACGTCACTGGATGATGAGGATGATGAATGGAGGAAAGAAGAACCCCCCCATTCATCCTCACTGGCTGTTTCGGTGTCGGAGGCAATAATAACGTATGCGTCCGACCCCGAAAACACCCTGGGGGCCATCTTTATACGGGGATTAGTATATGGGGTATGTAAATGTGTAGTGGTGTAGTGTAAAACTTTATTTCATGTAGTGTGGTGTAGTGTAGTGTTTTTTACGTGTTTTTTTGACAGTAAGAAAAAATATACCTACGACAAGAAAGGAGCTGCTGATAAATGCTGCACTTATGTGCGGCACTTATCAGCAGACAGTGGCGGTAGGATATAGGGGGGAAAAAACGCTCCAACGCCAAAAAGGAGGAGTTGCTGATCAGCAGTGCACTTATGTGCGATGCTGATCAGCACTCAGTGGTGTTAGGGTGCAAAAAAAGAAAAAATATTTGAAAAAAAAAAAAAATCTTTTTAACCCAAAGCAACTGATCAGTGAATGATATTCACTGATCAGCCGCTAGGGGGCAGTAGAGCGACGCTGCCGGAGATTGCCGAGGCCCACCGAACCCGAGGACCCGAGTGTTTCCGAAGATTTCCGACGCTGGACGACCGAACCTGGAAGTGAACCGCAGATCGTCGCTCCGGACGCCCAGATCAGGTGAGTATGGTACACCTGCACCACACACACCTGTTCTGCACCCCTCAGCTACCTAGCTGAGGGGTGCAGAACCCGGCGACACTGTTTTTTTACAGTATGATCGCCGTGATGGGCCGGCTGGTACCGGCCTATCACGGCAATTGTGGGGGTGGCATCGGCGCCATCTTTGGTGGGGACACTGATGGCGATTGGTGCTATCTCGGACAGCACCAATCGCCATTGCTTTCCGGGTCACCAGGTCACAGATGACCCGGAAAGCTGTTTTCAGCTGCTATATGCTGATCTGTATTGATCAGCATATAGCAGCGATCATCGACACGGGAGGGGTTAATCCCCCCCCCCCCCCGTGCCGACGAGCAGAGATGGCCTGCTATACATTATAGCAGGCCATCTGCCCCGACCGCTGTGTGTGTAAGTATACGCCTGTTTGCATTAAAGCCCATCCTGCGGGGGCGTATACTTACGCCCAATGCCGTTAGGGGGTTAAAGGGGTATTTCAGAGAAATAATACATATTATTTTGATACTCACATTGGACATCTGGATAGAGGATCATATACAGTAGCCCCCACCTCAGGGTGGTACTTGTAGTTTCTGTCCCAGCACCAAATAAATCATATGTGGTTATAAGCAGGTTTCCTTCATTAAAACTACTGGCGTTGTCTCCCTTAGCCTAAAAAAAATAGAGCAGGTAAACAACATATACCTAGGTTAGTTGGGTTAGTTTTCTGGCATGTGTATGAACACTTATTAAAAGCTGTGGGGAATTTTTAGGAAGCGCTCGGCTCTTTTGAGGGAAATTTCACCCCTGGAAATGATGGGCTCCCATTTGAGATTTATGCTGGTTTCACACATGGCAGTTTTTTGGAAAACTGTCTCTGCAGTCTTTGAGCCAAAGCCAGGAGGGGATCCAGCAGGTAGGAGACATATACAGTAAGTGCTTCCTTTATTGTACCCATTAGGGTGTTTTCAAACTGAGTAAAACAAGCGGAATTCAGAGCCCCCACCGCAGACTCCACCTGAAATCCTGCCTGCCCCAGTGTCTAAATTTGAAGGCAGTGTATCAATTCTTTGAGCGGAGGGCGTCCTATACATCACAGAAACAGTGAGGCAGGCCGGATTTCGAGCGGAGTCCACAGGTGTAAGTTCCACATGTTTTGCGCAGTGTGAACATACCCTTACTTTGAATCCACTTCTTGTTTTGGCTCAAAAAGTGCAATGGCAAGAAAACTGGCATGTGTGAAACCAGCATTATAGGATTTTGGGGGAGCTTGCTCTGCCTTAACTGCTGAGAACCCTACATGAAAGAGGCTTCCTTCTGAGCTCTATATAGGAGGCATTAATGGATCTTTCCCAAAATAAAGGGAAAGATCCATTTTTGCTTGAGACGTATCGACCTATATCCTATTAAATATGGATAATAAACTCTTTGCTATTAGGCGGCTGTTCAAAAACATACAAGTGGGGTCCTGTCATTGGATGAGGTCAAATTATTTGACAGGGTGGCAATAAATGGGATAATATCAGATTTCCCCTTTCTCAATACCAAATCTATGTTAAGGGAGCTTGAAATAAAAGTAAAAATTTGGAATGGCCTACCAGTATCAAGGGTGGAAAGTCTTAATTAAATCAGTGTGGCTTTCTTTAGTGCTTTACTTGTTTACAGCTTATCCAGTCTGTTTTGATGAATGATTATTTTTTTTTAAATTTATATTTATATAAATCTATATTTAATGTATTCATTTAATGTATTCATTAATTAAGATTAAAATTGATATTCTCACCCAGCCAGTCAGTCGGGAGGCCTTGGACTTCCTAAAATTAGACTGTACTTGGCTGCTCAGCTTGTTTTGCGTTTTTTTTTTTTATGAACTGGAACAGGGTCTTTTGTCTATTTTTAATGAATGAACTGTTAGAATCAGGTCAACTTCAACAGAGGGATACAGTAAAATCCCAGCTGGGAATGCAATAGTTCGAATATGGAAAAGATTTAAAGCAGCAGTACAGATGGATGGGATTTTAGAGTCCACTCCATTGTGGAATAATGTAAATCTGAGAAAAGTATATAGACATGGCCGGTTACCTAAGCTATACGCAGCAGGCATACAGAGAGTATCAGATATTTGTCAAGGAGGGAGTCTTAAAGGAGAAGTGCAGGCAGACCTCTGTTTTTCACAAGTGGCAGAGAGGGGGAGGATAAAAGAAATAACATGCTTTGACCTCCCTGGCTCCAGCACTGATGGCCACATACTGTCGGCCTTGTCCCGGGGTCCCCGGCCGCTTCCTGCTCTAAATGGGAACTCAGGTTGTGACCTGTCAACCCTGTTCAGCCAGTAAGTGGGATTTCGCTACTGGCTGAGCGGGTCCCTACTCCAGGGACAAGGCCCAGTCATTCTCTATGGGCGTCGGACTCATCTCTGGTGATCACGCGCACGGCTTCCGACGGCGATATCTCGATGGCAGGACCGGGTCCAGGACCGGGACTTTGGGTAAGGGGTAAGTATATGGTGCTCCACCGGGTGGTCGGGTGGGCGTCACCCCAGCACGGGGGGTGACAGGTTTCCTTTAAGACCTCGACCAGAGGACATTTCTACATGAACAAATACACACTAATAATAGGAAAGGAATGCCCTTCTACCCTATTATGTAAAAATATAAATCTGCTCCCATTTTTCCCATCTTTCACTAGGTAGGCATGAATAAAATCACACATGCCTTTTGGATTCCAGCTTTTCTGATAATATGCATATGGGTAACCTCTCCTTCTGTTCTGGCTTAAATTCCCTGTCATGTTCTAAGGCTTCTAATTGAATCAGACACAAAGCAGAGAGAAAGAAAAGGCAAGTGCTTTGGATGTATTTTCTAAGAATATAAAAGAGTCCTTACTTTTTCCATCTCCACTAGGTAGGCATCAATAAAATCACGGATGTAGTTTGGATTCCAGGTTTTCTGATGCTCTGATACTATTTCCTTTAACATCGCCATCAGTTCATATTCTGGCTGCAGCACACGATCCACAAGCCAGGGGACGTTCACTAGAACAGGAACTTCATTTAGGATCTAAAAAATAAAAACATATATTGTATAATAATAAATGCTCTGATATGCGTCTATAAATAGGGATATAGTTATTCAGTCCTCTATGACTAAGAAAATATAGACTGTGACTATTACTTAATTTATAGGGAATGTATCATGTTTCATTTTAGTATATGTATCTTTTACATGTCTTGGCTATTATTCAAAGAATAATTATGTTTTGTATAAACACAATCCACTTTCCTTTCTCCATCTGGCTCAAACCGCCTTGATGATTTTTTTTCCGGGCACAACTCATGTCAGCAGAACCTTCCAGACAAACATCTTGGCCTTCACTCTTTTTCAACACCCCCCTTCTCTTCTCCCACCTATAGAGTCTCAAAGAGTAATTATTCTGCCATTGTAGGGGTAGGTTGTCCAGGTAGGAGTATGACAGTCCCACATTTGGTAGATAGGTTTTCCACAGAAAGGTGTCTCCAGGATGTAGTTTTCCCCAGTATGATGTTTTTCCTCTGTAGTTTGGATGCCCTGTAGATAATTTGACCCCCTGAATGTAGTTTGCCCTCTGTAGGTACAATGATCTGTAGATAATTTGCACTTATGACTTTAAAATAGGACCCCCTATAAGTAGTTTGTCTTCTATCAATACGCCCAGCTGTAGGTAGGACACTCTTGCAGGTAAGATGCCCATGAAGATAGTTTGCCCCTGTAGGTAGGACCTCCCTGTAGATAGGACCCAATCGCCAACATTAAAAACCAAAATACGGACATAGAGAGAAAGGAGCTGTTGCACCTCACACCTATGACTGACACTAATGCCTCTCGGCTACATTTAAAAACCGACGGCAGGATGTTGGTATACAATTTGATCAAACCATATTGCCCCATGTACCACGTGCCGCTCTCCTGGTTCACATGGGTCCCTACATTAACTCCACACTGTGTTGGTCAGCGACCGCCAACCCTGCAAAGCGTGCACAAGCAGGGAAGGGAGGCCATAGAATGGCCCTGCAACTCCAATGTCACAGGACCAAACCCAAAGGGCCCCCCAAAACTCAGCAGGTACCACCGGAGGAGAAAGCTGTGTGAAGTAGCCGAGAGGCATTATTGTCAGCCATAGGTGTGACGTGCAACAGCTCCTTTCTCTCCATGTCATATTTTATTTTTATCCCTTTTCTGAGCAGTTGGCACTCCTATTTTGTTAGTCCCACATGACCCAAATTAGCAAGAGGCACCTCTGCACACATGTCAAGTACCTCCTATCTTTCCCATTCTACCTGCATGAGCTATGGTGAGTACAAGATCATATTCACACCTGTGTTGTTTGGCGGCAGCTTTCTTCGCCCATGGTGCCTGACAAGTTTAGGGAGGGCCCTTTGGGTTTGGTCCTGTGACATTGGGGTTGCAGGGCCATTCTATGGCCTCCCTCCCCTGCTTGTGCACGCACGGAGTTGTCGGTCGCTGACCGACACAGAGTGGACCCATGTGAACCAGGAGACCGGCACATGGTACATGGGGCAATATGGTTTGATCAAATTATATACCAACATCCTGGCGTTGGTTTTTAAAAGTAGCCGAGAGGCATTAGTGTCAGCCATAGGTGTTATGCGCAACAGGCCCTTTTTTCCATGTCGTATTAAAAACCAAAAACATACTTACCTTCTTCTTCTGGCTCCTTGCAGCCACTGTGATTTTCTGCTCCCACTTATATACCATTGCCACTAGATTCTGAGAGCAGCTCTACCTTCCGGAAGTGCAGAATGATGTCAGTCATTGTAGATCTCTCAGAGGAAGAGACGCTCCCAACCTTTAGTTGCCATAGGCTTGAATCTACCTGCGACCTAAGATTGCAAACCCTAGGATGCGCTAGGATACCTGTGACAGTGCTTAGCCACAGGCATCCTGGTTGCCATGTTGGCAGGTTCTCAAGGCATCCTAGAGTGCCATGGCAGCCTGGTTAGGAACCACTAACTTAGCCTAATAAAGCAATGACCCCGTTCCCCTAGACACAGCAAAGCTAAAAATAAAAGGGGTGTTCCACTATGGCCCCAATATGACCCATTGGGGGTATCTAAGGATGGGAGTTATTAAACACTGGTCTAGATCACCTATAAGCATAAAGATAGTCCACACTGCGTATCTGTAGCAATGCCACAGTGTCTGAACATACTGCCCTCTATCACATACTCCCCTTTTCATTTCTTCTAACTGATAATAATAAATATGATTATACCATATATTTGTCCATTAAGTAGGTAGTGATGCCATTGTGCTATTAAATCGATTGAAGTACCTGGGCCAAGAGTCCAAATTCAGCTTTGAGGGCAGCTTCAAAGAGACGTAAAAGTCGCTGGAATTTTGCATCATCATAATCAAAGCGATCGCCGAATGCAATGGAGCAGATAACGTTACTGACAGCGTTGTTTATGAGGAAATGTGGATTGAACTGATCTGCAGAAAACACAACAATACATTATATAAATAACTAAATACTGTATATGATCAATGTTCAGCAGTAGTAACATAGTGCTGAGAATTCTTGGGTATAAAGTACTGGGATTCCCCACTTTTCCCACCTAATTCAAAGAACCTAGACTACTGTATGCAGAGTGGCGGAGTGCACATATCTCCTCTATCGGGGACTGATTAGATACTACTTCTGGTACCTTCCTGTCATGGCACACTGTCCAAATGAAATTTAATCTTCCCTCCTCTCACTTACTACAATATAACTCACTAATAGAAAATTTCACCAATAGAGTACGGAATATTGTCGAGGCAGAATGTAATACGGATTTTGACAATCTTTTTCCGGTACTATCTGTACATAATTCTTTATCACATATTTATGGAGAACTAATATCACCATCACAAAGAAATTTATCTCAACAAATATTTCAACACAAATGGTCCTCCATACTTCCTTCTACGGATCTGACACAACAAATTCTGAGAGGGTATCAGTTTGTGCATTCTGCCACTCCTAATGTTGTGTCGCGGGAAATACATTTCTGTTTTATTCATAAGGCCATATACGCTTTTAACTTTTCTTCTTCTACTTTACCTGTCCATTACCGGAAAAGTTGCCCAAAATGTGCACTTCCTAAGGCGGATTTGTATCACTGTGCTTGGTCCTGTGTACCTGTTCAGGAATTTTGGGATTCAGTACGGCTCTGTCTTTTATCCACATGGGGTCACGCAATACCTCTTCTCTCTCTTAGGTATCTTTTTCATTTCATCAAAGAGGATTCTGCTACTTCTATGAACCATTTAATCTCTTCAAAAGGGATTCACCTAACATTATTGGTTTCCTTGTTCAATAGTTTTTATTAGAAATGTTAAAATTTTTCAGTATAAACAATACAAATATATAACTGGTGGCTAGACACTATACCTTCTATATCCTAAATAATATCTACCTTAAAGGAAATATTTCAACTCTTAGATATACTACGTACTAAAGAAAAATCAACCAAAATGTTTATGACTAAATGGAAACAATTCCTAATTCATGACTTCACTACTGAAGAGAGAGAACCTATTGGGAATCAGTTTAAAGTGACTCTGTACCCACAATCTGACCCCCCAAAAAAACTTGTACCATCAGCTGCTTTTAATCCAAGATCTGTCCTGGGGTCCGTTCGGCAGGTGATGCAGTTATTGTCCTAAAAAAACAACTTTCAAACTTGCAGCCCCATGCCAAACTGCTGTGGCCTAGAGTGACTATGCATTAGGCTGACACAACCTCTCAGTCCCTCCTCCCCGCCCTCCTCATCATTAGGAATGCCCCAGGCAGACTGTCTCCTATTCATCAGCTGTGTGAACACGGCACATGGGCTGGATCGTTAAGGCACCTGTGTAGTTTTCACTGCAGAGGAATAGGAAAAATCCTGCCAGTGGCATTCCTAATGATGAAGAGGGTGAGGAGGAGGGATGGAGGGGTGGTGTAAAGTTAGGGCACAGATACTCTAGGCCACGGCCGTTGGGCACGGGGCTGCAAGTTTAAAAGTATTTTTTTAGGACAATAACTGCATCACCTGCCGAATGGACCCCAGGACAGATCTTGGATTAAAAGCAGCTATCCGAAGGTACAAGTGGTTTGGGGGGTCAGATTGTGGGTACAAAGTCGCTTTAAAGATACTGATTAGTATTGCATGGCCGCTCAAAGAGGTACCCTGGGAGCACTCCAACTTCCTTAATCTTTCTTTTTCTTCTATTACGAGATACTTTGTTATGCTTTATTGATAGTATATATCTGCCACGTATACTATGTTGGAGGTGATACTGTTCGTTAGAACTGTTTTCTAAGGTTTTCTGATTCTTTATTGTATTCTATGTGATCATATACATTTAGATATTGTTAAATAGCTCCTATTATTGTAATGAAATGCAGACATACTGCTTTTGTCGCCTGCTCGCGTCTTTTTTGTCATCTTTCTATTGATGAATATCACTATGTATGTTCTATACTTTAAAAATGGCACTAATAAAACATCTTTAAAAAAGAAAATAAAGCACTGGGATATATAAAATTACACATTCTTCCTATGGTGGGAGTCACACTTTTATTTATTTTATTTTATTTTTTTGCTTGTTTTATTTTCTTAATAAAACACCATTGCAATCTTTGATGTGTTGATGCAGTTTTTGGCTATGTTCACACTACGTAAGTTTCCGGCCGTAGCGCGTTCCGTGAATAAGCGGACGGAGACTTACTTGGTTTGCGTACAATGGAAAGTATAGGATCTACGGCTGCACAGTTCACACTACGTAACAACTTACGCCCGGATCGTATGCGGCACCGTAAAAAATGAACCAGACCATTGTTTAAGGACGGAAATGCTGTAACTTACGCCCGTAGCGTAACATGCGGTCCCATACGGAGTGGGGATTTCTTCATTTTTGCACTTTGATTTGCCGATCCAAAAGGTTCTGTGGGGTGTCCGGGGCTACGCGAAGATTTCCAAGTAAAAGACCGCTGTCAGATCGCTACGTACGGTGCTCGGGAAGCGTAAGTATACTACGGGCGTAAGTTCGCGGACGGTATGTAGCCAGCCGCAACTTACATAAATCCCCGGCCGCGTAAAATATGCGGCAGGACATATACGTAGTGTGAACATAGCCTTTAACCAGAAGTAACCAGAAGTAACCAGAAGTAACCAGACATAACTGACCGGAAAGCGGGTAGAAAAGTAGATTTGTATTTGAATCACTCTTCTTCTTTACACTACTACCTACCACTCACCTTTCTGGGATCTAAATGCAGAACACAGGCACTGAGCTTCCTCTGTCACTCTCTCCTCCAGGGATTTCTTGCCCATCCCAAAGTTTCTAAGTGTGGTCAGGGTAAATCTTCTTTGCTCCTTCCATGAGTTCCCGTATCCGGCAAATAATACACCTAGCAAGGTCAAAATAAAGGCTCAACACAAAGGTCAAAATATATTTATCCCCAACAACTCCCTTACAGCCCTTTTAATCGCAATTTCCATCACTTTACTTTTTGGAATCTGTATTCCATGTCTGAATATCCAATAGCTGCCTCTTCTATACAACAATTTGTGAATTTGTGTAGTTTTTTTTAATTGTGTACTAGTTTTTTAAAATGTTAACTTTTTTGTGAATATGCTTGAAATTAACCTGACTCCTACAACTTCCATTTTTTTCCACCTATGGGGCATCCCTACCAAATAATTTTCTGCAAAAGACAAAAAAAACTGCTAAAAAGATGCAATGCACAATACCTATATATCCCTAATTACAGTGCTGTTATATCTAGTGACTCACTTATGGAGTCGTTTACCTTCCCTTCTCCATCTGGCCCAGACCGCCTTCACGATTTCCACGGGTTTCTTCCTGCAGCCACTAGAGGCTGGGAGCATGTCTATCTTTTGGATGTGAACAATTACATCACTTAGGGTACTAGGGTACGAGGAACGATAATCGGCCCAATCGGGCCAATTCGGATGATTATCGCTCCGTGTAATAAATACAACGATCAGCCAATGACAACGTTCATCGGCTGATCGTTGATATAGGTTAGAACCTATATTTGTCAGGCGCCGACCGTGCACCGCTACCTGTAATAGCGGTGCGCGGCCGGCGACTGACGATATACATTACCTATCCACGCTCCAGGGCTGCTCCTGCGGTCCGCTTCTCCCCGGGTCCCGCGCGCTCTAGCTTTAGAGCGGCCTGTCAGCTGACAGGCCACTCAGCCAATCACAGGCCGCGACGGTCCAGGCCTGTGATTGGCTGAGCGGCCTGTCCGCTGACAGGCCGCTCTGAAGCTAGAGCACGCGGGACCCGGGGAGAAGCGGACCGCAGGCGCAGCCCTGGAGCGTGGAAAGGTAAAGTATACAGTTTAAGCAAGGGCTGCAAGGACATCGGTAACGATGTCCTTGCAGCCCTTGTTAAACAATTATCGGGCCGTGTAATAGGCCCAGTAAACGAGCGCCGATCTAGCAGATCGGCGCTCGTTTACAGGTATTATCGGGCCCCCATCGGCCAGTGTAATACCACCCTTATTGTGCTTGTCCCAGAGGAAGAAACGCTCCTGCCCTCTAATGGCCACAGGTAATAAGCTGCCTGCAGCCTAGAGATTTCGAAGTCCCACCTGTGATGTTGCTGAGCCACAGAGGTTCCAGTGCATCCTGTTGCCATATGTCGCCCTTGGAAATCCCACAGCCATCCCGCAGCTCATTTTGTGCACAGCATTACAACTGAACCCCTGCCTTGCTTGCAAGCTGAGCCAGCTCAGCAGCAGTACAGACAGGTCTCCCTCCAGAGCAGAAGTTTTCTGCTCCAGGCTGCGTTCACACTACGTATATTTCAGTCAGTATTGTGGTCCTCATATTGCAACCAAAACCAGGAGTGGATTAAAAACACAGAAAGGATCTGTTCACACAATGGTGAAATTGAGTGGATGGCCGCCATTTAATGGCAAATTGTCATGTCCCAAGACTGGTTTCTATTCATTGACATGCATATGTGTTATTCTGCTTTGCTTTTTGACCCTCCTATCTTCCTGTTCTCTAGCTGCAGTGTTGTAGCTCCTCCCCTCTCCCTCATGTTAGCAGCCATTTTCATGTTAAGACAGTGCATGTACCTGTATGTTCCTGCTACCCCTGGCATATTATATCCTTTTCACCCCGTTGTACCAGCATTTCTACAGGGTTTCTGCACCAAATAAAGCTGGAATCTTCCTACATGCCTCTACAATGGAGTTGACGCTATCTGACAATATGTGACTTGGTGTGAGTACTGGTTGAAGCACAGATATAAGACTATCTATAACCCCACCTGCTCATAGCCAGGTTGTTGAGTCAGAATAGTGAAAAGGATCATAGACTGTCAGTCACAGCTGTGGGGACAGAGACTCAGCTTCAGATACAGCCATAGCAGCTACCTGCAGTGTCCAAGGGATCATCAGTGTGTGTGAACTGGAGCCACAGTGCAGACTCTCATCATAGAACCTGCTAGCAGCAGCCATCTTCCTTCAGTGTAACCCATCCTGTGTGCATCATGGCTGAGGGACACTCAGTTCAGGGAAGCATGGACCCCAGTCTGCAGTCCAGTGATAAGGACAAACGCTCTGTTAAGCCTACATGGAAGGTTAGAGAGAACCTTGAAAGCCTGCAGCATGAACTTGCATCAGACATTATGAATCTGTGGAAAACTTTACAGGCACATGTCTCCACCATGTGCTTGCCTGAATATGTATTACCACTAGAGGGAGCCCTAGAGCAGCTGTCCACTATGCATGAGCAATACAAACTGAAATGTGAAGAATACCATTGCATTCTGAAAAGAATCAATACTCAGGACAGTCTAGTAGAATTGCAAAACTTCCAACATCTTAATGTTGAACGAGACGGCTTAATATATGAAACTAAGTCTAAAATAAAAGCAAGAATTATGCAACCTCATGAAACAACATCTTGTATTTCTGAGTCTACAAGACGCTCAAAACGCACGTCTAGGTCACGATCTTCAAAATATTCCACACTAAGTGAGCAGCTTATAAAGGCGCGTGCAGAAGCAGAAGCGACTAAGATTCAGGCCACTTTTGCGCAAAAGAGAGCAGAATTAGAAGCAGCTGCAGCGCAGAAGAAAGCTGAAATGGAAGCAGATGCAGCACAGAAGAAAGCAGCCAAAGAAACAGATACCGCAAGAAGAAAGGCAGAAATAGAAGCTCTGCAGAAACAATGTGAGCACGCTACAGCCATGGCAAGGTTGAAGGTCCTAGAACGAGCAGCCAGTGGGAGTGAAAGAGACAGTGTTGCCTTGAGCGGAATGGATGCAGAGGATCCTCTCAAACGTACTAGAGACTATGTGTTAAGCCAAAACAGTGCAGATATTTCTTCACAGCAACAACACATTATTCCTTCTGCAATACCCCAAAATCAAGATCAGTACAACACTCTGCCTGTTCATCATCCTGATACTTCACTCCGCATAATTAACCATGGCCCTACACCTCTGCAAGCTCATCACAGAAGTACACAGGTGCAAGCCAAGATGCCAAACCCTAACAATGGCCTAGCATCTTACCAAGCCACAGGTAAGCCTATGGATAGCAAGCCACCTCCTGGGCTAAATGCCTATGCAGCCTCATTTACGCCTGTGTTTCTTAGCCCGAACTCTGGAGACAACGTGGCCAGCACTACTCAGCCAGCACTTCCTTGTCCAAGCTCAGAGCGTACAGACATGTCAGAGTTTGCAAGATACATGTTACGCCGTGAACTTACTAAGACCGGACTTACAAGGTTTGATGACCAGCCTGAGAACTACAGAGGCTGGAAATGTGCCTTCAGAACCGCAATTAGTGACCTTGGCATCACCGCTGCTGAAGAGCTAGATTTACTCATCCGGTGGCTTGGCCCACAGTCCACAGAACGTATTAAGAGACTCAGATCTGTCCACATTGGTAATCCAGCAGCAGGACTCACAGCTGCCTGGGAGAGACTAGAGCGTACCTATGGTAGTCCTGAAGCAATTGAGAGTGCTCTCTTCAAACGGTTGCAAGGTTTCCCAAAGATATCTGGTAAGGACAACCAGAAATTCCAAGAGCTTAGTGACCTACTTTCAGAGCTTCAACTAGCCAAGACAGACACTCACCTACCTGGTCTCAGCTACCTGGATACTGCTCGTGGGGTAAACCAAATAGTTGCCAAACTGCCATATGGCTTTCAAGAAAAATGGACTACAGTTGGTTCAAGATACAAAAGAGAGAATCAAGTCTCCTTTCCTCCATTTGACTACTTCTGTGAGTTTATCAGCAACATTGCAGAATCCAAGAATGACCCAAGCTTTTCCTATGGTGAGTCCAGTGGCCCTGGTTCACCTCCTTCTAAATATGACAGCCCACGCTCCGAGTACAGAAAACACAGAGGTCCAGTGTCTGTAAAAAAGATTGATGTTCTTCCCACTACCTCATCAGCTTCTGAGGAGCCCAGCTATAAGAACAACCAAGGTGAAAAGATTGAGAACCCCAATCGCCAATGTCCTATTCATAAGAAGCCGCATCCTCTCAAGAAGTGTATTGGCTTCAGAAGGAAACCACTCCAAGAACGCAAGGAACTGCTAAAGAAGTTTGGAGTATGCTTCAGATGTTGTGCTTCCACTGAACATGTTGCTAAGGACTGTAAAACTGCCATAAAGTGCATAGAATGTGACAGTGAGAACCACGTACAAGCTCTTCACCCATCTCAGTCCAGCCCTACACCACCTACAGATTTCCCTCCTCTAGCAAAGCATGGCGGGGAGAACACAGATCAAGCAGCAAAGCCTACCACAGTATCTTCTTCATGTACAGAAGTCTGCGGAGAAGACCTTTGTGACAAGTCCTGTGCAAGGATATGCCTAGTCAACGTGTACCCCAAGGGTCAGCCAGAAAAGACTGTAAAGGTGTACGCCATCTTGGACGACCAGAGCAACCGATCACTTGCAAGGTCAGAACTTTTTGATCTGTTTAACCTAAAGGGAGATGCTTACCCATATACCCTGGGCACTTGTAGTGGCATTACAGAGGTTTCAGGGAGAAGAGCCAGTGGACTTGTAGTAGCTTCTCTAAATGGAAATCTAGAGGTACCTTTGCCTACACTTGTTGAATGCAACCAGATACCATCAAACAGAGAGGAGATCCCTACACCAGAAGCTGCTCTCCATCATCCTCATCTAAGGACCATAGCCAGTGAAATACCAGCTCTGGATAATAATGCAGAGATCCTACTTTTGCTGGGAAGGGACATTCTCAGAGTGCACAAAATACGTCAGCAAATTAATGGACCGCATGATGCACCATTTGCCCAGCGCCTTGACTTAGGCTGGGTTATTATAGGCAACGTCTGCATTGACCGTATGAAATGGCCTACCAAGATATCCTCATTTAAGACTCATATATTGCCAAATGGTCGCAGCACTTATTTTCAGCCATGCCCACATCACTACCTGGTGAAAGAAAAGATGAGTAACTGTAAGGGGCAGCATGACCAGCAAGATGACATGAACATTTGCCTTCCATGGGATGATAACCTTGGGTCTACAGTGTTCAACATCACAAGTGATGACAACAAGTTGGCACCTGCTAGAGAAGATAAAGAATTTCTCAAAGTAATGGATAAGGAATTCACTCAAAATGATTCCAACAGCTGGGTAGCACCTTTACCCTTCCGTACTCCAAGAACAAAGCTACCAAACAATCTGCAGCAAGCAGCTTCAAGATTTTCCTCTTTAAAGCGCACCTTAAAGAGAAGGCCAGAGATGGAAAAACACTTTGTAGACTTCATGCAGAAGGTGTTTGACAGAGACCATGCAGAACCTGCACCGCCACTAAAGGAAGGAGAAGAATGCTGGTACCTACCATCCTTTGGTGTGTATCACCCTCGGAAACCTGACCAGATCAGAGTGGTGTTTGATTCTAGTGCACAGTTTGAAGGCGTTTCTCTCAACAATATGCTCCTCACTGGTCCTAACCTCAACAACAGTCTTTTAGGGGTCCTAATGCGCTTCAGACAAGAACCTGTTGCAGTAATGGCTGACATTCAACAGATGTTTCATTGTTTCATTGTTAAAGAAGACAACAGAAACTATCTTCGGTTTTTATGGCACAAGGACAACAACGTCAACAAGGAAGTCATAGATTATCGAATGAAGGTGCATGTCTTCGGCAACAGCCCATCTCCTGCTGTAGCAACCTACGGACTGAGAAGGACAGCCCAACAAGGTGAGAAGGAGTATGGTTCTGATGCTCGTCGGTTTGTTGAGAGGAATTTCTATGTTGATGATGGACTTAAATCTTTACCAACAAGTGAAGAGGCAGTTGATCTTCTTACCAGAACACAAGAGATGCTGTCTGCAGGGAATCTCAGACTTCACAAGATCATCTCCAATAGCCATGAGGTAATGAAAGCCTTTCCCTCAGATGATCATGCCATCAACTTGAGAAACCTTGATCTCAGTTCTGACGCTCCTCCTGTGCGCAGCCTAGGGTTGCTGTGGAACATTGAACAAGATACTTTTACTTTCCAAGTGTCTCCTTGTGACAAACCTTTCACCAAGCGAGGAGTTTTATCTGTTGTGAACAGTATTTATGATCCTCTTGGGTTCATTGCGCCCATCACCATCCAAGGCAAGATACTACTAAGACAGCTTACCACTGAAAATGCGGACTGGGACTCTCAGCTACCTATTGAGAAACAACAAAGGTGGGAAAAATGGAAAAGGTCTCTGGAGGTATTAGAGCAACTCCAAGTTCCACGTTGTTATGCCCCCAGCTCCCTTTCAGCGGCCATCAGAAGGGAAGTCCACATCTTCTCTGATGCATCAGTGGAAGCCATAGCTGCAGTGGCCTATCTTAGGATTACAGGAGTCAGAAATGAGACACATTGCGGATTTGTCTTAGGTAAGGCAAAACTAACTCCAAAACCTGCACACTCTATACCAAGACTTGAGCTTTGTGCTGCCGTGCTAGCAGTTGAAATTGCTGAAGTATCTGCTATAATCAACGCAAGGCCTTTAGTTCCAGTTTCCTCAGACCCTGATTCTCCAATCATCCTTACTCCAGCGACACTTCTTACCCAGAAGATTGGAACTTCTGATATTCCTCCAGGCACCTTTGACCACAGTGACATCTACAGACGCCAATGGAAACAGGTTCAACATCTGTCTAATGTGTTTTGGTATCGGTGGAAGAGTGAGTATCTTCACATGCTCCAAAGCCGTCACAAATGGCAGACTTCAAAACCTAACCTCCAGGAAGGCGACCTTGTTCTTTTGAAGGATAAAGAAGCCCATCGTAATGAATGGCCCATGGGTCTCATCACAAAGGTCATCCCCAGCGACGATGGAAAGACTCGTAAAGTGGAAGTCAAGGTAACAATGGGAGGTTCAGCAAAGGTTTTCTTCCGTCCAATTCATGAACTAGTGCTCCTTCTACCAAAAGAAGAAGTTACATGAGTGACTTGGACACCCACACAGCTTATGGCGGGGAGCATACCACCATGGACTATGGCTGTGTCATCACTGATAACCTCCTCCTGTGGATTACAGTGTGGGTTGGTGGAAGTGTTTGCAGTCCGCGGCTTCCCCAATCCGAAGATGGGTTTATTTGAAGTTTCTTCGGGATTACAAATCTTCAACTTCAAGATTTGGACTTATTGTTTATTGTTTGCACGTTGTTTTTCTCTCTTGTTTTTCAGGTTTCAAGAACAACCTTGGACTTTCAGGACATTGTTCCGATTTGGAATATATTGTGAAATCTAAAGATTTCAGACGGGGAGTGTCATGTCCCAAGACTGGTTTCTATTCATTGACATGCATATGTGTTATTCTGCTTTGCTTTTTGACCCTCCTATCTTCCTGTTCTCTAGCTGCAGTGTTGTAGCTCCTCCCCTCTCCCTCATGTTAGCAGCCATTTTCATGTTAAGACAGTGCATGTACCTGTATGTTCCTGCTACCCCTGGCATATTATATCCTTTTCACCCCGTTGTACCAGCATTTCTACAGGGTTTCTGCACCAAATAAAGCTGGAATCTTCCTACATGCCTCTACAATGGAGTTGACGCTATCTGACAATATGTGACTTGGTGTGAGTACTGGTTGAAGCACAGATATAAGACTATCTATAACCCCACCTGCTCATAGCCAGGTTGTTGAGTCAGAATACAAATATTTGCTGTTATTTTAGAACAACGGCTGTTATATTGAAATAATGGCCGTTATTTACTGTTATATGGCGGCCATCCACTCAATTTCACCATTGTATGAACAGATCCTTTCTGTGTTTTTAATCCACTCCTGGTTTTGGTTGCAATACTGACTGAAATATACGTAGTGTGAACGCAGCCCTAGACTGGGAAACCCTGTTTGTAGCTGGGATTCCCCACTCCTGCAGTAAGGAGCAGTATGGAGTAGTAATCAATAGAATCTACTGATAAACTGTGAGTCACAGTTCAGTCATTCTTCCCCATATACATAAATATGAAACAGGATAGAGGACACTTTCTGCATCAATAGTATATGACAGGTTCAGATTCCCTGGACTGCAGAATAAGCAGTGATTTGTGGAGGCTATAAAAGAGTCGGGAACAAGGAATTAATAGTATAGTGTGAGATATAGATATATTTTTGTTGTCCGGATTTTAGAAAAAAATTTGTGCTCCATGAGGATCTTGTCTCCAGTTCAGGTGTGGTTTGCAATTAAGCTTCATTCACTTCAATAGGACTGAGTTACAAAACCTGCACCCAAACTGGAGACAAGAGTGGTGCTGTCGGGGGAAGAAGGTGGCCATATTTTTCTAGCGCTGGTTAAGCCCCCTTGGTCTAGCATTGTAATCCACTCCCTCAGTGATGATGTGCAATGCAATCACTTTCTTCCATCTCAATGGCAGTGCATTTGGAACACCCATCACCCCCACCACCAGCACCCCTGTGACATCACAGGAGGGAGACGTGGATTACAGCACTGGACTGAGGGGGCATGCTTAACAACCACATAGCTCTTCCTATAACTTTATGCAATCATATAGACATTACCTTTGGTGTCTCCAGCAAGTCCTATTTTTTCATAGATGGGAAATTGAGGCCGATCTGCGATGTCCTCCGGTCTGTTGATCAGCGCTTCCTTCACCACCTCAAACCCATTTAACACCACAGTCTTTTTCCAGAAGTACTGCAAACTGAATACGTCCCCAAACTCTTTTCCCAGCTGTTGAGAACGATATATAAATATTTAAAGGGGAAACAAATAATGTTATCAACAACATGAATCCATTAAGAATGCAGAAATCCCATTTCTAATTGGAATGGTCATTTAAATATTTTTAAAAGGGAATCTGCCAGCTGCAGTTCACTTCCAGACAACTGACACTGTTAGATAGCTGTTAGTGGAAGGAGACACATGGTACCTTTCATATATACAGCTATGCTTCCATAACATATGCACTGTCTTTTCTAAACAGGTATAGGTCGGTACCATATGTCTGTATGACCTCTGAGACTGTAGTTTGTAGTATGCAGCTCCCACCACTAGATGTCACACGGCTGATAGCTAAAAGTATAGATGGGTTTAACTGATGTCTCTATTATAGATTGTGAATTTGCTGTCACTGTCTTTTGATTTTCAAGTGACCAATCAGGAGCTTTTACCTATCAGAAGGTTATCTTATGCTTACAGAGAGATATGGCTCTGTAAGCGGTTATACAGTATGAGGCCGGGTTCACACTGTGTATGACACTGGCCGTTCTGTAACACGGTTGTGTGGTAGAACTGCCAGTGTCAGTGAAGTTTATCCTGGCCAGTACTGCAGTAGCAGCCAGATGAACTTAATATCTTTAGAATTGGGATGCGGGCACATTCCAGTGTGCCCGCATTCCAATTTCCCACAGCTGACAATGTAAAGTACAGCCAGAGAAGCACTTTACATTGTCTGCACCATCAGTCTTGTGCGGCGGCTATTCATTGGATAGTGGACGCAAAAAACTGACATGTCAGTTTTTTATGCGGCCGCAAGGAATCCCGGACGGAATGAATACAGAGTGTATACACTCCAGCCGGGATTCCATAGTAATCAATGTAATCAACAATTTCATTAAATAACGGCCGTGGTTGCAAAAATGCAACTACAGCCGTTGTTTAGTGAAATTTTACGTAGCCTGGAGATGTAATAAAGAAAGATGGTTTTATGGAGAAGAAACAAAGGAATTTTTATTTTTTATTGAAGAACACTTGGCCTTGACCCATGCGCAACATTGAGCTGTAAGGTGAACTGTCGCTTTCTGTTTGTTGTTTTTTATATGAAGTATGGGGATGATCAAAGTTACCACAATTCTATGTACTGTATATGTATAAGTTCAGGAAAAGTTCAGGAAAAGTTTGTTAAGTCAGCATTCACAAAGTCCTGAACGTAACCTATGTGCAGCGGAACAAAGATAGGGAATGAGTTCTGAGCTCTATCCACCTGATGTGATGGTTTTTTGTTTTTTTTTTGTCTTGTCTAATAGAAAGTACAGAGAGATAAGTTGAAACGTTGGATAATAATCTAATGTGTTTTTCAATGGTGGATCATTTTATTTCAGTGTTGGTTGAGCAGTTTGCCATACCAGGACTAACCCCTATTGTCATCAATAGAACTGATATTCAAGGAAAATTGTATGAAAAATTGCAATGAAATTGAAAGTCTAAGCTTGAGGTTCAGTGATCTTTAATGTATATATATTTTTTAAATGTTATTAGCTCTCTACAAATTAGGAATGCCTACCAAAATATGTCTACAACAGTCATTCAGGAAAATCTTGTGTTCTTACACATATAGATGCATTATATGTTAGTATAAGAGCCAAATGTGAACACAAGTAAACTGTCCAATGTCAGCCCAACAATACCAACAGAGGACAGCAGAACATCAGATGTAGGATAGTTGATCGCCGATACGGGAAGAGCTACAATGGCAGTATCACTGCATTGGTAGTGATCTGTCTAATCCCTTTAGCAGCACCAAGCTAGGCTTTTTGCATAGCTATCTACTTTTGAACTATTTATGTAGTGGAGACTATATGGCGGTATATAAATATAAATATGGGCTTTTCTAGTCTAAGAAACTTGTTAGATTGCAAATCACTTTCTATATTTAAAGACCAGGGAGTGCACAGCACAAAGAGGCAATGACAAAGAGGCAATTTAAATATTTTATTAAAAACTGGAAAAATTGCCTGAGTTGTCAATAGCGTAACTATGGCCGGCCAATTATTTTACAATGCAACAAGAGATCTGTATTCTAAATATATTGAGAAATTTATTATTTTAATATGAGACGATTTACTTCTATAACACAAACAAATCTATGTAGAATCTGACAGAAGCGTGCAGGGTGGTCTATGGCTGGATGGGACCAATCCATACTATACATATACTGTACCTGGTTAAATGTTACTGCTGGATTTCTAAAGTCAACCTGCAGAATGTTACCAAGAAATGGAACTCCTCTAGGACCTGGGGGAAACTGGGATCCATTCTTTCTGCTCTTCACAAAGTCCAAGAGGAAAAGGCCAACGATGAAAGAAATGAGCAATAAAAATCCATTGGAGAAGAAGAAGGAGAGAAGCTCAGCCATCTCCTCTGTGTGCTACGGCTACTAACTCATAGAACTTGCTGTATGAAATGAAAGTACAGGCCTGCTTCTACTCTCCTGGGAAAAACTAAGACAACTGAACACGCCTGTCACTGAATTCCAATCCTTCCCTTAAAGGGGAAGCACACAGATATACGGTATCTGCTCTCTGCCATGACCATTAGGCCAGGGCTATCCTGTTATTTGTTTAGCATGTTACACCTGCAGTCCGAAGTAATCCATAGAGTTGTATACAATCCAGTGTAATAAACCAAAAAAGCAAGCCTGAAGCAAGAAAATGCTCAGCACATCCGAAATAATACACAAAATATACTTTATTAAATAATTGCAGATAAAAACACAAAAAGAAGAAAGAAGCTGTATACAGCAATTAAAACCAACTACATAGAGGGAGACCCAGATCCGTCAACCCTTAAACCAAGGTCCTCCACTTGAATAAATCATGCTTTGAAGGTACAGCACAGGGTACAGGGTAGGGTAGCACCGGGGTCACTCTCATCCCTCCACTATACCTTTATCTTGGTTTGTACAATAGTGCATGTGTTTGGTCATTGTGTGTATGTTTCATTTTTATATGTTAATTGCATACCTCCCAACTGTCCCGGATTCCGCGGGACAGTCACGTTTTCGGGGTGCTGTCCCTCGGTCCCGGAACAGTACCCAGTGTCCCGCATTATATGTGGCCCCACCCAAAAAAACAATAAACCAGTAACTCACCTGTCCGCCGGCCCCAGCAGCTCCTCTCCCGGCAGAGCGCGCACTCCCGTCATCCTCCGGGGCGGGCAGCGGGGTACAGAGACACTGACTGTGACGGAAGTGACCTGCCGCCTCCATCATGAATTACTTCCGGTACAGTCAGTGACTCTGTACCCCGCTGCCCGCCCCGGAGGTTGACGGGAGTGCGCGCTCTGCTGGGAGAGGAGCTGCTGGGACCGACGGACAGGTGAGTTACTGGTTTATTGTTTTTCTGGTCGGGCCACGCAAAGGGGAGGATTGGCTACTATGTGGGGCACTATATGGGGGCATTGGCTATTATGTGGGGCACTATATGGGGGGATTGGCTACTATGTGGGGCACTATATGGGGGATTGGCTACTATGTGGGGCACTATATGGGGGCATTGGCTATTATGTGGGGCACTATATGGGGGATTGGCTACTATGTGGGGCACTATATGGGGCATTGGATACTATGTGGGGCACTATATGGGGGCATTGGATACTATGTGGGGCATATATGGGGGATTGGATACTATGTGGGGCACTATATGGGGCATTGGATTCTATGTGGGCCACTATATGGGAGCATTGGCTACTATGTGGGGCACTATAATGGGGGATTGGATACTATGTGGGGCACTATATGGGGGATTGGATACTATGTGTGGCACTATAATGGGGGATTGGATACTATGTGGGGCGCTATATGGGGGATTGGATACTATATAGGGCATTTTTAGGGGGATTGGATACTGTATAGGGCACTATTCAGTCAGCAGCATGTGGTGACTGTAGGGGAGTGGCTATGGAGGGTTGCTATGGGGGCGGGACTATGGAGGTTCGCTATGGGGGCATGGCTATGGGGACCGCGGCACACATGTCCCTCTTTGCTCTTTGCAAAAGTTGGGAGGTATGTATTTGCTTTGTACCATTACCTATGCATGCATTGTATACTTGTATCTTGATATCAGAGAGGGGTGCTGTACCTTCAAAGCATGATTCATTCATGTGGAGGGCCTCGGTTTGAGGGTTGACGGATCTGGGTCTCCCTCTATGTAGTTGGTTTTAATCGCTGTATACAACTTCTTTCTTCTTTTTGTGTTTTTATCTGCAATTATTTAATAAAGTATATTTTGTGTATTATTTCGGATGTGCTGAGCATTTTCTTCCTTCAGGCTTACTTTTTTGGTTTATTACATGTATTTTTTTTCTGAAGTAGCTCGCACTCCATCTGCTTTATTTTCAATTTATTCAGTGTGCGCTCACACTATACTTGTTGTAGGTATACAATCCAGTGGACTGCAGTTGTCATTCAATGCATAAAATCAATCTAA
This sequence comes from Dendropsophus ebraccatus, assembly GCF_027789765.1. Taxonomy (NCBI): domain Eukaryota; kingdom Metazoa; phylum Chordata; class Amphibia; order Anura; family Hylidae; genus Dendropsophus; species Dendropsophus ebraccatus. The sequence continues at coordinate 143,957,591 of NC_091457.1, read as the reverse complement.
ATATCGATGTTGCCCTGGCCTTATACATTCTCAGCACTAAAAAAAAAGACAGATGCATGGAGGGGGTCTAACAATGTGTTTCCAAGTCATGTAGCAGTCAGACCTTAGTATAAGTACAGTATTTATCCGTAAATTGGAATAATGGATTCTTGGTGAAGCTTGTCTAAATCCCAGGGAACCTTTAGTTAGCGCCAAACGTTTTATATTCTTTTTGTTCCTGCGAAACTATAGGAAACAAGGTCAAGCTGGCTATTCTGCTTTTTATGGTGTACTGGCCCTTCAAAATAATCTTTTGTGCTCAGCATACCAGTCCTGCAGCAACTTGCAGAATATGTCATGTATGTAAGAGTAGAAAACAGCGCACAAATTCATGAAAATATCAGTTTTTACTTAATCCATAAATATAAGTAACAATCCAGCTGACAAACTATACAGCTGGGCACTGACTGGCACGTTATTTATTTTTTGGCAGGGTGTTGACGTACTGTACCCATGCTTCAGAAGGTGCAATTGTGGTGTGGACAGCCCTAAAAAAACATGGCCACTTTTCCCCCTCTCTTGTCTTCAGGTCAGGTGTGGTTTGCAAATAATCTACATTTACTTCAATGGAACTGAGTTTCAAACCCCACCCAATCTGGAGACAAGAGAGGGGAAAAAGTGGCCATGTTTTTGTAGCACTGGATAACCCCTTTAAGCGCACTGCATCTGGATTGTAGATGGGATATAGCACCCATAACGTTACCTTTCTCTATCAGTACTTCGTGTCCAGTCTTCTTTTAAGGGCCCTATTGTTTTAAGGCCGCTCTGAAGCTTTAGCTACGGGATTGGGAGAAAGCCCGGGAGCGTGAAGAGGTGATGTAAACTGTTTGGGCAAGGGCTGCACGGACATAGCTAATGATGTCCGTGCAGCCCTTGCAAAACGATTATCGGGCCATGTAAAAGGCCCAGTAAACGAGCACAGATCTAGCAGATTGGCGCTTGTTTACAGTATTGATAGGGCCCTCATGGCCTGTGTAATAGGAGCCCAAGGGATTATCGTGCAGAAAATCGTTATATCGTTCCAATTTAAATAATTATCGTCCAGTGTAATTGCAGGCAACAATAAAAAAAAAAAACGCTCATATGTCTCTGATCAATGATTTAGACCTGACCCTAAAATCGTCATTAACCGTTCACTTATTGTTCGCTAATCGATTGCTGTAATTCCACATTCGTTCACTTTTGCTGGGATCAGATGGAGTAAACGATCGTAGTAACAAGCAGAATTACTACTATCGTTCTGTGTAATATGGTGAACAATTTCATGTTAATGATCGCGAAATATGGTGAGCGATTTCAGGTTAACGATAAACAATCTTGTTTGCGATCGTTTATCGTTAAAAAATCGCTTCATCTAATAGTACCCTTTGAGTCCTATTAGACAAAGCGATTTTTAAGGATTAAAGACTAATGATAAACGATCCAAAACAAATTGTTTATCATTAACCTGAAAACGCTCACCATATTACACAGAATGATAATCGTTAGTTCCCATCGTTACTATGAACGTTTACTTCATCCCAGCAAAACAATATGTTTTTCCACTGAATGATTAGTGAACAAATGTGGAACTACAGCGAACAAATAATGATGATTTTAGGGTCAGATCTAAATCAACATCAACGACACACAAACGATTTTTTGATCGTTGTCTACAATTACACAGGATGATTATATTATATGATATAAATATTTTTCGCATGATAATCGTCCCATGTAATAGGGCCCTAATTCTCTATAGTGCGCCCCCTCCCCTATCCTTTACAGTGCAAGACTCCTATATCTCATAGCTGACACCTGACAAAGTTTTTCTGACCTGGGGCACTGCAGCCTTAACTTGTTTTCCCTTGATGCCCCTGGAAGAGTCACACATGAGAGCAGTCACTGACTGTGTGATGGTGCGTTTACACAGGCAGATTTTTCTGACAGATTTTTAAAGCCAAAACCAGGAATGGATTTGAAAAAAGGAGAAATCTCAGTCTTTCCTTTATGACCTGTTCCGTTTATAGTCTGTTCCTGGCTTTGGCTTCAAAGATCTGTCAGATAAATCTGTCTGTGTAAACGCACCCTGACTGAATGGAATCACTGTCAATAAACATCCCTGGTGTGGAGCCTGCACACTAGAGATGCACACTTGAATTTCATAGCATAGGGGGGCGTTAGACAGATTACGATGGTCATACGCCTTCTTGGATCTCCAGCACATGGGGTTCATGGGCAATATTTTGAAGGCCATGGAAGCCCTGTACTCCACATCCACTGCTACTGTCTTTACCAATGGGGCCATGTCCCCAGTGTTTGCACTCACCAATGGAACCTGTCAAGACTACCCCTTGTCCCTATTAATTTTTATAATCTCTATGGAGCCACTTGCCCAAACTATCTGCTTGGATTCCTCTATATTTTATCTATGACAGATCCACTTACCTCACTACCACGAATCATGCAATCATACATTCGGCCAATTATTGTACTATCATTTAAATTTGCAAAAAAACTCAGGCAATGCCCCTAAATTTTGGGTCCATTTACACAGAAAGATTTTCTGACAGATTATCTGCCAAAGATTTGAAGCCAAAGCCAGAAACAGACTATAAACAGAGATCAGGTCATAAAAAAAAAAGCCAGAGATTTCTCCTCTTTTCAAATCCATTCCTGGCTTTGCCTTCAAATCTTTATCAGATAATCTGTCAGATAGTCTTTCTGTGTAAATAGACCCTTATAGGATCGTGTAGAGAAAGATCTAAAGGCACGATACACGTTTGATAGGATGATCAAAGGGCTGAAATATCTACCAGTCACTATCTACCACTTATAAATCAGTATATCGCACCAAACCCTTTCTGACCGAAATTTCTACGGAGGCTACCTTTCTATCCAAACAAGAAATATCTTGGGTAGGCAGGGTCGCTTCCTTTAAAATGTTTCTTTTGCCTAAATTTCTATATTTCTTTAGGACCCTGCCAGTTACAGTTTTTTTTTTCATTTTTTACGAGAACCCAAACCATTGTATCCAAATTTATATGGGCAGGTAACAGGCCGCGTCTAGCGACACATATTTTAGCTAAACATAAACTTGTGGGGGGTTTGGAGTACCAATGCTAAGAGATTATCACAAGGCTACTGTAATCACACAGTTATAGGATTGGTGGAGTTGGTCTGGGGACCTTCCATGGGTGCAGATAGAGAGGGATGCCGTCGCACTGTATACGTTGCAACAAGTGCTTTTATTTTGCCTTTCTGGTCTAAAACATCTTTTGCCTGTTCTAACCCGTGCAGTTTTCGGTGATGGTAGATAACCTGCCGATGGATGGTAAACTGCAGACATTCCAGATACTGCAATCTACATATAGCTTACCACATAGAGATTTGTATACATTTCTACAGGTGCGCCACTTGTTAGCGACTTTCAAACCTGTTGGCTCATGTATAAAAACAAAGGTGTTTAAATTCTTCGCCATGAATATGAACGGTATATGTTTCATATATGATAACTCATGCAAATATATGTTTTTTCATAAACCACATCCCTATAGGTCATAGGAAAGGGACTTAAAGGAGTTGTCCAGCAAAAATCTTTTTCTTTCAAATCAACTGGTGTCCGAAAGTTATATAGATTTGTAATTTACTTCTATTGAAAAATCTCAAGTCTTTCCATACTTATCAGCTGCTGTATGTCCTGCAGGAAATGTTGTTTTATTTCCAGTCTGACACTGTGCTCTCTGCTGACATCATTGGACGAGACAGGAACTGTCCAGAGCAGGAGAGGTTTTCTATTGGAATCCCTATAGAATAAAAGCAAATTACAAATCTATATAACTTTCTGAAAGCAGTTGATTAGAAAGAAAAAGATTTTCGCTGCACAACCCCTTTAAATGTTACATTTTCCTCTGAGTGGTGGGAGCATGCCTTCTCTACTCCCCACTGCGGCTCTCATGTGCTGCAGTTCTGTTATCAGCGATGTCCTTAGTACCGCAGTTTCTTCTCTGCTTGTCAGGCTGACATCGACTCTGACAAGCAGAGAAGTCCCTGTAGTCTCACCACAACCGGCATTGCTCTGGATTCACAGTGACACCCGAAAGAATACTGCATCACTACAACACATCTGTGTACACCTCTATTACTGCAGCATGTGTCTGTGCTGGGCCCCTCTGCTGAGGGTAGTAGTAGGTGGTAGTACTGGGTAGTCGCTCGCCTGATGGTAGTCACGGTTTTGACACGAGGGATAGCAGCTAACCAGCGGGGACCTGACCATGCGGAGGCCGAGCAATTCCTCGTTGTCCTTAGTCAGGGCACCAATAATTAAACCAATGCCAAGGTTCAGAAACAACGGTAGTTGTGCATTTATTGAAACGGTGGTAACTAGTGCCAACAGTCTCTCCGGATGCAACCGGGAATGAGGCAGACTTGGATAAGGCAGAGCAATGGGTGATGCTGCAATAGGCTGTGATGGTAGCGTACTGAATGATGGGAGTAGTAGTACTGAGGGTAAGATACTGGGCGGAATGAAACTGAGACGGATACTTTCTGTGGATGATGATGGGAGATGATGAGAGAAATAACTGAAGAGTCGGCATCCAGATCTTTGGTTGAGATGAGAATCTTTAGGACTTGAGAAGGAGGAACACAGCCAGGTCCCGACTGGACCGGTACACTTCTAGTAACGCTGGAGCAGCAGAGCACTCGTGTCTCTCCTGACAGTGGAGAGAGGACACACACACACAACCTGTCCCCTTGAAGGTAGAAAGCAGGACTGAGGTAGGCAGGAAGTCACATGGTATCCCCAGCCAAAGCTAGTTATTCTAAGATTGTTTTCCCATGACAAAGTGTACTTCATGTTAGTAGTAAATTTTGTTTAATACATTCACTATTTTTTGTGAAAACCAAACTAAAAATTAAAAATATGTATTTTATAGGTTTGAAATTCTCAGCTGTATGAAAGATAGTCAGGGAACAAAAATCAAATATTAATTCCCTTTTACAGTATATCTACTATACATCTGCATTATTTGGAAAAAGTCCTTTTACTTTTTAGCATGTTATATAGCATATTTTTCAAATTTCCTATAGAGTAACAAGAGCGACAATCATGTACAGCAACAGGGAACAGGAGCAACAATCAGGTACAGCAACAGGAGAGACAATCAGGTACAGCAATGGGGCAAATATCAGGTACAGCAACAGGGCACAGTAGACACTATCAGGTACAGTAACAGGAGCGACAATCAGGTACAGTAACAGGAGAAAGAAGCAACAATCAGGTACAGCAACAGGACACAGTGGTGACTAACAGGTACAAGAGCAGCAGACAGGTGATGATTAGATACAAAAACAGCGAACAGGGGCAATGATCAAGGTATAAAAGGATTCATTTGTCTTTAGTAAAGAAGAAAGAAATATGTAAAAAAAAAATGTAGGAACAGGGTGAAACATAAAAAACTCGCCTCTCCCTGTACCTCACCAGTGTTGGATCACTGCTCCGGGACCCCTGCCAGGCTCCGGGAGCTCCACCCGAGCCAACATCATGACCCGGTTGATGGACTGCCCGCTCAGCCAGTCAGAAAATGGGGTTGGAGGCCGCTGCAGTCAATGATTGGCTGAGCGGCCAGTCCACGAGCCGGGACGGGCATTTTCCCCTTTGTGATGATGTCATCACAAACTGGGGAAAATGCCTTTTGTTATATTCGCCATTGTTTCTGCCTCGTTTCAGATCTTAGCCAGGGCCGGACTTCTGCTAAGTGTTTTTTTTTCTTACACTGTGACCTAAGGTTGTTCAGCACTGCCAACTCTGATCTCCTCCGCTGTGTGCAAGAAATCAGATCCTTGGAGTGCTGGACAGCCCCTCGTATTAGTTTACACTGTCATTAGTCTGTAATGATGGACCAATCCCAGCGATCCCTGTCCCTGGCTAGCTGTGATAGGTCCCTGGCTGATTTTGCCTGGTGACAGTTTAACACATTCACTTACATGTACGCGTGGTTGCGCTAAAGTGCAGGAACCTCAGATGTATACAGTATATACTTGAATTTGGGACGGATAAACCTAAACAAACATTTATACCAGAATGATAAATTGTCTTCTGTATATTTCTCTTAAAAAACAGGATTTTTAGAGTTTTTCTGAGCTTTTATTTCTACAAAAAACTAAAGCTGGTTGAAAAGTTATCCCCTAGCAAAAACACGTATATTGTAGGGCTGTGGACTTAGCAATAACATATAGACAGGATCTTCCCTGGGACGAGGTTGGTCACTCGGTATCTCAAATGTAAGTTGCTGCAATAAAGTGGTAAAAAACAGGAAGAGTTCCATTCTGGCAAGTTGTTCTCCCACGCACACTCTCCGACCTACAAGAGAAAACATATTATTTTCTGCATACCATCACACATTACAACTTGAAAAAATGGAGGGATGGAGGGATGTAGCACTGCGTCCTCTTCATCCTCACCATTTGTGAGGGTCCAGAGATCAGACCCCACAAAAGAGAAAGTGATAACATACTGTATTGTAGTGATACGCCATCACATCTTATGATTAATAACTATGGCCTATTGGCACAGACCATGCTAATGCAAAACTTACACTATTATAAATCCCAGGTACTAGGTGTTACTAACATTCAAGGGTGTCTGTCAATAGACGTGTGCTCCCCAAATCATTGGTCCTTTCACATACACATTAGAGATGAGCGAACCGGGTTCGGGTTCGAGTCCATCCGAACCCGAACGTTCGGCATTTAATTTGCGGTGGCTGCTGAACTTGAATAAAGCCCTAAGGCTATGTGGAAATCATGGATATAGTCATTGGCTGTATCCATGTTTTCCAGACAACCTTAGAGCTTTATCCAAGTTCAGCAGCCCCCGCTAATCAAATGCCGATCGTTCGGGTTCGGATGGACTCGAACCCGAACACACATATATTTAACATATTATCTGACTTGAGGCCAAAGTCAGGAATGGATTTGAAAAAAAGAGGAATCTCAGAAATGATCCCTTTAAATACTATTAGGCTATGTTCGCACAACGTACTGTATATTTTCGTAAAATTATTACGAGAATATACGTTGCATTGCTGTCTATGGGATCCCCGCCAGAGGGTATACAAATAGTATACGCTCCGGCCGGGATCCCTAGCGGTGCCGCAAACAACTGACATTTCAGTTTTCTGCGGCCGCTATTCATTGAATAGCGGCTGCAGAAAACCATGTTAGTGCACACTATGGAGCGAGCGGATCCGGACGCACGCTCCATAGTGTGCAGTGGAGAGTTCTGATGCGAAAAAAAGACACTAGATGCATGAAGTCTGACCTGTACAGAGAGTCACAGCTCAATGTGTCCACCAGTCACAAGACTGCCTTCTCTCTGGCAGTCTCAGATGACCTGGGAAACACAGGACTTCCTGTGTTTAGACTCTTTGGGAAAAAAACAGAACACAGGAACTGCGGTGTTTTCTATGAAAACTTTAAAAAAAAAAATAATGCATGTAAATTGCAAAGTTGCGCCATAGCACTGATATATCTACTGATGATTTAGGTTTTGAAAGTTAGAATGACAGGGACACTTTAAGTCTGACATTGTATGCTCTTGGCTCTGATTCAATTCTGGGTAGTTGTCTATGTCTAAATGATTTAATGACCCCTGTATATAACATGATAGCTGACACCAATGAGATTTTCAGACTCACCTGCAGAAAATGGGATAAATGCTTCTCGTTTTATAAACTTTCCGTTCTCATCTAGAAAATGCTTTGGGTAAAACTGGAAAGGTTTCTCCCATACTTGCTGATCTTTAAGCACAGAGGACAGGTTGGCGAGGACAGTGGTGCCCTTTGGGGGGAAAAAATGAAAGCAAATCTGAGGACAGTAAGGGTATGTGCACACTATGGAATGGCGACGGAAAACCTGTTGCGCATTCCACAGCCCTCACCCGCTTGCGTGTCATAGACTCCATTCTATGCATGGGCGGATTCCGCCCTCCGTCCAAAGAATGAACCTGTTCATTCTTTGGACATACAACGGAATCCGCCCGCGCATAGAATGGAGTCTATGACACGCAAGCGGGTGAGGGCTGTGGAATGCGCAACGGGTTTTCCGTCGCCATTCCGCAGTGTGCACGTACCCTAACACATCCTCACTCCCCCTTTCATCTCTATCCCTGCTTGACAGCCAGCTGGAAGCTGAACCCTGACTGACAATCAAGCAGGGACAGGTATAGAAGGGGGAGTGAGGAGACATTTCAGCCCACGCCTCTTTGTCACGTTGTCCCAGAGAATAAAAGCCTTTTCCTACAGTATGGAAGCACAGACTGATATATGAAAGATACCATGTGTCTCCTTGACCTTACAGCGGCAGCAATTTGAAACCTGATTGCTGCTGACAGATTCACTTATATTATAGAAATGTTATAGCATGATAGTAGTCATAAAGCCGAATAGTAAAAATAACCACATCCTGATGGAAACTAGCAGAATTTATCTCAATGACCTTCTGAAGTTTTACCTTTGGTATAATGTAACCTTTAATCTCCATGTCTCTGTAGGTCATGTGAGGCACAGAGCAGGGAACTATAGCCCCACATCGTTGTACTTCATGGATCACAGCATTAGTATACGGCATCTGCAGCACATCCCCCATTGTCGGTTTCCGCTCTCTTCCAATCACTTGATCAATTTCTTCCTGTACTTTGGCTGAATGACAATATTTATTACTACATAAATACTTCTACATAACTTTACTACATGTGCTTTTTATAAAGGAATAATATTAAGTTGTTATATAAATAAAAATTGTAAAAAAACACTTGGGGGGGGGGGTACCCACAGAAGAGAGAGATTGCAGGCGGACGGCGCTACTTTCTCATAGCACACAGCCCTTACAGAACATTTATAAAAATTACAAGAGAATTAAGGTGGACAAATAAAAAAAGAAAGAGAATATGGGTCAAATAGAGAGAAGAAAGAAAGAAATAGGAGTTAACATATAGGGTGCTACAAGAACATTTTAAAGGTACATCACCTTGGTTTTTTTACATGAACAGATCGATGCCAGTGTGGGGATAACAGTGGCATGGTCCTTCTTTTGAACCGCCGCCCAAGGCCGTTTCTGTGGTCTCTGCCGCCTGAGGCAAACCTCAGGCGGCCGCCCCACACTAGCGACCCCCCCTGCCTCCCCCCCCCCACCATCACCACCACTCATTCACCACTGTACCCCGCCGGGCCCCCGTCAGCCAGCATCTCCCTTTGCCCTTCAGCCTGTGGTGAGTGTCGGCGAGGAATGCCTGTAACCGGAGTCTCCCCCGCCCGGACAGCATCTGATAAGATGCTGAGAGCGGGGGAGAACTCTATTGATATGTGCCGCGCTGTAATGACAGCACCACGCGCGGCTGATTCATTACAGCATCGCACGTATCAGTACAGTTCTCCCCCGCTCTCAGCATCTTATCAGATGCTGTCCGGGCGGGGGAGACTCCGGTTACAGGCATTCCTCGACATGGGAATGCAGCCCTTATAGGAATACCCCCCCCCCCCCCCCCCCCGGCGCTCCCGCGCGCACCGATCCGACTGCAGCCCTCGCCGACACTCACCACAGGCTGAAGGGCAAAGGGAGATGCTGGCTGACGGCGCGGGAGCCCGGCGGGGTACAGTGGTGAGCGCTGATGACAGGACAGGCAAGCGGCTGCAGGGCTGCTGTCTGCCGCCCCCTGCAGGAGCGCAGAAGCTGCCGCCTGAGGCGGAATACTCATTCCGCCTCATGGCAGAAGCGGGCCTGCCGCCGCCCGGTTACCGCACGTGACGCTGGTCTATTTCCGATCACTGGCTCAGTCTGAAGCAGCTCCCAGTGTGACGATCTCCCCTCTGTGACGCAGTTCCTTTTACTCTAATGGAGCCTCGTCACAGAGGGGAGGGAGTTTCGGCACACTGGGGGTCGGCGGGCCCCCCTCCAGTGCTTCAGGCCGGGCCGCTGCTTGGGAATAGGCCAGCATCACGTACGGGAACTGGGTGGTGGTTCAAAAAAATGGCTGTGCCACCGGCATCCCTGCACCAGCGCCGATCTGTTCAAGTTAAAAAACAAGATGTACCTAGTGGTACTTTCACTTCAAGAAATAATATAATGCAATCTGTGAATAAATAAAGTTTTATTGAATAAACTTAAAGGTGTTTTCAGGACAAATGTGAAACTTAAAGGTCAACTCCGGTGATATTTTCTTTGGTAATTAAAACTATATAACTTTGTAATGTGCTTTATTTAACTTTCTCTATCACCCCCCCACCTGCCCACCCCCTGGAAGTATTAAAAACGCATATGTACCTGATCAACCATGGCTGGCACCATCTTGTGTCGATGACATCTCCTTAGCGGGCATCAGACGTTAGGATATGACTCACAGCTTGCTCAGCTCCAAATGGCTGAGCAAGCTGTCAGTCATCTGATGCTGCCGGCCGAAGAACAAGGAAGTACCGGAGAGAAGAAAACGCAGATGGGAGCTTCGGGGACCCGTGGTTGACAACAGATTCAAATTGAGAGTAAACATAAGTCTAAGAAAAATTTTGTCTATGTTTTTTTTTTTTTTTTTTTTTTTTTTTGCTCCTTAGCTTCGGAGTTGTCCTTTAATGTCTGATTGTGTGTTAATACAATAAACAACCACATATGTAATTAAATTGAAGTGTTGCTACTCACATTGGACACCTGGGTAGAGGATCATGTACAGTAGCGCCCACCTCAGGGTGGTACTTGTAGTTTCTGACCCAGCAGTAAACAAATCATACGTCGTCAGAAGCAGGTTTCCTTCATTAAAGCTGCAGGAACTGTCCCCTTTCACCTATTATTAAAATGGTACATAGAATAAATGAGGTCAACTTAAAAGGGGTTTCTGGGCTTCACAAAAAGCTGCCAGGTGGCAGGGATTAGAAGGGTAAAAGCCGTCTTTAAAGCGTAACTGTCATTTTTTTATTTTTTTTTTACAGAATTCAGTAGTATAAGTATTTTAAGAAACTCTATAATAGGTTTTATTAGCCAAAAAAGCCTCCTTCTGTACTCAAGAAGCAATTTCCAAGCCCCTCCCCCCGACTTCTTATCTGTGCATTATCAGTCAAAGCCGTCTTCATTACAGAGAAGCCAGTGAAGACGGGCTCTGCTCTCTCCATTATATCCTATGGAGGGGGGGGGCCCGAGGGAGATGAGGGAGCAGGAAGAGGAGACATGAAGGTCAGCTGTTTGTAGACTCTCTGGGCACCTAAAACGCTGGATTCAGGGGTCAGAAAGGTCAGTGCTTATCTAGGAACTTGCTGAGAGAAGATTGCAGGGTGTTGTGCTTTGCAGAACTCCTCTATGCTCTCTCACTCCTCTCAGCCCCTCCCCTCTCCATAGCCACATAATGGACACAGAAATCCTGCTTCTTCTGAAGTGAGGGGGGAGGTAGGAAAACAGCTTTTTGACTACAGTAGGAAACTCTTTTGGTAAATAAAACCTATTACAGAGTTTCTTAAAATCGCATGTACTATAGATATTTACTGTTTTCAGAAAAATGACCCTGAAATGACAGTTACGCTTTAACTCTATAAGTGTTGTTAATATACACATACAGTTGAAAGCTATTGAACCATCAGCTTCTTGCAACAACATTTATTCTCATAGGAAGCTTTAAGCTAGCGACACAGAGAGTAGCATATGACTGTGGCCTGGTACGGGCAAGCATAATGGCATTACTCATTGATCCACCTGCTTCAAAGCAGAAGTCTCTGGTGCCTGGCATGAGAGCAAAAAGAATGTAAGTTTATTTGTTTGTTTGTTTTTATATTAACCCCTTCTGGACCGGGCTAATTTTCGTTTTTTGCGTTTTCGTTTTTTTCTCCTTGTGCTTAAAGGGCCATAGCAGTTGCATTTTTATACCTACAGACCCACATGAGCCCTTATTTTTTGCACCACTAATTGTACTTTGCAATGACAGGCTGAATTTTTTCATAAAGTACACTGCAAAAGCAGGAAAAAATTAAATGTGTAGTGAAATATTTGGGGAGTATTTGTTTTTACGCCATTCGCCCTGGGATAAAACTGTCTTGTTATATATATTTTTAAGTCGTTACGATTACAACGATATGTAACGTATAATAAGGGATGAGGCTGCAAGCAGTGATCAGATGCGGCTGTCAAGTAATCAGATGCAGCTGTCAAAGTTAATTAGCAGGCACGGCAATCGGACTGTGCCCGCCGGGACCACGGCGGTTCAGAGTGAACTCCCCCAGTCACGCGAGGACGTACAGTTATGTCCTCGTGTGGGAAGGGGTTAAGGATGCCTTTACACACACCGGATCCGCAGCCGATTTCACGCTGCGAATTCGCAGCAAAATCCGCTGCGGATCCGGTGTCAGTTCATCCCTATGAGAATACATACTTGCAGCGGGATTGACATCCTGCTGCGAGTATGTATGTTAACCCCCCGCTGGCCCAAGCATACATCACTTCCTTCCCGCTCCGGCTTGCTTCAGGGGTTGTCGGCAGGACGTCCCACTCAGCCAATCTGTGGCTGCGACAGGGCAGCGCACTGATTGGCTGAGTGGGACTAGCAGACGCCGAGAACCCCCAAAGCAAACCGGAGCTGGGAGGAGGTAATGTATGCTTTGGCCAGCGGGGTGTTAACAAACAGTACATACGTGCAGCAGGATGTCAATCTCGCTGCAAGTATGTATTCTCATAGGGATGAACTGACACTGGATCCGCAGCGGATTTTGCTGCGAATTCGCAGCGTGAAATCCGCTGCAGATCCGGTGTGTGTGAAGACACCCTAAAGAGGTATTATGCTCAAACATACCTTTTGATATACTGAGACGAACAATACATTCCATACTTGTTATTATCTAGTCTTCTCCCAGTTGTAAGCTACTGCTTTCTGCTGAAGTCACACACTAGTGGCCCTGATTACACTGCTGCCTGCCATTAACCCTTTAAACCCTGTGATCTATAGCAATTGTGGCTTTTAAAGGGGTTGTCCAGTGAAAAGCTTTTTCTCTCAAATCAACTAGTTTCAGAAAGTTATATAGATTTGTGATTTACTTCTATTTCAAAATCTCAAGTCTTCCCATACTTATCAGCTGCTGTATGTCCTGCAGGAAATGTTTTCTTTTCAGTGCCCTCTGCTGACATCTCTGTCCAAAAAAGGAACTGTCCAAAGCTGGAAAAGTTTTCTATGTGGATTTGCTGCTGCTCTGGATAGTTCCTGTCTTGGACAGAGATGTCAGCAGAGAGCACTGTGTCAGACTGAAAAGAAAATGACATTTCCTGCAGGACATACAGCAGCTAATAAGTATGGGAAGTATGGTTTGGTCACGTTTTATTCATTCATGTGTTCCTATTGTCCTCCACACACCACGTGATCTCCATCTGCATCATCATCACCTGTGCAGATGCCCACCAATCAGTGAAAAGGTGGGAGGGACATCAGGAAGGGGTCAGTCACAGAAAAAGCGACAATGAAGGCAAAGCTCTCAGGGCAGGTCCCGATTATGTGACGTATTGTCACAAAATGGCGGTGGGAGCGGAGGAAAGTGCGGTCGACAGTGACAACAGTGGAGAAGAACTTCGGTGAGGTCAAGAAAAACACTCAATAAATACACTAACAAGATGCAGGAATCTGTAATGTAAGTATATTGCAACATTATATAACTTTTATTAACCTTTTGATTGACGGAAATTTTCAATTCAGCGGCGTAACCCTTTAACTTTAGACGAAGCAGAGTTTTGAGGGAATGCCAGTGCTTCAAACATTTCATCTTCACCAGTAGTAACAGGTCAACCACTTTTTGGAACATTATAAAGAGATCCAGCTCCCCTGTATACCTACTATGTATAGATACCGGTGAAAGAAAAGACAAATGCTTCGGCCAGATGTCTACTTACTTTCTCCATCTCCATTAGAAAGGCGTCGATAAAATCACGGACGTTGTTTGGATTCCAGATTTTTTTATGCTCTGAAACTATTTCCTTTAAGAATTCAATTGTCTCACGCTCCGACTGCATTACATGGTTGACAAGCCAGGGGACTTTCATGAGGAGAGGAAATTCATTTAGGATCTAAAAGGTGAAATCAAGAATTGTCCAGTATGATAATATTAAATACTGATATATACATTTATAAATAGCGACCTGGCTATTCAGTCCTTTATGACTGCTTAGTGTGTTTATGGCAACTAGAAGAAGAATGTTACACATTTATTAATTTAAAGAGTCACTGTCATTTTTTTTTTTTTTTTTTTTTTTGCAGAAATCAATATTCCAGGCGATTTTAAGAAACTTTGTAATTGGGTTTATTAGCCAAATATGCCATTATCTGCATTCAAAAAGACTTTTCCCCCCTCCCTCCTCTTTTTTATTCACTGCAAAAAATCTGGAAATTGTGACTTGTTACATCAGACACAACCCTGTCTGTTCTATAGAGAGGGGAGGGGGGAGGAGAGAGGAGGGAGTTAGTCAACAGCAGAAAGCTGAGAACAAAGGGATTACAGGCATGGAGCTGGGTGACAGCTGTAATCAGAGGTCAGAGAGGTCAGTGCTGACTGTCAGAGGAGATAGAGGGTGATATATTTGTAGATTAACTCTTTGTTGTCCTGTTTTGGTGTTTTATTTAGCTCTCTCCATAGGAGAACAATGAAGACAGGGGGGAGAGCTTCAAACTGCTTTTTCATGATAAAAATTCATTTTTCGGCTAATAAACCCAATTAAAAAGTTTCTTAAAATCGCCTGTACTTTTGATTTCTGCAAAAAAAAAATTCACGACAGTGGCACTTTAAAGGGAAAGTGTCACATTTTTAATTAAATTAATTAAGATAATTAAATGCAAGAATGTAAAAGAGAAATAACAGGTTTACTATCTTTAGTCATTTAGGAGCATTATTTAAGATGAAGTGCCGAGTAGGCATGAAACAGCTGTCGCTGTGAACGCAAAGGCGTCCTCTCGCAGACCTGTGTGTGCACCTTTTTGTATGAACTTAAATAAATGCAACTGAGAAGACTTCAAGTGGTAAGTGCCATGTTCTATTATTCTTTATGCTGCCTATATGTCCAATTACACGGGCGAACTCCGGCCTGATCATTTTAGTGAACGAGCGATAATCTGCTAGATTGGCGCTCGTTTACTGGATCTATAACACGGCCTGATAATCGGGCAGTAAAGGGTCCATTTACACAGAAAGATTATCTGACAGATTATCTGCCAAAGATTTGAAGCCAAAGCCAGGAATGGATTTGAAAACAGGAGAAATCTCAGGTTTTCTTATGACCTGATCTCTGTTATAGTCTGTTCCTGGCTTTAGCTTCAAATCTTTGGCCGATAATCTGTCAGATAATCTTTCTGTGTAAATGGACCCTAAGGGATGCATGGACATTGTTAGTGATGTCCATGCAGCCCTTGCCCAAACACCTGACACCTTCCCTCTTCTCACTTCTGCCTTCTCTCAGCGTCTGAGCACAGGCGAGAAGACCAGGTGCAGGGAGAGGTAAGGTGTCAGGTGTTTCGGCAATTGTCAGCCATGCATCGCTATTACACGTAGCGATGTGCGGTCGGCGCCCGACGATTTTAGGTCCAAACCTAAACCAACGATCAGCCGATGATTGTTGTCGTCGGCTGATCGTTGCCTCTATTACACGGAGCGATAATTGGTCCAATTCAGCCAAATATCAATCCATGTAATAAGGCTCTAACAGTGACAGTGTCTATATAGAGTGCAGCAGAAAGTTAGTGTTTATTGACAGCTGCAATAAAAGGGTAGGCGTTATGAAGCAAAGTTGGTAAAATTAGATGTGTACCAGATACAGTAGATATATGTAAAGGAGGACAAATGTGCTGTTCTTAGTACAGTAACTTACATCCATGTACTGTTTTAGGGGCCTTTTACATTAGCCGATTGTGGTGAGAAAAATCCTTTAATCGTTCAAATATACGTGATAATCTTCTGGTGTAAATCCGACAAGGATTATACTACAATAATCAAAAAATCGTTCATACGTGGGTGATCGCATTTTTTGAACTAACCTCAAAATCATTGTTAAAGGAGAACTACGGCGAAAATTTTTATTAAAGTATTGTATTGCCCCCCAAAAGTTATACAAATCTCCAATATACACTTATTACGGGAAATGCTTATAAAGTGCTTTTTCCCTGCACTTACTACTGCATCAAGGCTTCACTTCCTGGATAACATGGTGATGTCACTTCCTGGATAACATGGTGATGTCACTTCCTGGATAACATGGTGATGTCACTTCCTGGATAACATGGTGATGTCACTTCCTGGATAACATGGTGATGTCACTTCCTGGATAACATGGTGATGTCACTTCCTGGATAACATGGTGATGTCACTTCCTGGATAACATGGTGATGTCACTTCCTGGATAACATGGTGATGTCACTTCCAGGATAACATGGTGATGTCACGCCCCGACTCCCAGAGCTGTGCGGGCTGTGGCTGCTGGAGAGGATGATGGCAGGGGGATGCTCAGTGTCCCTCCAGTGCCCTGTGTCCCTCAGTGTACCCCTTCCATCATCCTCTCCAGCAGCCACAGCCTGCACAGCTCTGGGAGTCGGGGCGTCACATCACCATTTTATCCAAGAAGTGACATCACCATTTTATCCAAGAAGTGACATCACCATGTTATCCAGGAAGTGACATCACCATGTTATCCAGGAAGTGACATCACCATGTTATCCAGGAAGTGACATCACCATGTTACCCAGGAAGTGACATCACCATGTTATCCAGGAAGTGACATCACCATGTTTTCCAGGAAGTGACATCACCATGTTATCCAGGAAGTGAAGCCTTGATGCAGTAGTTAGTGCAGGGAAAAAAAGCACTTTATAAGCATTTCCCGTAATAAGTGTATATTGGTGATTTGTACAACTTTTGGGGAGCAATACAATACTTTAATAAAAAATTTCGCCAGACTTCTCCTTTAATCTTTCTCAAGTCTTTCTGTGTAAACACTCATTGGTGACAGTACATGGAAACAAATCCAAATTACGAATATTGACAGGATACAAATTACGATCGCATTAACGACTCTTCGTATCAATTTATCATATCGGTTAAAAGAAAAGATCACCACTTAGTTCGCCAAAAAAGCGATTGAGCGATGCTGTCTGGCAATGCTGAAAATTAAGCTGCAGCCAAAAAGCAATTGTCAGTTGTTGCTGTTATTCATTTCTTTAGTTTTATGATTGTGTCAGAGTGTTTTGTGGCTACTATCGCCATATTGCTTTTAAGTTTTAAAAGTACCTGGCCCAAGACTCCAGATTTACCCTTTAGGGCGGCATCTGAGAGACGTAATAGTAGCTGGAATTTCGCATCATTGTAATCAAACCGATTCCCGAATGCAATGGAGCAGATGATATTACTGACAGCGTTGTTTATGAGGAAATGTGGATCAAACTGATCTGCAAAAAACACAACAATACACTATATGACTAAATACACTAATACAAAAGTTTTGATCAGTCATAATGCTGAGACCCTCACTGATCAGGAGAACAAGCTGGAAGAAGTATGCGGTACTGCATGATGATGCCTGGCTCGCAGCAATATCCATCCAGGTAGCTCCATTCTAATTCTATGGGACAGCGCATAAGTGCAGCATGCCCATGCATTCTCCTGTTCACTGGGGCTCTTGGCAGATCCCCAGCAATATACACCCAAAAAATTGGATCCCACTAGGGGAAAAATTAAGAGGTAGCAAATCAATCATTATACACCTAAAAAAAAAAAAAAAGAATATACCCCCCCACACACACAAAAAAAAAAAAACATATCGAACTTCATTAGCAAACATATATATCATTTTATTAAATTAATGCATCACAAATATATAAAATCATGTATTCAGTGTGAGGAGAAGAGGAAGACACAAGCACAGTGGAAAAGAGCCAACAAACTTTACTGGATAAGCAGATAAGTATATTGTATAGAGCTGGACACTATATACACCATAGGAATAATACTATTTGGGTTAAAAAAGTGCAAAAACAGACAACATAATGGTAAACAAGCCGCCATACATAAAAGCATTTACAGTGCTGGTCAAAAGTATTGGCACCCCTGCAATTCTGTCAGATAAGCTAAAATTATTGTTGTTTTCCCTGAGACCCATTGGCATCACAACATATGGGGTATTATCGCCCCTGCGAGCCCCTGGGACGGAGGAAAATTTTATTGAAAACAATAGAAAACTTTAATTAAACTCAATTAATCCCCTCCTACCGGAAGTATAATAAGCCCCACCTCTCAAACAACATCAGTCAAATAACAAGAATCCATAATAAGGGAGGGAGACTTGTGATGCCAATGGGTCTGAGGGAAAACAAATTAACTTAGTAATTTTAGCTTCCATTGGCATCACAGCGTATGGAGAACTAGCAAGAAATATCCCCTGAGGGTGGGTTATAGCCGCATTGAGAACAGACCTAGCGAAGGCGGTTCTGGCTGAAAAATTAACATCAAGTCTGTAGTGTTTTACAAAGGTAGGCGATGACGACCAAGAAGCAGCTTGGCAAATATTCCACAAAGGCACAGAAGATCTTTCAGCCCCACTAGAGGCCACCACTCTAGTGGAATGTGCGTTGGTAAATTCAGGAGATCTTTCCGCAGCAAAGTAAGGGCCCTATTCCACAGTAACGATAATCGGCCTGATCGGCCACATTTGGCCCGATTCGGCCAATTATCGCTCGGGGAAATAGAGAGAACGATCAGCCGATGATCGTGTCATCGGCTGATCGTTCATTTAGGGCCAGACCTAAAATCATCGTTCCCCCACCACGCATCGCTACGGTTGAATAGCGGTGCGTGGCGGGCGACCGGCGATTTGACAAGCAGCAGCATCATACATTACCTGTCCAGGCTTCTTCTTCGCGCTGTCTTCATCCCCGGGTCCCGCACGCTCTATCTTCAGAATGGCCGGTCAGCTGACGGAGCGCTCAGTCAATCACAGGCCAGGACCGCCGTGGCCTGTGATTGGCTGAGTGTGGCCTGTCAGCTGACCGCCATTCTGAAGATAGAGCGCGCGGGACCCGGTGATGAAGACAGCGCGGAGAAGAAGCCTGGGCAGGTAATGTATGATGCTGCAAGGACATCGGTAACGATGTCCCTGCAGCCCTCGCTCAACAATCATTGGGCCGTAAAATAGGCCCAGTAAACGAGCGGCGATCTAGCAGATCGCCGCTCGTTTACATCGTTGATCGGGCCCTCCTCGGCCCGTGGAATAGGACCCTAACACAATCCAATAGTATCACATATCCATCTAGAGATGGATGGCTTGGAGGCTTCCTTCCCCTTGTTTCTTCCAGAAAAAAAGGATAAACAGATTCTCATGCTTCCTGAAAGGACTTACTCTAGATAGGTAAATCCTGATGATCCTAGAAACATCTAGAAGCGAAAGATCGATATCTTCTTGGGACTGCACCGAAGGAGAAAAATCTGGAAATACTACCGATTCATGAATGTTAACTAATAAAAGGTACTTTAGGAAGGAACACAGGTAAAAATCTAAGGGTCACCTTGTCTTCTTCAAAAATTAAATAGGGAGGAGCAGACCTGAGAGCTTGGAGCTCCCCCACCCGCTTGGCAGATGTAACAGCCAACAGAAGAGCCACTTCCTCCAATGGTTCAAAAGGAGCGAGGCAGATACGTCTTAGAGTCCACATGTCTGGTCACTCTAGGTCTTAATCTTGATATGGCCTTGACAGAGTTTTTCACCTCCAATTTTTGAAAAAGCCTGTAATTCAAATGATCCAAAAGAGCGGTTGTTTGGACCTTAATGGAGCCCGCCGTCAAACCTTTATCAAAACCTTCTTAAAAATTTAAAAAGTTGAGGAGTAGAAGGCTTTAATGCATCAATTTGTCTTGACAGACACCAGAATCGGAAGATGTTCTATATACGAATTTAACATTTATTAGTGGAAACGCTATGTGCATGAGAAAGGGTACGAAGCACATTTTCAGAAAGTTCAGAATTTAATACGGTCCTCTCAGTCTCCAAGCTGTGAGACTGAGACTGACTAGGTCCTGGCATAGGTGAAGTCCTTGGGATATTAGGTCCGGCTCTTACGGGAGTTTCCAGAATTCCCCCTTTGTCATATCATGAGAAGGGTGAACCACGACCTCTTCGGCCAGAAGGGAGTGATGATGATTACCGATGCTTGATCCACTCTGATCTTCATAAGAACCCTCGGGATCATGGAGATGTGCGGAAATATGTAGGCTAACTGATCTCATCTTTGGGTTAACTGAATGAACAGTCTCCTCGGAAGCAACCATTCCCCCGGAACCATAAGTCCCCGACTCAGACGATCTGCCAGCGTGTTGTGGATGCCTCTGATATGTAGAGCAGTCAGTCTGTCTAGTCTGGGTTCCGCCAATTTGAAGAAAGATTCCACTTCTCTGATAAGTAGAGATGATCTGATACCACCCTGCTTGTTGATGTAAGCTACACAAGCAGTGTGGTCTTTCCTGATCTTCACGGCTTTCTGGAATAAATTCGGAGCAAAGCGTAGAAGAGCTAGATATATAGCTCTGAGTTCCCTGACGTTTGACGGCAAAGATGATTCTTGGTTGTTCCATAAGCCTGACACCAAGCTCTCTTCCAGATGAGCACCCCAACCCGAGCCTGAAGCATCCGTGGTGATTGTGATCCATTGAGGTTCAGCTATTAATGCTCCATACTTTACCTGCTTCCACCAGGTTAGGGACTGTCTGGTTTCTGCTGATAGAACATGCAGAGCCTCTAGGTCTTCCAATCTCCGATTCCAGGTTGTCAGGACTTCCCTCTGGAGGTACCGCATGTGCCATAACGCCCAAGGGACTGCATCTGCAGCCGAGGAAAGGAGCCCCAGAAATCTCATTAATGTCATTAAGAGTCACCTGGCGAGGAGAAATGAGAAACTGGGCGCCTCTCTGAATACATATCACCCTGGGTGTTGACAAGAATAACTTCATCTGTATGGAATCTATGATGAAGCCCAAAAAAGTCTTTGTCGTGGATGCGACTAGATCTGACTTTTCCAGGTTGATCAACCACCCCAACTGCTGAAGTATGTCCAGGACATAATTCACCTGAGAACTCAGAAGATTCTGAGTCTGGGCCATAATCAACCAACCGTCCAGGTAGGGAATAATCTTTATTCCCTGAAGCCTGAAAAGAACCATGACGGCAGACACAAAGGGGCCGAGGTTATTCCAAAGGGAAGATCCTTGAACTGCAGGTGTCGTACCTTCCTCTTGAGCTGAATGGCAATACACAGGTATTTCCTGTAAACTGGCAGAATAGGGATGTGGAGATAAGCGTTCTGAAGATCTATGGAAACCATAAAGTCTCCCTCCTGGAGGATGGTCTTTACGGATCTTATATTCTCCATGCGGAATTTCTTCTTTGCCATGAACTTGTTTAGATACCTTACATTAATAATAAGCCTTCACTTTCCGGATGGCTTCGGCACGAGAAAAACCCGAGAATACACTCCTAGTCCAGTCCAATTCTTCATCCTCTAGTGCTTTGATCTTCAAAAGATGAAGAATCTCTTCTTCAAACACTGGATGCTTTACCGGACCTAGGAAGCGGGATACCAGAAACCTTGGGGGAGGAAGAGGAGACAAAGTAAGCAAATAACCACTGCGAATAATGCTTATGATCCACTGATCCTTTATTAGTTTTTCCCATGCAGGAAGAAAAAAGGTTAGTCGCCCCCCCCACAGGAATACTTTTTGCGTCAGAAGTCAGGCTTTTTGGAGGAATCCTTGTTCTGCTGTTTACCTCCACCTCTTTTATTGTAGTACCTTGCCCTTCCTCTAGACTGGTAGCGACTCTTTCCTCTCTGAGGAGATCTGCCTCTCCGAAAGGAACCACACGATCTGTTAAGGGTAAGGAGTACCCGGTTTCTTAACAGACATCTCTTCCATGATTTTATCGAGTTCTGAACCGAATAACCTACCCGGCTGGAAGTCTAAATTACAACGTTGAAATTTTCAGTTAGAGTCCCCAACCCAAGACTTCAAACAAAGAGCGCAGCGACCAGCCGTAGATAAGGCCATAGTCTTAGCTGCCAATCTAGTCTCCTGAGAAGCAGCATCACATAGAAAGTCAATGGCCATGTTATCTTTCTTGAATGAAAGGAAGACCATGTCCCTGTTCTCTCCGGACTCTAGATCCTCCTGGACTTTAGCTAGCCATCTCCTGAGGCTTCTAGAAACCTCAAAGGAGGAAATAGCAACTGAGTGGTTGCAGCAGTATATGTCCTTTTAAAGGCCACCTCAACTCTCCTGTCCATAGGATCCTTGAGGTTAGAGCCATCTTCTGCAGGTAATACGGTGACAATTTAGCAATGGCTGTGTCCACTTTGGGAGGATCAATCCAGTCCTTAGATTGTTCCTCCTTAAGGACATAAGGTTTTAAATTTTTTTCTCAAAACCGGCGCCTTTTCTGTTTTTTTCCATTCAGTCTGAGGCATCGACATGGATGTTTCCCCAACAGAAAAAGCCCTCGGCTTTTTGGCAGGGGAAACTCCATCCTCTAACTCCTCAGGGTGGATTTCAGCCTGAACAGCCTTTCGGAGTTTATAAATGCTGTCCATTGGAAATAACCCCTTTAACATTTCTTTTTCGTCCTTAGATGGAGAGGATGATTCACATGAAGAGGAAGAACCCACTTCATTCAATCACCTTAAACTCAGTCCCCTGAGGAGAGTGAACCTAGCCCAGCCCCCAATAACAATACTCACAGGCTGGGATACAGAAGGAGAAATACTATGTTTGGATTTCTTCTTTTGACAAGAATGGCGACATTCTCGATTAGCAAGTGATTTTTCCACGTAATCTTTCACCCATATTACCACATCCTGCAAATCAGGTTCCTCAATATTTTTAGGACGACAAGCGGTACAACGCACTGTAATACACATAGTAAGTAACGTAACACCTTACGTATAATGAAAAACCTTAATGATGATCTAGGCGCAGCATACAGTATTTATATCCATCCGGCAGAGGAGTGTCACATTCAGCACAAAAAAAAAATGTTTGCGCTTAGTAGATTTCTTCCCTAAAGGGCTAGTCTCCATAGCCGACATCTGAGAAATAACAGATCAGGGTAAGACCATAACATAGCAAGGATGTATAAAAACAATCCTAGCTTGTAAACTCAATTATCTAGCTGGTAATATCCAAAACGACCACTAGATGGCGGTAAGAACTTACTAAATGGATGCACAAGGAGCTCTGGATACCTAACTGAAAGGAATGCAGCAGAAGAGAAAGCAAGACTCACAGAAGAATCAGACCCAATCTTAGCTCTACCAAGCGGTCCTTTAATAAGCGCCGGCACACGCTGTCGTCATAGCGCGGCGGCGACGGATGACGCGCTACGTACGGCGCATGTCCATCGTGAGGACGTGGGCCAAGTCAGAGTAATGGTGGCCGCTCCAGTGACACGCAAGGCCGCAGCAATGCGTGTCACGCCTGAACCTGCTAGCCACCGCCAGCCGCGAATCACAACCTGGCGCAGCACACCAGGAGAGTTACACAGGAGCAAGACTGCTCCCATGAATCAATAATAAGGTACCTAAAAAAGAAAAACAAAAAAACAGTAGGAGGGAGAAAGGTCCCCTGGGGCTGATAGAGCAAAGAGAAAAAAGACTGATGTTGTTTGAGAGGTGGGGTTTAGTATACTTTCGGTAGGAGGGGATTAATTAAAGGGGTTGTCCAGTGTGGGGGTAGTTTTTTGGGGGGAGGAGGTGGCTGAAATAAAAGACGTCCACTCACCTCCCCGGTTCCAGCGGCGGCTCACTCATCGCGGCGCTCCGGTCCCCGGTTCCCGGACGCTTCCTGGTGTCTGACGCCGCCCGAAACGCTACGTCTCAGGGCCGCTCAGCCACTCAGTGAAGGAGGCGGGATCCGAGCGGACTTCACACGGATCCCGCCTCCTTCACTGAGTGGCTGAGCGGCCCTGAGACATAGCGTCTCGGGTGGCGTCAGACACCAGGAAGCGGCCGGGGACCGGAGCGCCGCGATGAGTGAGCCGCCGCTGGAACCGGGGAGGTGAGTGGTCCCCCAAAAAAACTGCCCCCCACACTGGACAACCCCTTTAAGTTTAAATTAAAGTTTTCTATTGTTTTCATTAAAATATTTCTTCATCCCAGGGGCTCGCAGGGGCGATAATACCCCATACGTTGTGAAGCCAATGGGACGATAGGGAATACTCAATTTCTTCCAGAAAATTATTGCAATCACAAATGCTTTGGTATTAATCTCTTCATTTAACAAATTGAATTTCAATTGAATTAAAAAAGAATTGTCAAAAGGCCAAATTGGATAAATTCCACAACAAATAGGGGGTGGACAAAAGTATTGGCCCCCTTAGAAAAATCATGTGATGCCTCTCTAATTTGTGTACTTAACAGCAGCTGTTACTTACCTGGGGCACATAACAGGTGGTGGATATAACTAAATCACACTTGCATCCAGTTGAAATGGATTAACCCCTTGCCTCTAAAGCCTGTTTTGGCCTTAAAGGAGACCTGTCACCCTCCGTGCCGCGGTGACAGGCTCCCGACCCCCAGCTGGATCCCCTTATACTGACCTCATCCCGCCGAGTCCCGCTGCCGGAGCCGGTCCTGGGATGGAGATATCCTGGTCAGAAGCCGGCACGGGCACTGTGGAGATAGGTCCGGCGTACATAGAGAATGAATGGAGCCGTGCCGCCGGCTTCTGACCGGGATATCTCCGTCCCGGGAGCGGCTCCGACAACGGGGCTCGGCGGGATGAGGTACGGATAAGGGGATCTAGCTGGGGGTTTGGAGCCTGTCTCCCCGACACGGGGGGGGGGTTACAGGCAGGGCCGATTCAAGGGTTTCTGCCGCCTGAGGCAAACCTCAGGCGGTCGCCCCGAGTGATAGCCGGCATCCCCCCGAACCAGCACCCCGCCCCCCCCCCCCCCGCCGCCGCCGCAGCCATCTACTCACCTGTCCCACACCGCAGCCGGTCCGCGATCTCTGCTGTCTCCACATCCCGTCAGGTCCCGCGATGTCACCCTGCAGCTGTCACGGACCTCCAGGGTGTGGTGAGTGAGTGGGGTGATCGGGTCGCGCGGGACCCCAGCGCGTCCCCCACCGACCCCGGGCACTCACCACAGCCTGGAGGTCCGTGACAGCTGCAGGGTGACATCGCGGGACCTGACGGGATGTGGAGAGCGCGGGCGACGGGACAGGTGAGCGGCCGCTGTCATTTTTGTTAAGTGATACTTAACAAAAATGACAGCAGGGGGGACATAATGCCGCCCCCAGCCGGACCGCAAATTCTGCCGCCTGAGGCGGAAGGCTCATTCCGCCTCATGGCAGAAGCGGGCCTGGTTACAGGTCCTCTTTAATGACCAAGCTAATTTTTCAAAATCTGACCTGTCTCACTTTATGCGCTTATAGCTCAGTGATGCTTTAACGTATGCTAGCGATTCTGAGACTGTTTTTTCATAACATATGGCACTTTATGTTAGTGGCAAAATTTGGTCACTACTTTGTGTGTTTTTTGTGAAAAACATCAAAATATCATGAAAATTTTATGAACTTTGAAATTCTCTGCTTTTAAAAAAAGGAAGTTGTATCACATAAATTAGTTACTAAATCACATTACCAATATGTCTTCTTTATTCTGGCATAATTTGGTAAACATATTTTACTTTCTTAGGGTGTTATGGGGCTTAGAAATTTATTAGCAAATTATCACATTTTCGTAAAAGTTTCCAAAACTGATTTTTTTTTAGGGACCAGTTCTTTTTTTAAATGGCCGGGACCCCACTCTGAACGGCTCTGAATGTGCAGCCGGGGAGCGCCTCTATTAGCCGACGCGGGTCCCGTTGCCGCGCCGGCTAATTAAGAACTTCAATGCAGCTGTCAAACCTGACAGCTGCATTGAAGTGCTTCAGACCTCACGTCCCTGGTGTCTAGTGGGTCGGATCACCCCCCGTTTCCCCCCCCGAGATCCGTTCTTCTGCCCGTGCCGGGCCTCAGCGTCGCAATGACGCTGATCCCGGCTCGGCAATAGATTGCTGTGGCCTGCAGCAGGCCAAAGCAATCTATGACCGATCTAATCGATCTTTGCTGTGTATATACAAGTCCCCCAGGGGGACTTCTAGTTCATGTGGAAAAAAAAGTTAAAAAGTGTTTTTATTAATAAAAAATCCCCTCCCATAGTAAAAGTCCAAATCACCCCCCCCCTTTTCCCATTTTACAAATATAAATTAATAAAAAATAAATAAACATATTTGGTATCGCCACGCACATAATCGCCTGAACTATTAAATTAGCACATTCCTGATCTCGCACGGTAAACAGCATCAGCGCCAAAAAATTCCAAAGTGCACAATTGCGCATTTTTGGTCGCATTAAATCCAGAAAAAATGTAATAAAAAGTGATCAAAAAGTCGCATATGCGCAATCAAGGTACCAATAGAAAGAACACATCATGGCGCATAAAATGACGCCTGACACAGCCCCATAGACCAAAGGATAAAAGCGTTATAAGCCTGGGAATGGAGCAATTTTAAGGAACATATATTTGTTAACAATGGTTTGAATTTTAAAAAACCATCAAATAAAAGAAACAGGAGAAAAAAGTACCCCAAAATCTGTAACGCAGGTTCTTCTGAATACAACCGTACCCCATATGTGGGCATAAACCACTGTATGGGCACACAGCAGGCCTCAGAAGGGAAGGAGCGTTAATTAGCATTTTCAGTAAAGATTTTGCTGAAGAAGTTTCTGAGCGCCAGGTGTGTTTGCAATGCCCCTGTAGTGTCAGCAGAACAGAACCTCCCCATAAGTCACCCCATTTTAGAAAGTAAACCCGTCAAAGAATTCATCTTGCGGTGTGGTGACCATTTTGACCCCACAGGTATTAGAGGAAAGTATTTAAAATTAGACAGTAAAAATTAAAAGCTCAAATTTTTCAATAATATGTTCGTTTAGTTTGAAATTTCACAATTTCACGAGGGACAGGAGAGAAAACGTACCCCAAAATTTGTAACGCAGGTTCTCTTGAGTACAACGGTACCCCATATGTGGGCATAAACCACTCTATGGGCACACAGCCGGGCTCAGAAGGCAAGGAGCGCCAAATAGCATTTTCAGTGCAGATTTTGCTGAAGAAGTTTCTGAGCACCAGGTGTGCTGGAGTTTGCCAAAACTTACCTGAGAAAGCCAAAAACTTTTTGGAAGAATGTTATCTGCTCAGATGAGACAAAAGTAGAGCTTTTTGGGAAAAGGCATCAACATAAAGTTTACAGGGGGGGAAAAAAAGAGGCCTTCAAAGTAAAGAACACGGTCCCTACAGTCAAACATGGCAGAGGTTCCCTGATGTTTTGGGGTCCCTTTGCTGCCTCTCGCACCGGACTGCTTGACCATGTGCATGGCATTATGAAGTCTGAAGACTACAAACAAATTTTGCAGCATAATGTAGGACCCAGTGTGAGGAAGCTTGGTCTCTCTCAGAGGTCATGGGTCTTCCAGCAGGACAATGACCCAAAACACACTTCAAAAACCACTAGAAAAGGTTTTGAGAGAAAGCACTGGAGACTTCTAAAGTGGCCAGCAATGAGTCCAGACCCGAAACCCATAGAACACCTGTGGAGAGATCTCAAAATGGCCGTTTGGAGAAGGCGCCCTTCAAATCTCAGGGACCTGGAGCCATTTGCCAAAGAAGAATGGTCTAACATTCCAGCAGAGCATTGTAAGAAACGCATTCCGGAAGCGGTTGTTCGCAGTTATTTTTTCTAAAGGTTGTGCTACCAAGTATTAGGCTGAGGGTGCCAATACTTTTGTCTGGCCCATTTTTAGAGTTTTGTGTAAAAACATTGCAAGCAAAATAAATGAAGATATTATTAGCAAATCATTTGTGATTGCAATCATTTTCTGAAAGAAATTGAGTATTATCTGACAGAATTGCAGGGGTGCCAATACTTTGGGCCAGCGCTGTAGAATGCACTGTAAAATTGTGAATTATGAATGCCTGTGAATTGCACAATACCCGCAGTTGCCAAAAGAGTATAAAGTAAATTGCACTAATCCCTAATACTATTGCCAAAGGAAGATCCTCATGGAGAGAGATGTGCAAAAATACAAAAATGTAAACGTATGAGTACAGGCTGCAACACCATGGAGTCCAACAGCACCATAGAGTCTAGTCCCAGATGACCAGGTAGAAAAACATGCATGCCAGATCACCCACAATCCCAATGGAGGAAAACAATCATATATGGTGCTGGGACCCACTTTTGGCCAAGACCCACCACCACCATACATAGCGTCATTCAAAAAGTATGACTCAGCTGTCTACAGTATTCCCACTGAAAGGGAATGATGGAAGAACTGGGTCCTCTTTTCAAGATTGTGCTCCAACCCACCAATCAAGTAGTTATTCCCTATCCTGAGAGTAGAACAATAACTTTAAAGCGTACTTTTCATTTAAACAAACTTCTGACATGTCAGAGGTTTCTATTGGTGGGGGTCCGGGTGCTGAGACCACTGCCAATTGGTAGAACAAAGATCCTTAGGGTTCCATTATAATTAAAAAAGAAAATCAATGGAGACAGCACTTGAAATCGTGAAGCAAAAACCCTCTCTATTATAACTCCGTCCACTGCTACTTTAACAGTGCGAGTGGAGAAGAAGGGGCAGAGCGCATGCTGCAAAGGGCTTCTGCCTCTTCATTCTAGCAATCAGCGGGTGTCTCAGCACCCGGACCCACATCCATTATTTCCACATAGCCTTAGGGCTTTATCCAACTTCAGCAGCCACCGCTAATCAAATGCTGAAAGTTCGAGTTCGGATGGACTCGAGCATGCTCGAGGTTTGTTCATCTCTAACAGGTACCCTTTAAGACCAGTTTTCAGGACTGTCAAGAAAAGGTGATGGTTCATTTGATAAAACTGGACTTGTACGTTTCAGAGAGCAGAGGCACACAAGCCCTCCCATATACACACCTTTTGACAATGAGCCAGGCGGGAGCTCTCTGCCGTGGAATTCCGCCTGCCTCACTGTCAAACAGTGAGGGAAAATTTATCAAACATGGTGTAAAGTGAAACTGGCTCAGTTGCCCCTAGCAACCAATCAGATTCCACCTTTCATTTTCCAAAGAGTCTGTGAGGAATGAAAAGTGGAATCTGATTGGTTGCTACGGGCAAGTTTCACTTTACACCATGTTTCATAAATCTCCCCTAGTGTGTCTATAGGAGGGCTTGCGCGCCTCCACTCTCTGCTCAAAGAATTGACATGTCCCATAGTCAATTATCCCATAGAGCCCTCCCATAGTCCTCCGATGCAGAATTCCACTGAATTTGCTCAGTGTGAACAGGCCCTTAGATACTAAAACAGGTCCATCAGGTGTGCAGAAGGTCACTAGCGGCAGAACTAACTCAAAAGTAGGTGGAAGGGTAGATGGGAATCTATGGATCTATGCAACGGGTCAATTTCAAGATGGTTTATTAAATCACATATTAAAAATTCTGGACAAACAGCTGACACTCACCTTTCTGAGACTTAAATGCAGAACACAGGCACTGAGCTTCTTCTGTCACTGTTTCCTCAAGGGATTTCTTGCCCATCCCAAAGTTTTTAAGTGTTGTCAGGGTAAATCTTCTTTGCTCTTTCCATGAGCTCCCGTATCTGGCCAAAATTATGCCTAATAAGAGCACACAAAATGTTCTGTATCAAATAAATCACTGGGGTTCAACAGTAAAGGAAGTGTAGTTTTAACTCTAGTGTTGTATCTACTTGTATCTAGTATAGTTAATTTCGGTGTAAAAAATGTTTTAGAGGGTAATGTGATCTACAATGTGTATTCTTGTGGGGCACAGATTTTCTCCAACACCAACCAACCTCCAAGGCCAGGAGAAGGTTCTCTTTGAGACATGAAGACACTCTGTAAAAAATGTTTTGCAGAAATCACTCTGCTTTACCACACATCCTCATAGTTACAATATAAATTCATTACAAGAAAAAAGATCTCAACATGGGATACCATGCGCAGGGCCGGCGTCAGCATAGGGCTTACCCGGGCAAGTACCAGGGCCTGCAGCACCTTTAGGGGCCCAGAGAGGGAGAGGGGCCAGGTGTTGTAATATTCAGCCAACTCACTGTAGTGCAGGGTGAGCGCTGAACATCACAAGACACAGGAGACAGATCAGGGCCTGTACAGTGAGAGGAGACAAGAGTAAAGGACCTGATCCCATGACCCACAGGTCCTCAACCCGACAGAGAAGAAGAGGGAGAAGACGGAGCTGTAAGTGCTGTATGTCAGTGTCAGTCAGTCAGTGTCTGTGTCAGTATATCTATGTCAGTCAGTGTAAGTCTGTCTATGTCAGTTTGTCAGTCAGTGTCTGTGTCAATAATGTGCATATGTGATAGTGGTGATTCTGCAGTGTGTAGATGATGGGTGCATAGTGGATGGATGAGGGGCCCCTTGAGGCTTTGTTGCTCAAGGACCCACAAAAACCTGGAGCCAGTCCTGACCATATGTTCGAACAATAGGAATCCGCAGGTAACTTAAAAAGCTATATTTATTAAGGCAATGTATTTCGGCTTTTTAATAGACATGAACAAGCCTTTCTCAAGCCATAAAAATCCTTCCGACATCCACGAATATATATACATAAAATAACATTATTCCTCAATATGGCCTCCATCTTCTTCTGGGTCACAGCCATACTCGAGTGTGTAATTCACATCTCGGTCTTTAATGTTTATACTGTACTAATTTGTGTAACCACAAGATCGCAAAAAATTATTTGGTCCAGAATAACCTGTCTTGCTACTTCTTAGACTCCGGAGTCTAAGAAGTAGCAAGACAGGTAATTCTGGACCAAATAATTATTGGTGTATGTCAGAAGGATTTTTATGGCTTGTTCATGTCTATTAATAAACCGAAATGCGTTGCCTTAATAAATATAGCTTTTTAAGTTATCTGTGGATTCCTATCTGTCTGAATACCGCATACCATCCTGGCGGTTCTGACCTAGATTTAGACACCTGTGCTATCCAAATAGGAAGGATACCAGTGAATCTGCCGGTCCTGTGTAGATTCGGTTTGCTGCATTATTTGTGATATTAATAAATATTATGGTGCTCTTTTTGGATATTTTTGAGGAGGTGGTATGGTACACATTGAACCTTTGAAAGCGGTGTGTGGATTTTTTTTGTGTGTTTAATTGTTTTTAAATGTCTGTATTTTTCAGGTTGTGTACAATAAAGGATTGTTATACATGTTTTTGCTAAACTATTTTTGAGGTGCAATCCATTTTTTAGCCCCTTTTTTGTGTGTTTCTCTGTGTCAGTAAGTGTATTGTATCTGTGTGTGTGTATATATGTATATGTCAGTGAGTGTATCTATGTGTGTCAGGCAGTGTGTATAGGTATATATATATATGTATGTATGTATCTGTGTGTCAGTGGTATATGAGTGTGTGTGTAGCGTTTTATGTGATTAACAGGTTTGCTCCCAAAGATGTTCTGCAGCAGCTTCTACTAATGCTGCCCAGCTCTTCTCTTTTAGAGAACCCACCAATAAAACAGAATGCTTCCCAGCTTATATTGTCTCTTGTCAAATTGTCTCACATTCCAACAATCTGATGATTGACAGATCTGCCTATAAAGATGTTCTGCAGCAGATGATATGGTTTCTGGTTCAATAGTTGTTATTACACTTCGGAGATACAATCTATTCATGGAATACATGTTTGGGCTAGTGTAATCCCATTCCAGTGGAAATGTGTGTATGTGTTTTCTCTTTTTAAATCATAAAGCCAAAAACATCCAAATGACCATGATCAAAAGATTACATACTCCAGTTCTTATTACCATGTATTGCCCCCTCATTAATGACAGCTTGAAGTCTTTTGTGGTAGTTGTGGATGATGCTCTTTATTTTCTCAGATGGTAAAGCTTCCCATTCTATTTGGCGAAAAGCCTCCAGTTCCTGTAAATTCCTGGTCTGTCTTGCATAAACTGTGTGCTTGAGATCTCCCCAGAGTGGCTCAATTATATTAAGGTCAGGAGACCGAGATGGCCACTCCAGAACCTTCACTTTGTTCTGACATCCAAGGAATTGATAATGCCAGTCAGCAGTGTTCAAACTGTGATTAAGGGTACAAACACATTTGCCGTATCCGCAGCGAGTTCTGCGGATCCCGGCCCTGTGTACTCAATGGCAGACAAACTCGCAGCATGATGTACATCCCTGCTGCGAGTTTTTTTTTTTTAGAATTTATTTAAACTTTTTGCACAGATAAAAAGAGAAAAAACAAAACAAAACCAAAAAAAAACAGAACCATACACAAGAGAGGTCAAGTACAATCCGCCCCCTGCAGAGCGAACAAAGGCACATCCATAAGGACCAAATGCTGCAAGCTTGGTCAAAGTACGTTATCATGGCAGTAAAATTTACCAGTTATATTGCATCGCATACAATCAGGGTCGCCTCAGAGCAGAAGTACCCGACCCCCCAGGAACAAGACATGACAGACAACACATACAACCAATCACACACATCCAGACAGCGCCACACCTCCCCCCCCCCAACCAGAGAGCCAGCACAAAGGTCTACACATCTGCCGTTTCATCAAGCATAAGCCAGTGAATCCAGATTTTTAAAAAAATTTTTGGGGCATTTACGATGTTCATAGAGAGCTTCGTACAGTGGGACATATTTATTAACCAATTGTTTCCAGCGGGCCAAGGAGGGGGTATCTGTATACTTCCACTCCGTAGCTATAACCTTTTTAGCACAGAACAGAAGAAATCTAATGAATATCCTGTAGTATTTGTTACGTGTGAGTCCATTGATAAGACCTAGCAGGCACACGGAGGCGGTGCAAACAAAAGGGAAATCAAAATGATCGGACAGAAATTGCAAAACGGAACGCCAAAAGGATTGAATTTTGGGGCACGACCACACAGCATGCATGAGTACCGACATCAGACATACATTTGAAAACAGGTATCTGAAGGGGACACTCCCATTTTTCGGAGTCTCTCCGGAGTATAGTATGTACGCATCAGAAAGCGAAACTGGATCAACCGGTCTCTAGCATTGACTACCGTAGGATAGTAGGTATGCACCACCTCATCCACTGCTGATCGCCCAGGGAGGGGATATCTACCACCCACCTCTCATACGCCTTCTGGAAAGGGGACGAGTCCTCTGGACTCAGCATTAAGTAACTAATCGTCAGGACCTTATCCAGATCAGGGGATCCCAGGAGCTTCTCCGCCTCTGTGAATCCCAAGGGAATCGTAAGGCTGCCAAACTGAGTGCAAAGAGCATGCCGCAGCTGCAAATAGTGAAAAAATGCTGAGCGCGGGATCCCATACAACTCACACAAGTCAGAGAAGGAGCGGAACACATTATCAGGTGAAAAAACGTGAGACAGATATCGAACCCCATGTTTCCCCCTGAGAGCTGCGCCCTGCAAACCCATGAGTTCCGGGAGATGGGGATTAAGCCACAAGGGGGTACGAGGAGAGAGGGATGAAGAAGGCATCTGTTTTTGCACAACCCTCCACACCTTCTGTACCGTAGTTAAGGGAGGGAGCCAAGGAGAAGAGGGGGTGTACCTATAGAGGGTATTTGTCAGGCCCTCGTAAGACCCAACCAGCGCCCCGGCCAACGCCACCGCTGCATTACTGAGGTCCAGATCCAGCCACCAATTAGCATATACCAATTGAGAGGCTAAGAAATAGTGGTACATGTTAGGAGCTGCAAGGCCCCCCTAATGCTTAGGCGCAAGGAGGTGAGAGTATCCAATCCTAGGAGACCTGCCCTGCCAGTAAAAGGATCTCAGAATCTTATCCAGATTTGCAAAGAACTGCCTGGGAGGAAAGACAGGGGAAGCATGAAAGAGATAGAGGAATTTAGGTAGAAAAATCATTTTAAAGATGTTTATCCTACCCATCAGAGATAGTGGCAATGGCCCCCATTTTTGCAACCGAAGGTCAGTGGCCGACAGAAGAGGCGTGAGATTCAACACCATATAACTATCAATTAAGGCGGTGACCTCCACCTCCAAGTACCGGAATTGACGGGTCGCCTGCAATCTATCTGGCAGGGTGACAGGCAAGGGAAGAGAGGATGACAGGGGCATAAGGACCGACTTAGACCAGTTTACCATCAAGCCAGAAATTGCACCAAAGTCATGGATAAGCGACATTAGTGCTCCCAAAGAGGGTCCCACATCGGCAAGGTAAACTAAGGTGTCATCCGCATACAGTGACACTTTTTCTACTATTGATCCTCTCTGAAGGCCCTTAATGGAGGTCAAGGCACGGACATCCGCCGCAAGCGGCTCAATGGCTATGGCAAAAAGTAAGGGAGATAGTGGGCAACCCTGACGTGTCCCACGCCCAAGAGAGAAGGAGGAGGAGATATCTAAGTTAGTGCGTATTCTAGCCGAAGGCTCCGCATATAACAGCCGAACCCAGGCCCGAAATCTCGAACCAAACCGCATCCTACCGAGCAGAGACCACAGAAAAGGCCACTCAACCGAGTCGAAGGCCTTGTGAATGTCAAGACTGAGTACATATCCAGGAACTACGTCCGATGCACTGGCCGTTATGTTCATGAATAAACGAGAGATGTTAATGTCTGTGGCTCTACCCGGCATGAACCCGGTCTGGTCAGGATGGATCACAGAATGCACAACCCCGTTAAGCCGCATCGCCAGTACCTTTGCCAGAATTTTAACATCTATTGTGAGGAGTGAGATAGGTCTATATGAGGAAAGGGACAACGGGTCTTTGCCCGGCTTTAAGAGCAGTACTATCAGGGCCTCCCGAAGTGACTGTGGAAGTCGACCCACCTCCAAGGATTCCCCGTACATATTAAGGAGGAGCCACCGCATCGGCATTATTTTTATACCAGTCTATAACTATGTTGAATCTGATTTTATTAAGAATTTTGTGAAGAAACAGAATAAAGAAACAAATACAAAATACTGCGCAGTCGCAACAAATGAAAGCATAATCTGTAATCCAATAGTATATCAGAACATAGAAAGACAACCAACCCCATGTCTCTGAATTTCTAGCTAAGTGCACCAACCTACATCTAGCTGTACATCAGGGGAAGCGACCACCTGCGTTGGAGTGTGAGAGCAGACAAGAAGACATAGGGAGAAGAAACACAAGGGAGACACTAAGGATGCAAAGACAACCATCATGCACCCACCAGTGAGGGCACACAAAGAGAGGACACCACAGAGACAAGACAAGAAAGCAAATACGAGCACAAACATCTATTGCAACTCTCCGTCTGAGGTCAAGGAGACACAAATCGCAGGAGAACAGGGACCGCCTCCGAGCCCCGTCACAAGTGGCAAAGTGGCCCAGGGAGCTCAACGAATCAGTTGTGGAAAATCGGGGGAGTCTTTAAACAAGATCCATGCCCGCCACACCTTAGAATAAGCTGTGTTTCGATCATGATCCTCTGCAATAAGCTCTTCATATCTACAAATCGCGTTAAGCTCCGTCAGCCACTCCGCCATAGAGGGACACTCCGAGGTTTTCCAGTGCCTGGGAATAACCAGGCGTGCAGCCGTCAAAAAGTGTCTCAAAACACCTTTCTTAATAGAAGAGATAGAGCCTGGGAGGAGACTCAACAAGGCACTCTGCGGCGTATTGGCGACACGCTTCCCCGAATAGGCCTCATACACCTGGAACACTCTATCCCAAAAGGATCTGATCACGGGACATGCCCACCATATATGCAGAATTCCCCCATCCTGGGACCCACACCTCCAACAGGCGCCAGACGCAGATGGGTACATACGCTGGATATCAGAAGGACACCTATACCACCTTGATAGGATCTTATAATTCTTCTCCTTTGCGTGTGAGGCCATGGAGAGACCGTGAGTAAGAGTACAGATCTTATGGACCTGCTCCTCAGAAAAAGTCGTAGAGCAGTCAGATTCCCATTTACAAAAGAAACGGGCCCGTCCCGCGTTACTGAGTGTTAGGAGGAGTTGATACAATCTGGATAAGGTCCGCGGCCCCGACTCAACAGAGAGAAACCAATTATCGAAATCGGTGAGAGACCTGGAGAGAGCCGCTCCGGACACCAGAGCCTGAAAGAAGGATTGAAGTTGACTGTATTCCAGCCAGGAAAGCAACACGTCAGGATGTGCGGATCTAAGTGACTCCACAGTAGGCAAAGCCCCCTGGGGAAACACCTGAGCCAAGCGCACTCCCATAGAGTTGTCCCATACTAAAAAGGTGCGTCTCGACATTCCAGGCTGGAACCCAGGGTTCCCAAACAGAGGGGACATCAAGCCAGGTTGAGAGGAAATGCCATACCTAACCACCCATTTATCCCAGATGCAGAAAACGTGCGGGGCTAGGAATGGCCAGGATGTCGGGTCTCCCCTGTCGCCAGGAGAAATCCACGGAGCCATGAGAACATTAAGAGGAGCAAGCGACCTCTCCAATAACACCCACAGCTTTGTCCGGTCAGCATGCGCCCAGTCCAGTAACCGCGTGAGAATAGCTGCCTCGTGATACAACTGAAGGTCCGGGACACCCGCGCCTCCCAGTTGTTTTGGTTTAGATAATGTGTCTCGCCCTAATCTCGGACGCGATGCCGACCACACAAAGCGTGTAAAAGCACGTTGAAGCACTTTAAAAAAGGAAGCGGACACATGAATTGGTACAGTCTGAAAGAGGTACAAGAACCTTGGAAGTATGTCCATTTTGATCACAGCCATACGGCCAAACCACGACAAATATTTAGTGTGGTAAGCCGACAGCAGGGACAGTATTTTAGACTGCAATGGAGCATAGTTGAGAGGGAAAAGTAGATGAAGCTGAGCCGGAATATTAACGCCAAGGTACGTAATGTGTTCCTCCCTCCACTTGAAAGCAAAACCATGGCGAAGGCCCTCCATGGTGCCAGAAGGGAGAGACACATTAAGCGCCTCAGTCTTGGAGAGATTTGCCTGAAAATTACTTAGTCTGCCAAACCTGTCAAATTCAAAGAGAATGGCAGGAAGGGACACCTGTGGTGAAGTCACATAAAGCAGCAGATCATCTGCATATAGGGCCAGTTTGTGGTGGTCCTGCCCAGCGACCAGCCCCGTTACATCAGGGTTACGCCGTAATGCAATCGCAAGATGTTCCATGGTGAGAACATATAGAAGGGGAGACAGGGGGCAACCCTGCCGTGTACCGTTCCGGATGCAGAAAACCTCCGACAGGATGCCATTGGCTCGGACTCTCGCACTAGGGTTCGCGTACAGGGCCATGACCCGGTCTATAAAAGACTGGCCGGCACCTATCTGAGCCAAGGAAGAACAAAGGAACCGCCAATGCACCCTGTCGAAGGCCTTCTCGGCATCGACAGAGAGAAGACAGAAGGGGGTTTTCGTCCTCTGGGCGTGAGCCATCAAAGTGATTGTACGCAAGGTATTGTCTCGGGCTTCACGGCCAGAGACGAACCCCACCTGATCCAGATGAATCACATTAGGGATCACCGTCCCCAGGCGATTGGCCAAGAGTTTAGAGTAGAGCTTAATATCGCAATTAAGCAATGAGATGGGGCGATAACTGCCACACACCAGAGGGTCTTTGTTCGGCTTTGGCAGAACCACCACATGGGCCTCTAGGGACTGACGGGGGAAGGGACACGTGGGCGATATGCTATTAAAGGCCTTGAGCATCAAAGGCGCCAACACGGATTTGAAGGTCTTAAAAAATGGGGCAGTGAACCCGTCTGGCCCAGGACTTTTGCCATTTTTAAGGGCGGATATAGCCGCTTCAATTTCCGCAACGGAGAAGGGAGAGTCCAGCAGCTCCATGGCTTCGGAGTCAAGTACAGGCAGAGCCGTCTCATGTACATAGTCCCGAATTCTGGCCTCCAGGGCGGGGCCTGACATATCGGAGTAAGCACCCCGTATGTTGTATAGTTCTTTGTAGAAGGCCCCAAAAGCATTTGCAATGGCCCGAGGATTATGAATCAAGTCACCCCCCGGGAGGCGTAGAGATGGGACATATGTGGAAGAAGAATTGGGATGGAGATACCTGGCCAGAGCTCTACCGCATTTGTTGGCCTGTTCATACAAATAGCTGCGAAATCTCTCCCCTCTCCGGTTTGCTGTCAGAGAGATTAAATCTTTAATCTGCTCCCTAAGGGAGGAAATCTGGGCCCAAAGATCGGGGGTGGAAGCTGCTTTATGTGACCTAACCGCGACGTTCAATGCTTCGCACAAAGATTTGAGTTTAGCGCCTCTGTCCCTCTTGAGCCGTGCCCCTTGCTGAATAAAGACGCCCCGGAGAACACATTTGAGGGCCTCCCATTGTATAGGGGGAGGGGTCTGGTCCAACTCATGTGTGGCTACAAATGTGGCTAGCGTCCTCTCAACCTCGGCTCTACATACCACATCCTTCAACAGAGTCTCATTGAGACGCCAGGTCCATTCGCGCGGCTCTCCACCAGGTATGGCAACAGATAGATAAATAGGAGCGTGGTCCGACCACACCGCCGTCCCTATTGAGGCAGAAGGATGAGAAAGAAGAGTTAGTTGGGAGATAAAAAACATATCTAGCCTACTATGTGTATTATGAGCAGGGGAGAAGTAGGTGTAGTCCCGGTCCTTTGGGTGTAGAATCCTCCACACATCGACCAAGCGATAAAGGTGGAGCGCCTTGAGTGCCTGGGTTCTAGAGGAGCGCGGCACCACTGATCTCCCCGTAGAGGTATCCAGGGGGGGATCCAAAGCCATATTAAAATCTCCTCCCAACAGGAATACCCCCTCCACAAAGTGATCTACCTCCAGTAAGATATCTCGTAGGACAGACCCCTGGTTAGCATTGGGGAGATAAACATTACCTATAGTATATTTAGTATTGGCTATAAGAACCTTCAAAAACGCAAATCTACCCTCTGGGCTCACCAATGTATCTAGAACCTGGTGTTGTAGAGATTTGTGCAGAGCAATTGAGACCCCTCTAGACTTAGAGCCCGGAAAGGAACTGTGCAACCAATAGGGATAGTGCGAGGAGCGCATTTTTGGAATATGATCAGTTTGAAAATGTGTCTCTTGGAGGAGCAACACATGCACTCGTTGTCTATGCATGGAGTACGTGACATGAGATCGCTTTGATGGTTCATTAAGCCCTCGGGCGTTCAATGATGCAAGTTTCAGCGACAGTAGAGCCATTGCTACCCACCAAAACCTCAGACGGAGAAGAAAGGACACACACAGACACCACAACATAAACAAAGGGGAAGGGACAAAGATAGAACACAATAAAGGAAGGAGAGCAAACAGACTGGCTCCCACAGCTGCGAGAGAGCTAACCTCTCGCAGAAAAGTATACCCGTCAAATCGGGAACAACGCCACAGGCGTCAACCTAGCGGGGGACCTGTCTAACAATGGGAAGACAGAGCCCCCGCCAAGGGGAAACATAAATGCAGTAGAATAATACAATCATCCACTGAAACAGATATCAATAACCGTATGCAGAACTAAAAAATAAGTGCAGGCCCACCCCTCCAACCACGTCCACCCCAGAGGAGTATAACAAACGAACAAATAAACAATCAAGGAAACAGATAATCGAGCCCCTTCTGAAGACAAGAGCAAGGAACAATGGAAATAA
Organism: Dendropsophus ebraccatus; assembly: GCF_027789765.1. Classification (NCBI taxonomy): domain Eukaryota; kingdom Metazoa; phylum Chordata; class Amphibia; order Anura; family Hylidae; genus Dendropsophus; species Dendropsophus ebraccatus. Next base: position 143,917,890 of record NC_091457.1, on the reverse strand, counting down.
TTATATATAAAACTGAAAGCCCCCAAAAATACAAAACATCTAGGCGAATAAGGCACTGTTGCATAGTTGACTGGGCAAGGAGGAGGGAACGGGTTAACCCCGTATGTCCCCCACAAGATCACTTAAAGAGCTTCACATGCCTCAACATCATCTTCAGCGGACAGAATCAGTGGCCTCCATAGCTGAGCTGGCACCAGAGCGTCCCGGTAATGGAGGCGTCAGGAACCACATAGGAAGAGACCATTCCTCCTGACAATCAGATGAAACGGGAATCCCCATGCATAAGGGATTTCTCTTTCTCTCAAAAGTTCCAGCAAGGGTTTCAAGGCCTTTCTCTGAAGCAAAGTGTTGCGGGACAAGTCTTGGAGAAAGGTCAGAGATAAATCTCCATAAACAACAGAGTCCACGTTTCGGACAGCCCGCATGATTTCCTCCTTGATTCGGTAATGATGCAAGCGGCAGAGAACGTCCCGAGGACGATTCGGGTCCTGACTAACTGGACCCAGAGTCCTGTGTGCCCGGTCAATTTCCATATCATCCGAAATGGGGCGGTTCAGAATATTGCTGAAGATATCCTGGAGTGTCGAAACCAGATCTGAAGATTTCACAGCCTCAGGCAGCCCTCTCACCCTAATGTTATTGCGTCTACTACGATTTTCAGTGTCATCCTGTAGACGGTATAGATGTTGGATATGTTGATCATGTGCGTCACATTTAGCTTGTAAATCAGAGACCGTAGAAGAAAGAGAATCGTGACCGCAAGCCAGTTCATCAACTTTAGTATCCAATTCCTGTACAGAGGCTTTAATAGATGAAATCTCTTGTTTATAGGAATTTTCCAGGCGCTCAATAAATTTCTCCATTTCGTGCCTAGTTGGCAGTTGTTTAACGTGATCTTTCCAGTCCCAGTTATCAGTGGCCATGACTGGAGCAGAAAGGGAGGATTCTCCCGCCTGGGAAGAGCTGAATGGGGCTGCTGAGGGGTTAAGAGAGGCATTTTGCTTATTGCCATTATCCTTCTGCTTTTGTGATGGCCCCTTAGCTGACATGTTCAGGCCTGCTGCTCTCACTGTACAGGGGAGAGAAGGTGGAAGAAGAGGTGGCCAGTCCTCTGCAGAGAAGTGCAGCCCCTGTTCCGGACAACAGTGAAGCTGAGGAGCAGAGAGGACCTGTGCAGGATCACTGGAAGGACTGGACCCTGGCAGACAAGATGGCGCCCGTCCCTCAGGCAAAGCGCAGTCAGGGGCCCCAACCCTATCTTCAGCCAGGCAAGGTGCCGACACCGGAGTGACCGGGGAGCACAGAGGGACAGGTGAGCGCAAATGGGCGGTCAGGGGGGTAGAACGGGGCTCCCACTCACCGCTAGCCGCCTCCTGGAGGTTTGTGTCCGGTGCCACGCGGTGCAGCGGCGGCGGCGCTGCGTGTGCTGGTGTCAGCCCGGCCTCGGCAGGCAGTGATGGCGCGGGCGGCAGTGCCGGAGCAGCGGGGAGCCGGGCGGATGTCACAGGAGCCGGCTGATCGGAGAACCCGCTCGAGGCAGCGGCGCGGTCTCCAGGGGTCCCGGCACCTGCACTGCGCTCCAAGACCTCTGAGGAAGATGGCGGCCGCGGCGCTGAGGAGGACCGGCGGGAAGCAGGGAGGGAGAGGAAGCCGTCCAGGCTGCCTTGTCGGGCTCCGGAGCGGAGCAAACGGGTCTGCGGGGTGAGCCTTTTAGTTCTTCTGCTCATAGAGCCGGCTGTGGAGGGTGAGGGAGGATGAAAAAGCCAGAGGATTTTCCCTAATGGCGGGAGCTCAAGAGTAGTGCGACCTCACGCTGCCATTGCCAGGACACGCCCCCTTATACCAGTCTATAACTAGACCGTCCAAACACGGTGTCTTCCCCAGGGGCATAGATTTAATAGCCTCCACTATCTCCTCAGCTGTAAGGGGCGCATCAAGGTCTTCAGATTGTGAGGGAGTAAGAGAGGATAATGGAATCTGGTCTAAGAAGGTCACATACAATAAGGGATCAGGAGGGCAGTGGGGGGGAGTAGAGGTCTTGGTAGAAGGCCCGAAAGACCGAGTTGATCTGAATAGCATCGGTCACCGTATCCCCTCGATCGTTTAGGACACCAGGGATGGAGACTGTGGGGCGCTCAGCCCTTGCCAGATAAGCCAGCAGTTTACCATTTTTATCACCAAACTCAAAAAGAGCCGCTTCAGTAGCAAAAAGCTTTTTTCTCGTGCGCTCTTTTTGTAGGATTAGGAGGTCTCTCTGGGCCCTAGACCATTTCCTCTTAACCTCCTCCTCCCCTGTGCGCGCCACCTCCACCTCAAGGGAGTCGGCAAGGGCCGACAGAGAAGCCTCCTCTCGCATGTGTATGTTCTTTTGGGTAGTAATTCCCGTGACGTATGCCCCTCTGATGGTTGCCTTATAAGCATCCCACTTGATAAGTGGATCCGGGAAGTCAGAGTTATGTTCCCAATAGGAGGAGTGAGCAGTCGACAGAACCTCCTGCACCACCTCAGATGTTAGCCATCCAGGTTGCATATGCCACAACTTAGAAGAGGGGGGACAGGATAGTTGGAGGGAGACTAGCAAGGCAGAATGACCTGAGATCCCTCTACTGGTGTAGGAAATTTCCCCAACACGGGGCAATAAATCAGGAGATGCAACTGCCAGGTCAATCCTAGAAAAGGTACCATGTAACTGCGAGAAGTATGAGTACTTCACCGTTTGCGGAAATCTCCAGCGCCAAACATCCTGTAAATGGAGAGCAGCACACCAGGCGTTGAGCCGAGCGGAGGCTGGGTCCACACCACTCGTCCTGTCCAAGGAGGGAACGGGCACCGTATTGAAGTCGCCAACCACCAGAACGGGGTCTGCAGGGAAAGAGGATAATTGAACAGATATGACATCCAGGAGAAACTCAGAAAAGGGAGGGGGGACGTACAGTGAGACCAGAGAAAACGACAGTGACTGACACACACAATGAAGGATCGCAAATCGGCCAAATTGGTCACACACCACCTGAGAGACCGTTATAGGTAAAGCCTTAGAGATGAGTACTGATACACCCCTGGAGGACGTGGAGTAGGTGGCATGATATCCCTTGGCTATCCAAGCCCTCTTCAGAGCCAGGGTTTTCTGTCCAACCACATGAGTCTCCTGCAAACAGATGATGTGAGGAGAATGACGTTTAACAAAGTCCAGCACGAGAGCCCTCTTAAACTTAGAACTAAGGCCCCTCACATTCCAGCTGAGTACCTTAAGAGACGCCATTGCATAAGCTATAAGAATCTATAGGACCCAACCTAGCCAGCGGCCGAGGGGGAGAAAGGCGCAGCAATACACACCACCAACCACTCCACCAAACACACAAGACAGACGAGAAACAAACACATAGCATAAAACACATGAGAAACAGAAACATCCTAGTCAACCGGACTGGGTACCCAACTCCCTGTCTAAGATTACAAAAGTATAAGTGCAGACCTTAAACCCTAACTGAATGCTAAACTATGAGGCCAGTTGCTGCCGAGGCAGAGAACTCCAACTACAACTAAAGAAACTCACACTAGAACTACCCCCTACCCCCCTAACCAAGTAACTAAGAACAACCCCCCCCTCCCTCCCCCCCCCCCCCTTTTCATTAAGGCATTTGAAACAAGGAGCAAATGGTCAACAGAGACCCATAGAATAACTAGCATAGACTGTCAGTCTCGGATATGATGACAGCCGGAGCATCAGGAACGGGCAACAATCCCAACAGTACACTCCTCAATCAGCCGGCAAAACCTGCGGAGCCGCCTCCACCCAGTCCAGGGCGGCCGAGGGTGACGTGAAGAATTTAGTGGTATTCCCATCCACCACTCTCAGACGAGCAGGATACAGCATGGAGTATTTGTAGCCTTTGGCACGGAGTTTGTTGCGGACTTCCGTAAATTGAGTACGCTGTTTCCGTAATTCCACGGAGAAGTCAGGGTAGAAGGACACTCTACTATTGTCAACCAGGACTTCCCCCTTAATCCGGACCGCTCTCAGGATAGCGTCCCGGTCTCGAAAATGTAGCAGCCTAATCAGGAAAGGCCGGGGGGGGTCCCCGGTGGTAGAGGTTTAGCAGGAACACGATGCGCTCGCTCAATCGTGAAAAAATCTGAGAAAGTCTCACCAGGCAGGATTTGGCGTAGCCAGCGCTCAGTGAATTCCACAGGGTCATCTCCTTCCGTTTTTTCAGGTAGCCCCACAATGCGGACATTATTCCTCCGCAGTCTATTTTCAAAGTCATCTGCTCGGGCCATGACAACTTTCATCTGCCGCTGCAAGTCCCCAATCCACCACAGTATCCTCCACCTCTGAAACCCTCCTTTCCACTTCAGTGGTGCGCTCACAGATCTTTTGGGTTTCATGCCCCAGTATGACAAAGTCTTGGCGTAACTCGTCCACCTTAGTAACAAGCATCGATTGGCATGTATTTATAGCCGCCAGGATTTCCGAGAACTTCCCATCAATGGCAGAAGCTGAATATTGGGACCGCTCTGGAGAATGAGGTCTAGGTGGGCTTGGAGAGCCCTCAAAGCAGGAAACCCGACTATCCCGTGAGGCGTCCCTGTGACGCTCCCGGGACTTGGAGTAACGTTCCAGCTGCTTAGCCGCCTGGGACTGCACCTTCTCAGAGATGGGACTACGTCCTCCGGAGGGCTCCTCCACATCCTCAGGACCAGAGTCCATGTCCGAAGGGGGACAGGAGTCCCCTTACCCTTCTTATTCTTAGTAGGGTTATTTCCCCCTCTGGAACCTCCCATAGTGTACGGGGGGTAGGCAGCCCAGGTAACGCCGCCGCCAGGAAAGGCGCTAACAAAATACAGTCAGGGAGAGGCAGGCAGGTGTATAGGTAGTAGTAACAAGCAACAGTGGTCAGCCTCACACGGAGATCCCAGCCACAAGTAACACAGTAGCAGTCACAGCAGTTTATGTCCTCCACACAATCAGTAAGATATGAGAGTACACCAATTTCTGTACTCAGAGCAGGTGAATGAAGGAGAGAGGAGCACAACCAACAACAGTGGTGGGAGGAGAGGACTGGAGTCCACGAGAGTTCAGTGCCTGCAGGGCAGCAGAGGGAGGGCTGCCATGTGGCCAAAATGGCGGCCTGGCCGGGTACGAGGAGTGCCACCACAGTATCTGCGCCACCAGCCGCACTCTTCACCCCACTGATCCCACCGAGCAACAAGTGGAGGGGCACAGGGGACAGGCACTATCCGCACCCGGTCCAGAGAGGAGAGAGGAGGGGGAGGCCCGGATGCGCCTGACAGATGCTGAGGAAGAGAGGAGCCGAGCCGAGCACCACACCACCGGCACTAACCGAGGGCCCAGAATGGCCTGAGCTCCTGGTAGGTCAGGAGATGCAGGAGCTCCAGCGAGGCACGTCTGCCTCAGTCAGCCATCAAACCACGCCTCCAACCATCCCTGCTGCGAGTTTGTCCGCAGCCGCCCCGTTAACCCCTCAGCGGCCGGAGACTATACGTCACCTGATCCCGGCGATCCCAACGTGTCGGTAATCAGCGAAGAAAGCCGGTGACGTATAGTCTCCGGCGCCAGGCTGCGAACAAACTCGCAGCAGGGATGTACATGGAGTTTGTCTGCTATTGAGTACACAGCGTCGGGATCCACAGCGAGTCTCGCTGCGAATACGCAGCAAGAAACTCGCTGCGGATACGGCAAGTGTGTTTGTGCCCTAACAAATGGAAAATCAGGGGCTCTGGAAAAACCAAACCACAGTCAGGTAGATCAACAAAAATTTCTACAACTGCCAGGAAAATTCTTTAGGATGCAAAGAAAAATCCACAAATAACATCAGCTGAAATACTGGGCTGTTTCAAGATGCACAATAAGTGGGCACTTGAAGAAAAATAGGCTGCATGGTTAAATGACCAGAAGAAAGCCATGCCACAAATTATCTTGCCTACAAGCAGTGGCGGTCTTTGGCACCAAGCACCCCAAGCGATCGCTTGGGGCCCCCAATATCCAGGGGGGCCCCCACACCCCGCACTTGTGCTCAAGACCGCTGGACAGGGCCGCTGCCCCGCTTGCTGCTGCCATCTGAACTGTAACTATGAGCACTCGTAATGAGCGCTCATAGTTACATGCAGCAGCACTGACAGGGCGGGAGACATTGGCCCCCTTCCTGTCAGTCACTCTTGTGGCCGCAGGTCCCTGTGGTCACAAGTGGCAGCTTTGTCCCTGTGGTGCCGGCGCTCCAGTGACATCACTGGAGGATCGGCGCCAGGACAAGGGGAGTGCGGTCTCTTGTGATTGCAGGGAAAACCCTTCCTGCAGCCACAAGAGTGAAGAGAAGAGGAGATGCCCGGACCCAAGTGAGTATGTGTTTGTTTTATTGTGTTATACTATATGGGAGGGGGAGCACACAGGGGTCTGTTTAACTGGGGGAGCGCACATTGGGGGTCTATATAAATGGGGGGAGCACACAGGGGCTATATAACAGGGGGAGCACACAGGGGGGCTATAGAATACTGGGGCTTCACAGATGGGTCTATATACCACTGGGGGCAGCACACAGGGGGTCTATATACTACTTGGGGCAGCAGAATGGGGTCTATATACAACTTGGAGAGTACACAGGAGGTCTATATCCAAGTGGGGAAGCACACAGGGGGGCTATATACTACTGGGGGAGCACACAGGGGTCTATATACTACTGGTGGGGCACACAGGGGGTCTATATACTACTGGGGGAACATACAGGGGGTCTATATACTACTTGTGAGGCACACAGGTGGTCTATATATAACTGGGGAGCACACAGGGGTCTGTATACTACTGGGGCAGCACACAAGGGGTCTATATAAAACTGGTGGGGCACACAGGAGGTCTATATACTACTGGGGGAACCACACAGGGGGTTTATATACTACTGGAGGAGCACACAGGGGTCTATATCCAAGTCATATATCCGCAGCGCACTGATTGGCCGGGCGAGCCGTGAAGACACCGGGAGCCCCGAAGCAAGCAGGAACGGGGACCCGGTAATGTATAATGTCCGGCGGCTAGGGGGTTAATGGGGCGGGCTGCTAATGAAAGTATAGGGCTGGGATCTGCAGCGAGTCTCGCTGCAGAAACGCAGCAAGGAGACACGCTGCAAACCCGTCAAGTGGGTTTGTAGCCTTACTGTTAGAATGCTTTGTACAATAGCTGATCATAAACTGTAGACGTGACAGAACAGAATCTGCGCTAAGAGCCTTTGGACTAGAAGAGCTGAGCTGACTTGGTTGTGTGCTGAGAAGTACAGCGAGCTGAGGATAGTAGAGAGGAGTTTGTGCTTCAAGTTCAGATTAGGGGAGAGGAGTTTGTGCTGAAAATCCCAACCCAGGTAGAAGTATGCTCTGCCGGAACTTTAGAAGAAGTAGAATACTTAAAAATACTTGAAAATACAAGTATACCTGTGCCCGTGTTTTGACCTTTGTTATCGTGATACCACCTGTTGCCCTACAGTATCGGGCGACCTGTCCTATTAGGGTGACACAAGCCCCATACCTTGTCACCTGAGTTGAGCATGTTGGCCAAGTTTACCTGGTTACATCTGCGCTGCGAGATAGAGTACGTAGGATTGTAGCTACTTTACTGTATCCGGATCAGTTCCTCTTGTTTCAGGATACTGTCCTGCATTTTTAGAAGTGTTCACGGCATGGGATGGGGTGTTCTCTGACTTGTCCTCTCTTAAGTAGTTTAGCACTGCATAATTGGACCAAAGATAGCGTCTCTCCGTCTCCCATGTGCGTCCGTCCACTACCACACTCCTGACTAGATTACACTGGACCCTGACTAAGTGTGCGTGTGCACTTCCTCTCCCCATGTGAAAACTTCCTACAGGAGGTGTAATGTCTCCTGTGAGTGGTGGAGAAGAAAGTGTAAAGAGAAGAAGGAGAACAGAGATAGGTAAGAAGATCATAGACAAACAATAACCCCTTGTGGTCACTACAGCTGTGCAATATACAAGTGCATATACAGATAATAGGGACACCTAGTGGTAAAACTTAAGTATCGCTTCATTACCACCTTAAAGGACAAGTGCCATGAAAAACTTTTTCCCAGTAATTGAAGCACATTACAAAGTTATATAACTCTGTAATGTGCTTCAATCACCTATTTGCCTCCCTTCCCTGTCTTTTCCCCCCTCCATCCCCCACCAGGAAGTGTCCTATCTCACACAGACCTGATTACTGTCGTCACCGTCACCAGGCAGCTCCTTCTTGTGAGGATGAGTCATCAGCAGGAGGGCTGCTCTAGCTCCTGTTACACCAGCCTCCCCCTCCCCTCCTTGTCAGGTGACTCAGCTTGGTCAGCTTATCTTCTCTAGTGACATGACTCCTTCACTGAGTCCATGGCAGCAGGAGAGAGGGTATGAGGGGAGGGGGGAGCTGCCTATGTGCCGGAGTCAGTCGGAGGGAAGATAAGCAAGTGACATGTGACAAGTGATGGCTTGCAGTTGTTTAGCCAATGAGAGATGAGCAAGCCTGTCACCTGACAAGGCAGGGGAGGGGGGAGGCTAGTGTAACAGGAAAAGGAGCTGAGAGAAGAGCTTGGTGACGGTGACGACAGTAATCAGGTCTGTGTGAGTCAGGACACTTCCTGGTGGGGGGTGGAGGGGGGAAAAGACAGGAAAGGGAGGCAGATAGGTGATTGAAGCATATTACAGAGTTATATAACTTTGTAATGTGCTTCAATTACTGGGAAAAAGTTTTTCATGGCACTTGTCCTTTAACTTGTAGTACAGGCTTTTGCGAGGGGTGTATAAACTCATAACACCCGTGGTGGGACACGATATATACATTACCAGGCTTGCTTCGGGGGCTCACAGCATCCTGATGTCCTGCTCAGCCAATGAGTGTGCTGCCCCATCACAGCCACTGATTGGCTGAACAGGACGTCAGGATGCCAAGAGCCCCCTGAAGCAAACCGGAGCATGGACTGGTAATGTATATGCGATGCCCTGGCCCCTGGGGGCCACTTCCGCAGTGCTGGTGTTATGAGCGGGCAATGACCGGGGCAGCTGCAGGGGTTACACTTGTCACGGTATAGGCCTGAGGGCAGCACAGCTGTAGGGCCGGTCTGTGGAATCTGCGGGTGATGATGGGCATGCGATTCTTCGCTGCACCTAGTCAGGGCACCAGTTAGTGGACACCAATGCCAGGGTTCAGTAACAGCGGTTTTATTATAGATGAGGTAACTAGTAGCAACAGTTCTGTCCAGATGCATCCGGGTATATAGCAGGCTTTGACAAATAAAGCAGGAGTGGTGCTGCATAGGCTGTGAGAATACGTGCTGGATGATGGGAGTAGGAGTATGAGAGAAATAGCGTTGCTGGGTGGATTAGCTAGAGAATAATACTTGCTGTGAATCCTTGTAGCGATGAGGAGAGATAACGAAACGACACCCAGATGAGAGAGAAGACTCCGGACACTTGAGCAGGCAGATACAGCCGAAGACTTGAACACAGCAGAGCACCTGATCCCCACTTCTAGTGGTGAAGTGGGAGCTGCAGAGAAGAAGCCCAACTCCTCTGAGGCAGGAGAGGGACGACACACATCCTCCTTGCTTGGAAGCAGGGGGAAGACTCACTTGTTAGGAGGAAGTGGGAGGTCACATGGTTGCTCCTGGCCAGAGCTAGTCGGCCATTGGAGGAACCATGGTTACAGGTCACGTGATCAACAGCCTTGCATACCACTGTACACTGTAATAATACACAGGAATACATGAGAATACACATGAGAATGCACATTACCAGAGAATACTAGGGGAAAACCAGCAGCAGTTGCAGTGCAAACACTTACCAGAACAGGCATTGACACAGCAAGAGAAATGGCCATAATAGGAGTAGTAGTCTGCATGTTCTGGGACACTGCATATACACCGGGCTGACGCAGGTTAAGGGGGCTGTCTTTTACATACTTGCAATGGGATGACAATCCTGCTGCGAGTATGTAATCCTATTCAGAATAACAGTAAGGGACCCGCTGCGGATTAGTTACGTGTGAACCCACCCTGAAGTTTAGACTTATTATGACATTACCTTTTGTGTCTCCAACATATCCTAATTTTTCATAGATAGGAAATCGAGGCCGATCTGCGATGTCCTCCAGCCTATTGATCAGCACTTCCTTCATCACCTCAAATCCATTCAGCACCACTATTTTGTTTCCGAAGCTCTGCAAACTGAATATGTCTCCAAACTCTTCTCTCAGCTGTTGAGAAGAGATATATATGTATTTAAAAGGCAAACAACTAATCTGTTCAACAAAATCTATGAAGAATGCAAAAATCTCATATTTTATTATAGGGTTTATCTGGGATTAGAAAGAACAGCATCACAGCTGTCCTCAGGTTGAGTCAGATATCATATCTTGGCTCCATTCACTTCAATGGAACTGGAATGTAATACCAGACACAAACAGAACAAAGTTGACGCTGACAATTTGCGAATAGTTTATTTGAAAATGGCCGTTTTGCGAATAAATTATTTGTAAATCGGCACTTTTCGCAAAAAAGTATGACTTTTCTTCTTGATACATGTCCCCTATAGTGTATACACCCTCTGGCTGTGATTCCATAGACTTTAATGTGATCTGTAATTTTGTTAAATAACAGCCGTAGTTGCAAAACTGCAACTACGACCGATGTTTAATGAAATTATACACTGTGTGAACTTAGCCTAAAGATGCATTTAGACTTAAGAATCCTTGTTTTTCCCACATTTACCAATCTCAACTATAGCGTTTAAAAATTTACTAGCTTTTACTTTAATTAATCCTATGGGCAGATATATTATTTTAATATGCTTAATCAACAACAAGCCATATACTTTAGTGTCCTTATATGCACCTAACAGCAGACAAATACACTTTTCTAATAAGCTACTGCACCGAGTGAAGAAATGCGCCCAGGGCACTCTCATTGTATGCAGAGACGGAGAAACTAGTGTCCCACCCATCATGTAGACATCCTCACTCCTTGGCCCACTCCCACTCCTAGGAGGTTTTTGATATTTGGCGATTGCATTATAGCACGGAGAAGGAATTTACATACTACTCAGACAGTCATAATGCCTACTCTAGAATTAATTTATTTTTGGTTGATAGACATATTATTAGTGCAAAGGTCTAGCATAGAACAAATTAAATGGTTGGACCACGCCGCCGTTTCCATAGAAGTTTTAGAATCCTATAATGTACCCAAAGAAAAAAAAAAAAAAAAAAGACCAGATTTGCCCCCATAGTCTCTAAAGCCTTCCCCAGCTAGAGTTACAAAACCAGACCTCACCAAACCCTGCTACTGCTACTCTCTTGAAGGGAACCAATCACACAAAAATTGGCCATAAAGCTAAGGAAACGTGCTGGTACATCAGCCAGCACGCTTCCTAACCATCCCCCTGTACCCTCCGTCCCATGTACATACAGCCCGCAAAGTTAGTTTAATAGTCTCCGGTGCTCTATGTAAATTACTATGCAAGTAGTCACAGTGGGCGGGTGGCTGGTCAAGTAGTCACGGTGGGCGGGGGCTTCTTCAAGTAGTCACTGGGTCCTGGGCCGGCTCCGGCGCTGTAATCACGCCCCTCTGGGCGTGTTGGAGAGCGGCGCCTAGTGACGTCACTCGGGGGGGGGGGGCGGTATTGCACGTCGGCCTCGCCGACGTCTGTACTATACTGCGCATGCGCAGCACTGTGGGTGAAGCCGCTGCTGTAATGCAGAAGTACAGCAGAGGCTTCACCCACTGTACTGCGCATGCGCAGTATAGTAAAGAAGTCGGCGTGGCTGACGTGCAATGCCGGCCCCCAAAGTCACCAGGCGCCGCTTTCCAACATGCCTGGAGGGGCGTGATTATAGCGCCGGAGCCGGCCCATGACCCAGTGACTACTTAAAGAAGCTCCCGCCCACCGTGACTACTTGCATGGTGATTTACATAGAGCGCGGGACCCCACTGGTGACGGCACAAATGTGGAACAATGTGGAGTGAAAATGAAATATTACATTTTTTACACTATAATGTTGGTCTAGCCTTGAATTTATCATTTTCACAAGGGGTTAAAAGAGAAAAAAAAAACACAAAATGTGTAGAGCAATTTCCCCCGAGTCCGTAAATACCCCACATGTGGACATAAAGCGCCATGTGTGCGCAGGGCAAGCCTCCAAAGGGAAGGAGCGCCATTTGGATTTTGGAGGTTGGATTTGGCTAGAAAGGATGATGAACGCCATGTCGCATTTACAGAGCCCTTGTGCTGCCAGGACAGTGGAAACCCAACACAAGTGACCACATTCTGGAAACTACACCCCCAATGGATCTACCAAGGGGTGCAGTGAGGATATGGACCCCTTTGTGCCATGAAAGTGAAAAAATGGAAATTTTCACTTTCACGTCACATTGTTCCACATTTGTGCCCGTCACCAGTGGGGTCCATATGCTCACTGCCCCCTTTGTTAGATTCCTTGAGGGGTGTAGTTTCCAGAATGGGGTCACTTGTGGGGGTTTCCAGTGTCTTGGCAGCACGAGGGCTCTGTAAATGCAACATGGCCCTTGAAATCCATTCCAGTGAAATCCAGCTTCCAAAAGCCAATTGGCGCTCCTTCCCTTTGGAGGCTCGTCCTGCACCCGCTTGGCACTTTATGTCCACATGTGGGGTATTTCCGTACTCGGGAGAAACTGCGCTACATGTTTTGTGTTTTTTTTTTCCTTTTATCCCTTTGTGAAAATGAAAAATTGAAGGCTAGAATGTTTTAGTGTAAAAAAGAAATTTTTCTTTTTTCACGCCATATTGTTCGGAAAATCTGTGAAGCACCTGTGGGGACCAGATGCTCACCGCACCCCTTGTTACATTCCTTGAGGGGTGTAGTTTTCTAAATGGTGTCTTTTTAGGGGTGTTTTTTATGTTTTGGCACCTGAAAACCTGAAGTGGTACAGTCAAAAATGACCAAGTATAACGGAGGCGTTGAAATTCACTAGGCGCTCCTTTATATCTGAGGCTGGTGGTTGTGTCAAATAGCGCAATAGGGCCACATATGGGGTATTTCTATAAACTGCAGAAACGGGGCAATAATTATTGGGGTGCATTTCTCTGGTAATAGGTTTATAATTATGAAAAATATTGGATTACAATAAAATCTCTGCACAGAAAATTAAAATTTTCTAATTTCTTACACACTTAGCTTTTATTTCTGTGACTCCCCTAAAGGGTTAAAACACTTTCCGGATATGCTTTTGCAGAGTGTGGGGGGTGCAGTTTCTGAAATGGGGTGCTTTGTGGGGCTAACATACAGGACCCTCAAATTGAGGGTTTTGACATTTTTTTAATTTTACTGAAAATTTGGAAATTTGCTGCTTATGTTTTAAGCTTTCTATTGTCTAAAAAAATTTAAGATAATAACCATTTTCTGTATAAGCAAAAAAGTTTCAAAGTTGGAAAAATGCATTTTTTCACAATTTTTCACGTTATTTTGGGTTTTTTCATAAAGATTTGTTATAAGTATCGACTCCAATTTACCAGAAATGTAAAGTCAGATAGGTAAAAGCATCCCGAAGTTATTAATGAATAAAGTGATACTGGTCAAATTCATAAAATTTGTCTCTGTCCTTAAGGCCATTTCAGGCTCTGTCCTTAAGGGGTTAATCGCTAAAAGGCTTGCCCCTTTATTGTCCACCTTAATTGATGGAGTTGTACCTGGCCGTCAAACGTCCATTCTTCAGCGCGGAGACAGGCGGCGTGCGAGCCTTCCATAGACTGTCATTATGACATGGAGGCTAGCTGGGTTTTACTGAGCAGAGTCTTGGCAGTAGATCATGGACACTGACATTTAAGGGGGAACTCCGGATAAGAAAAACTTGTTTTCTATTAAAAGTACATTAAAAGTTATATAGATGTGTCTATATAATGTATTACCATTCTGTATGGTTCTGCCACCCGGTAGCTGATAGAAATCCAGGAAGTGAAAAAAAATGAATGGCCTCTGTGCGGATCCACATTGTCTCCTGCTCCTTCTGCTATCGTCCCCTAGGAAACAAATATTCCAGGCTTCTGTCTCACATTGTGTGTGTTTGCTGAGGACAGGACAGCACCCGGACCCTCACCACCTTGTGACATGTCAGAAGTTTTTTGTTTTTTTTTTCAATTTAGTTACACTTTAAGTATATACAAATGTAACTAGTGTATGATCAAACAAGCTACTAATAGCCATAAAAAAATGCTGCTGTGCATTAGAGAGATTTGGGTCACATATATCACAGCTTGATAGACTTGATAGAGATCTTTAAAGTGAGCACAAGCCTGTAGAGTCAAAGAAAACTGAATTGAGCTATAAGAGCCCGAAATCTCATTGTACAACTTTAGGCTAGGTTCACACTAAAACAACGGCCATATTTCATAACAACGGCCATAGTTTTGCAAACGGCCGTTGTTTTAACATAGTGTGAACCTAGCCTTAAAGGGGTACTCTGGCAAAAAAAAAAATTACATCAACTGGTTTCAGAAAGTTATATAGATTTCTAATTTGCTTCTATTTAATCAGTCCTGCAGAAAGTGCTGTATTCTTTCCAGTCTGAGGCTATGTTCAGACTGCGTAAGAGACCGGCCGGATCACGGAACAGCTGGTCTCTAAATAGATCATCCTGGCAGTACCGGCCGGATGATCTTTTCAGCCGCAGAGTTCTGATGCAGGCGCATCCATGCACACCCGCATCAGAATTTCCCACAGCACACTATGGAGCGTGCGGCCGGAGGCGCTTCCTCCACTGTGTGCACTGACAGGGTTTTCTGTGGCGGCTATTCAGTGAATAGCGGGCGCAGAAAACTGACATGTCAGTTTTCTAGGGTGCCGCGAGAGATCCCGGCCGGAGCGTATACGATGTGTATATGCTCCGGCCGAGATCCCATAGAAGACAAGGCAATGTACAGTATCTGTTCGTAAAAAGTACAGCAGTTGTTGCCAATTGCAACAATGGCCGTACTTTTTCGAAAAGATACGTTATGTGAACATAGCCTGACAGTGCTCTCTGCTGCCACCCCTGTCCGAGACAGGAACTGTCCAGAGCAGTAGCAAATCCCCATAGAAAACCTCTCCTGCTCTGGACAGCTCCTGACATGGACAGAGGTGGCCGCAGACAGCACTGTGTCAGACTGAAAAGAATACACCACTTCCTGCAGGACATACAGCAGTTGATAAGTACTGGAGGAGAACTTTAAAGGACACCTGTCACCCCCCGTGCCGGGGTGACAGGCTCCTGACCCCCTGTTAGAACCCCCTATACTTACGTGATCCCGCCGGGTCCCGCTTCCTGAGCCCTTCGGGTCACGGAGATTTCAGCGCCCGAAGCCCGTCGCTCGCACTGACAGCAAAGTCAGACGCTCATAGAGAATGAATGGGGAGTCCGATGCTCCGTCATTCTCTATGGTCATCGGACTCATCTCTCAGCGCGCGCCGGGCTTCGGGTGCTGAAATCTCCGTGACCCGAAGGGCTCAGGAAGTGGGACCCGGCGGGATCACGTAAGTATAGGGGGTTCTAACAGGGGGTCGGGAGCCTGTCACCCCGGCACGGGGGGTGACAGGTCCTCTTTAAATAGAGGTAATTTACAAATCTATTTGATTTTATAATACCAGTTGATTTTAAAGAGAAAAAAAAATGCCAAAGCGTGCTTCATTGAGAATAGTCTGTGGCTACTGACACCGTCGGGGGCAGTTTATTAAAAAAACAAAAACAAAAGGGACCCATTTATGATTAGTGCAAGAATTTTTCCGTTAGCGCACTTTTCATGCAGAGAGTCTTTAGACCATGCGCAAAATTTATCAGGCACACATGGCTTGATCATTTTTGCGCAATTACTCAAACTGCGCAAACCCTATAATGGACATGAGAATTACTGCACAGCCCTTCTACACCAGACACATGCCAGCATGGATGCAAGAGGTCGCTCGCAGCTGGCTGATGTTTTTTTGGGGGCTCAGTTTCTAGAATATCAAGCTCAGCAACTTGCGAGCGCACAAAATTATGTTAAGCTACGCACATCATGTTCTGTATCTGATGGGAGTTAGGCTATGTTCACACAACGTATATTTTTGTAAAACCACTGCCGTTGTATAACGGCCGCGATTTATACAGAAATATACAAGCCTTTGCTGCCTATGGGATCCCGGCCGGAGCGTATACTATGTGTATACGCTCCGGCCGGGATCCCTAGCGGCTCCGCAAACAACTGACATGAATAGCGGCCGCAGAAACCCACGTCAGTGCAAACTATGTAGTGAGTGGCTGCGGCCGCAAGCTCCATGGTGTGCTGTGGGGAGTTCTGATGCGGGCGAGAGCGGATGTACCCGTAGGAAAACTCAGCGGCGCTAAAGATTATCCGGCTGGTACTGCAGTACTGGCCGGGATTATCTTTTCAGAGACCAGCCGGTCTCTTACAGCGTCTGCACATAGCCTTAGGATGTGTTCACACTACGGAATCTGGAGTCTAGACAGCATGGGCGGAGATGGGAGCGAGCGGTGGAATTAGTGGCATGTTATCCGCCCGGATTCCATAGTGTGAACGCACCCTTAGTCAGGATCAGGAGATTGTATGGATAACATAGAGGGACAGGATGAATCTACTGATGATAATGGAGGTGCCAGAAAAAAGGGGGGAAAAAACTTTATTCAGAGAAAAACCCAAAAACATTCTCATAGAAATTGTAAGTACTATAGAAATGTCCAAAATTAATTTTTTTAAAAATTGTACAATGTAAGTGTTTTGTGCAATGCATGATAGTTAAGGAAACAAGTGTGTGAAGGGTAGTAGCAGTTGTTGTCAATAGTAAAATTTGGATAACAAATGTAACAAAAAGGTGCAAACAATGGGTGGAATTCTGTATTGTTTTTAAATTGGGCTCAAATTTTTATGGTGTTATGCTGGGTTTACACGGAGCGATTATCGGGCGAATTTTCGCGATAACGATCGAATTTGAACGATAATCGTACGTGTAAACGCGGCGAACGATCGTAAAATCGTTCATTTTGATCTTTTACCAGGTTCTTAAATAGTCGTTAGTCGTGTGCAAAAAATTTGCCGATCGTTCTGTGTAAACAGTCGTTCACTGATTTTCCCTATGTGTGGGAATTTTCTGTACGATATATTGTACCGTCTAAACGCTGATCGTTATAAAAAAAAAAATCGTTACATCAAAATCGTTGATCGTACAATCGGGCGAATTATCGCTCCGTATAAACCCAGCATTAGGGTCCGTTTACACACACAGATTATCTGACAGATATCTACCAGATTTCTCTGCACAGAAAATTAAAATTTTCTAATTTCTTACACACTTAGCTTTTATTTCTGTGACTCCCCTAAAGGGTTAAAACACTTTCCGGATATGCTTTTGCAGAGTGTGGGGGGTGCAGTTTCTGAAATGGGGTGCTTTGTGGGGCTAACATACAGGACCCTCAAATTGAGGGTTTTGACATTTTTTTAATTTTACTGAAAATTTGGAAATTTGCTGCTTATGTTTTAAGCTTTCTATTGTCTAAAAAAATTTAAGATAATAACCATTTTCTGTATAAGCAAAAAAGTTTCAAAGTTGGAAAAATGCATTTTTTCACAATTTTTCACGTTATTTTGGTTTTTTTCATAAAGATTTGTTATAAGTATCGACTCCAATTTACCAGAAATGTAAAGTCAGATAGGTAAAAGCATCCCGAAGTTATTAATGAATAAAGTGATACTGGTCAAATTCATAAAATTTGTCTCTGTCCTTAAGGCCATTTCAGGCTCTGTCCTTAAGGGGTTAATCGCTAAAAGGCTTGCCCCTTTATTGTCCACCTTAATTGATGGAGTTGTACCTGGCCGTCAAACGTCCATTCTTCAGCGCGGAGACAGGCGGCGTGCGAGCCTTCCATAGACTGTCATTATGACATGGAGGCTAGCTGGGTTTTACTGAGCAGAGTCTTGGCAGTAGATCATGGACACTGACATTTAAGGGGGAACTCCGGATAAGAAAAACTTGTTTTCTATTAAAAGTACATTAAAAGTTATATAGATGTGTCTATATAATGTATTACCATTCTGTATGGTTCTGCCACCCGGTAGCTGATAGAAATCCAGGAAGTGAAAAAAAATGAATGGCCTCTGTGCGGATCCACATTGTCTCCTGCTCCTTCTGCTATCGTCCCCTAGGAAACAAATATTCCAGGCTTCTGTCTCACATTGTGTGTGTTTGCTGAGGACAGGACAGCACCCGGACCCTCACCACCTTGTGACATGTCAGAAGTTTTTTGTTTTTTTTTTCAATTTAGTTACACTTTAAGTATATACAAATGTAACTAGTGTATGATCAAACAAGCTACTAATAGCCATAAAAAAATGCTGCTGTGCATTAGAGAGATTTGGGTCACATATATCACAGCTTGATAGACTTGATAGAGATCTTTAAAGTGAGCACAAGCCTGTAGAGTCAAAGAAAACTGAATTGAGCTATAAGAGCCCGAAATCTCATTGTACAACTTTAGGCTAGGTTCACACTAAAACAACGGCCATATTTCATAACAACGGCCATAGTTTTGCAAACGGCCGTTGTTTTAACATAGTGT
Source organism: Dendropsophus ebraccatus (assembly GCF_027789765.1). NCBI lineage: Eukaryota > Metazoa > Chordata > Amphibia > Anura > Hylidae > Dendropsophus > Dendropsophus ebraccatus. The sequence goes on along the minus strand of NC_091457.1, from coordinate 143,899,286 downwards.
GAACCTAGCCTTAAAGGGGTACTCTGGCAAAAAAAAATTACATCAACTGGTTTCAGAAAGTTATATAGATTTCTAATTTGCTTCTATTTAATCAGTCCTGCAGAAAGTGCTGTATTCTTTCCAGTCTGAGGCTATGTTCAGACTGCGTAAGAGACCGGCCGGATCACGGAACAGCTGGTCTCTAAATAGATCATCCTGGCAGTACCGGCCGGATGATCTTTTCAGCCGCAGAGTTCTGATGCAGGCGCATCCATGCACACCCGCATCAGAATTTCCCACAGCACACTATGGAGCGTGCGGCCGGAGGCGCTTCCTCCACTGTGTGCACTGACAGGGTTTTCTGTGGCGGCTATTCAGTGAATAGCGGGCGCAGAAAACTGACATGTCAGTTTTCTAGGGTGCCGCGAGAGATCCCGGCCGGAGCGTATACGATGTGTATATGCTCCGGCCGGGATCCCATAGAAGACAAGGCAATGTACAGTATCTGTTCGTAAAAAGTACAGCAGTTGTTGCCAATTGCAACAATGGCCGTACTTTTTCGAAAAGATACGTTATGTGAACATAGCCTGACAGTGCTCTCTGCTGCCACCCCTGTCCGAGACAGGAACTGTCCAGAGCAGTAGCAAATCCCCATAGAAAACCTCTCCTGCTCTGGACAGCTCCTGACATGGACAGAGGTGGCCGCAGACAGCACTGTGTCAGACTGAAAAGAATACACCACTTCCTGCAGGACATACAGCAGTTGATAAGTACTGGAGGAGAACTTTAAAGGACACCTGTCACCCCCCGTGCCGGGGTGACAGGCTCCTGACCCCCTGTTAGAACCCCCTATACTTACGTGATCCCGCCGGGTCCCGCTTCCTGAGCCCTTCGGGTCACGGAGATTTCAGCGCCCGAAGCCCGTCGCTCGCACTGACAGCAAAGTCAGACGCTCATAGAGAATGAATGGGGAGTCCGATGCTCCGTCATTCTCTATGGTCATCGGACTCATCTCTCAGCGCGCGCCGGGCTTCGGGTGCTGAAATCTCCGTGACCCGAAGGGCTCAGGAAGTGGGACCCGGCGGGATCACGTAAGTATAGGGGGTTCTAACAGGGGGTCGGGAGCCTGTCACCCCGGCACGGGGGGTGACAGGTCCTCTTTAAATAGAGGTAATTTACAAATCTATTTGATTTTATAATACCAGTTGATTTTAAAGAGAAAAAAAAAATGCCAAAGCGTGCTTCATTGAGAATAGTCTGTGGCTACTGACACCGTCGGGGGCAGTTTATTAAAAAAACAAAAACAAAAGGGACCCATTTATGATTAGTGCAAGAATTTTTCCGTTAGCGCACTTTTCATGCAGAGAGTCTTTAGACCATGCGCAAAATTTATCAGGCACACATGGCTTGATCATTTTTGCGCAATTACTCAAACTGCGCAAACCCTATAATGGACATGAGAATTACTGCACAGCCCTTCTACACCAGACACATGCCAGCATGGATGCAAGAGGTCGCTCGCAGCTGGCTGATGTTTTTTTGGGGGCTCAGTTTCTAGAATATCAAGCTCAGCAACTTGCGAGCGCACAAAATTATGTTAAGCTACGCACATCATGTTCTGTATCTGATGGGAGTTAGGCTATGTTCACACAACGTATATTTTTGTAAAACCACTGCCGTTGTATAACGGCCGCGATTTATACAGAAATATACAAGCCTTTGCTGCCTATGGGATCCCGGCTGGAGCGTATACTATGTGTATACGCTCCGGCCGGGATCCCTAGCGGCTCCGCAAACAACTGACATGAATAGCGGCCGCAGAAACCCACGTCAGTGCAAACTATGTAGTGAGTGGCTGCGGCCGCAAGCTCCATGGTGTGCTGTGGGGAGTTCTGATGCGGGCGAGAGCGGATGTACCCGTAGGAAAACTCAGCGGCGCTAAAGATTATCCGGCTGGTACTGCAGTACTGGCCGGGATTATCTTTTCAGAGACCAGCCGGTCTCTTACAGCGTCTGCACATAGCCTTAGGATGTGTTCACACTACGGAATCTGGAGTCTAGACAGCATGGGCGGAGATGGGAGCGAGCGGTGGAATTAGTGGCATGTTATCCGCCCGGATTCCATAGTGTGAACGCACCCTTAGTCAGGATCAGGAGATTGTATGGATAACATAGAGGGACAGGATGAATCTACTGATGATAATGGAGGTGCCAGAAAAAAGGGGGGAAAAAACTTTATTCAGAGAAAAACCCAAAAACATTCTCATAGAAATTGTAAGTACTATAGAAATGTCCAAAATTAATTTTTTTAAAAATTGTACAATGTAAGTGTTTTGTGCAATGCATGATAGTTAAGGAAACAAGTGTGTGAAGGGTAGTAGCAGTTGTTGTCAATAGTAAAATTTGGATAACAAATGTAACAAAAAGGTGCAAACAATGGGTGGAATTCTGTATTGTTTTTAAATTGGGCTCAAATTTTTATGGTGTTATGCTGGGTTTACACGGAGCGATTATCGGGCGAATTTTCGCGATAACGATCGAATTTGAACGATAATCGTACGTGTAAACGCGGCGAACGATCGTAAAATCGTTCATTTTGATCTTTTACCAGGTTCTTAAATAGTCGTTAGTCGTGTGCAAAAAATTTGCCGATCGTTCTGTGTAAACAGTCGTTCACTGATTTTCCCTATGTGTGAGAATTTTCTGTACGATATATTGTACCGTCTAAACGCTGATCGTTATAAAAAAAAAAATCGTTACATCAAAATCGTTGATCGTACAATCGGGCGAATTATCGCTCCGTATAAACCCAGCATTAGGGTCCGTTTACACACACAGATTATCTGACAGATATCTACCAGATTTTTGCAGCCAAAACCAGAAATGGATTTTAAAAAAAAGAGAAATCTCAGTCTTTCCTTTATGACCTGTTCCCTGTTTATAGTCCATTCCTGGCTTTGGATGCAAAAATCTGTCAGATAATCTGTGTAAACGGACCCTTAGATAAAGTAATTTTAATGATCAACAAAAAATGATGACAAATGAGAGCTACCTGAAAACGTTCAGTATATTACACGGAACGATAGTCGTTTCTACAACCATTTGCTCCAGCAAATAACGAATGAACAATGTGGAATTATGCTGCGTTTACACGGAACGATAATTCGGCCGATCGTACGATTAACGATTTCGAAGTAACAATTTTTTTTTTTTTAGAACGATCAGCGTTTAGATGGAATGATATATTGTACGGAAAATTCGTTTTGCGATCACTTAAGCCTATCCCGCACATTTGAAAAATCGGTGAACGATCTGCGGATTTTTTGCCGACGGCGAACGACGATTTTAGAACATGTTGTAAGATCAAAATAAACGATTTCTCGCTCGTCGCTTGATCGTTCGCTGCGTTTACATGTACGATTATCATTCGAATTCGATCGCTATCGTGCAAATTCGTACGATAATCGTTTCGTGTTAACGCAGCATTACACTGAAGGATTAGCGAACAACTAACAAAGATTTTGGTGTCGGCATAAAACTAAGGGTCAATGACACATGAAAGATTTCTCTTGGCCGCAGTTACACTAAACACTACGTTTAATTAACGACTTTTCGCACGATACTCGTCCCTTACTGCATGTGTGATCAGACCCTAAAATTTAATGAACTGAACAGTAATACATCTGTGATTGGGACAGGATCACAAGGCATCAGCGTGTCAACACACACAGGACTATTTAGGCTCATATTTTTGTTTGACACACAACATTGTTATCTATCTTTAACCCTTTGAAGACCAGGCCAAATTTTGTTTTGTTTTTTTGTTACAAGTGTAGCCAGCGTTCCTTCAGCTACTTCCCTTCCCTCTCTCCCTGCCCTGATGTTATTTTTTTAAATACTTTTGGATGGTGAGTGCGATCTATTGCTCCCTTTTTTTTTGGCTTGTGCTATATGAATTGTGAATTTCTGCTTGCTGGATCGGCACCACTGGATGTGTTTGCTGTGCAAAAAAACGTCGTAGAGGATGAAGGTAAGAGATGTACCTTCATCCTCAGCTCCCTGTGTGCTGTAGGGAGATATCAGCAGGTTAGATATTTCTAAGCTACTGATAGTTTCCCTGTTAATGTCCAGCCCTGAATGTGACTTATTACCAAGAACAAAGGCAACATATTCTGAAATAGATCTGCTTATGAATATGGCCAATATGCCCAGCGTTCTCAGTCCAATAGGCCAATTTCTAGACATTGCAGTGATGCACAATAAGTGTGAAAAGTCAATTGGAGGCTTATGGGTAAATTTATCAAATATGGTGTAAAGTGAAACTGGCTCAGTTGCCCCTAGCAACCAATCAGATTCCACCTTTCATTTTCCAAAGAGTCGGTAAGGAATGAAAAGTGAAATCTGATTGGTTGCTAGGGGCAAATGAGCCAGCTTCACTTTACACCATGTTTGATAAATCTCCCCCTTATTGTCCATCTCTCCTATACAACTACTGATATAACTGCTTGATTTTCTGTGCTTTTTGGGGTTACTGGGTTATTAGTTTTAGGACACAAATTTTTATAACTTTCAGGAATAATCTATACTATACACATACTGTACCTGGCGCAATGTTTCTGTTGGATTTGTGAAGTCCATCTGCAGAATGTTACCAAGAAACGGAACTCCTCTAGGACCTGGGGGAAACTGGGATCCATTCTTCCTGCTCTTCACAAAGTCCAAGAGGAAAAGGCCAACGATGAAAGAAATGAGCAATAAAAATCCATTGGAAAATAGGAAAGAGAGAAGCTCAGCCATCTCCTTTGTGCGCTGCGTCTAATAATATGTACTAGTATAGTATGTTGTATAAGTATATGTGTATATGAATTTAAAGTATCTGCCAACTTCAACAAGTAGATCAGTGGCACCTGGGCACACCTCCTGTAACTAAATGCCAGGTACTGTCACTATAATGGGGTGGTAAAGGTAAAGATGGGCTCTGTGCCAGCAGCACTACACAGTGCAAACACTGACAGACCCGATGTATGCATGGGTACTAAAGCAGATTTACTTTGTAATGACACCTTTTATTTTACCCTAAAATGTATGGCAAAAAAAAAAATACAAATAAGGTTAAATTAGGGGTAAAAATTTTTGGGTGCTTTAATTTTTATGCAATGACAATAACCAAAGAAACCATCACTAGATTTAAAGGCCCCCACCTAGCCTCACCTAGAATCTAAGTTTGTTTATAATAGATTTCTGACTTACACCCTAAAGCTGCTGAAAATCCTCACTTCATTGTCCCCTCTCCTGAGTAGTATAGGGGAAAGTAAACACTGTTGTTTCATTTCATTTTCTCTAATATATCTATGTAGATCAGGCATGGGCAACCTTTAGCCTGCCAGCTGTTGCCAAAACTACAATGCCCATCATGCCTGGACAGTCAAAGCTAAAGCTTTGGCTGTCCAAGCATGGTGGGCATGCTAGTTTTGCAACAACTGGAAGGACAAAGATTCCCTATGCCTGATGTATATGAATAGATAGATACATGTGTTTACTGTGCCAAGTGGAAGCAGATTGAGACAGATGTGGACACATACGTTAAGACAGGGGCAGGTACCCGGCAGTTGGCTCTGAGGTGCAATACATGTTGGGAGATGTAGTTTCCCACCTGGGTGCCATGACATAAAACGTGGATTATTTGTAAAAGTTTTAATCTGGGGCTAGAAGCAGCGCAGACAAGTGGTGAAAGATGTCAAACAATCAGTGGGGGTCGGTGAGTGCATCTATATGCTTTTTGTGCATTTTTCTTTATGGGATCGCTGGAATTCCCCTTAAATAATTATGAGTTTTGCCTGTAACTACATCTGGTGAGTTCTGTACACTCCTATATCAGGCAAACATAAAACAAAGAAAACAAAAAAAATTGCAATAAAAAAATTAATAAATAAATGTTTTACAAAATGCTCCAAAGCCCCTCCCCCAATAAAAGTGAAAATCACCCCCCTTCCCATTTCATACATAAAACACATAGAAAGTAATAAAGTTAATTAACATTATATACCGTAGAGTGCGTAATCGTCCGATTATAATAAATCATCCTATTAGAATAAAACAATACTTGTCCCGCACGGTGAACGGCGTGAACAAAAAGCGGTAAAAAAAAAACGCAGAGATTGCTCTTTTTTAATGCCATTTTTTGTATAAAAAATTTATAAAAAGCGATCAATAAGTTTGATCTAGAAAAAAATATGTTACAAAAAAAAAAAACTAGAGATCATGACACAAAAAATGACACCCCATACGACCCCGTAGGTGAAAAAATAAATGCGCTATAGAAGTTACAATAGGACCATTTTAAGTATGTTTAAAAAAATAATTTTACTGCTAATAAAATGTTTTACTGCTAATAAAAATAGTAAAACGTTAGGAAACCTAGTAACCCGCATATCGCTGTGCTCAGACTGACCTATAGAATAAAGGAAAAATGCCAGTCTTACCGCAAATTGGATTACGTAAACATGGAACCCAAAAAAAATTTGCGGAATCGCATTCTTTGACCCAAGTTCACCCCATAAATATTTTGAGGGTTCCGTTAATCATTTTATGGCAGATTGTAAGATGTCATTACAAAGTACAGCAGCCCCTGAAAAAAATAAGCCCTCACATGGCCCTGTAGGTGGAAAAATGAAAGAGTTATGGGTCTTAGAAGGCGAGGAGGAAAAAATGAAACCGCAAAAGTGACAATTGGCCCGGTCCTTAAGACCATTTCAGGCTCTGTCCTTAAGGGGTTAATGAAGGACCAGTCCAAAACATATACATTTAAAAATACGGATGAAGCATAAACCATATTGGTTCCCCCGTCAGAACCAATGTAATCATCAGCGTCTCCAATATGCACATCTATACTAACCTGGCTTCCGTGCGTCTCCTCTGCTTTGCAAGCTGGGCTCATGTCCATGCAGGCCTTGCTGTGATTGTAGTGCTCAAGGTGAACCTTTTTTTTTTTTCTTCATGCTATCATAGGATCCTGGCATGAATATGGCATGTGCAGTAGCGAAAATAGGTGGGGGCAAAGGGGGCGGTCGCCCCCGGGCCCACTCAGGCAGGGGCCCACTGAGGTCTCAGACAGATTAATGCTGTCTGCAAAAGCTATTGCTTTTGCAGACAGCGTTAACACATGTCTGTAGTGGCTGGGGTCCCCAAGAGGAAAACTGCACCTGGGAATAGCGGGCCCCTGCTCCTGAGGGGCCCGCTCAGCTGTCGGATGCCGAGCCCGGCCAGGGCTGGATCTTCTTCCTGCTGCTTCCTTCTACACGCTGCTACAGGCTGCTGCTGCTGCTGCTGGCCCCTCCCCCTCCTCTCCCTCACTGGCTGCAAAACGTTGTGTGAGGAGGGAGGGCGGCAGCTAGAGGGATCCTCACCGTCTATGGCTGCCAGGGGGGGGGGGGGGGGGGGGGGGGGCTGTGAAGACGTCCAGCAGCAGCTCTGGACGTTGTCAGGTACAGAATGAGGACTGTGTGAGAGGAGTGAGGGCTGTGTGAGGGGAGTGAGGGCTGTGTGAGGGGAGTGAGGGCTGTGTGAGGGGAGTGAGGGCTGTGTGAGGGGAGTGAGGACTGTGTGAGGGGAGTGAGGACTGTGTGAGGGGAGTGAGGACTGTGTGAGGGGAGTGAGGACTGTGTGAGGGGAGTGAGGACTGTGTGAGGGGAGTGAGGACTGTGTGAGGGGAGTGAGGACTGTGTGAAGGGAGTGAGGACTGTGTGAGGGGAGTGAGGACTGTGTGAGGGGAGTGAGGACTGTGTGAGGGGAGTGAGGACTGTGTGAGGGGAGTGAGGACTGTGTGAGGGGAGTGAGGACTGTGTGTGGGGAGTGAGGACTGTGTGGGGAGTGATGACTGTGTGAGGGGAGTGAGGACTGTGTGTGGGGAGTGAGGACTGTGTGTGGGGAGTGAGGACTGTGTGAGGGGAGTGAGGACTGTGTGAGGGGAGTGAGGACTGTGTGAGGGGAGTGAGGACTGTGTGAGGGGAGTGAGGACTGTGTGTGGGGAGTGAGGACTGTGAGAGGAGTGACAACACACACACACACAACTACAAAAACTTATTACCTATACCACTATTATTTTTAGGCAAAGATAATCTAGTTAAAAGGGTTCTCCAGAATTAAAAAAAAAACAAAAACATAATTGTTTTCTTCCAAAACAGCGCCACCCCTGCTCTTAGGTTGTGTGTGGTATCACAGCTTGGCTCTATTAACTTTAGTCAAATACCACACACAAACTGAGGACAAGAGTGGTGCTGTCTGTGGAAGAAGGCAGCTATATTCTTCTAATCTTTTTGTGGCTCTATATTCCAGATGTAGAAGCCTCTTACACAGCTCTGTATCCTTATTCACTATAAGTAATGTAGAAGAATATTCCCTTTATTATTCAAAAAGCCTTGCCACCTGCTGAGGTTCCCTATGGGTAATGTTGGTTGGGGGCCCACTCAGACTCACTCGCCCCCCCTAGGCTGAACCCCTAGCTACGCCCCTGGGCATGTGGTATGAATGTAAATTATACTATACATAGCATACATGCAACTCCCAAGGTCAATGAGAAGACATTGTGAATGGCAAGATATGACTCATTCAGAAGTAGCACCGTGCTCCATTACAGGAATAGTTCTAATGAGCAGAAAAAAACGCTATCTACCGTCGGGCGTCTCTTCCTCGCCTCATAGTGAGGTTTCTGGATTGGCTAAAATACCTTGTCATGTTTTGACGCTCTTTAGTAGTTCGGATATTTACTCACGGACGCAAGATACCTCTAATAGGTGGCGCTAGAGTCTCCTAATATTGCCACTGATGTCTTACTGTATTTCCTCTGACAGGCTGTCAATAAAAGCAGTGCTATTGTATTATACTGGTCTTAAAGGTTTTCTTCAGTTTTAGAACATAACGCCAGGATTAAAAAAAAAAAAAAAAACGCAAGTCGATTTCTTGGCAAAAGTGTATTTTACTACTTAAAATAGAAACAAATGTTTTTCCACACGCTGCAAACAATCCGTAAATTTTTGTATATATTTACCATTTGTATTATACAATTCAGAGATATATACAAAACATAAAAAACAAATTAACAAATGACAGATAAATGAACAAAGGTATATAAACAAGTAAAAGCAATCTGCACCTCTGAAGCTGCTTTCTGGAATATATGAGCAATGCCCTAATACGTTATCAAGGTGTGGGTAAAGCGTGACCTAATCTGTCCGTGGACCTATGGACCTGTAATAGATATTAGAGATGAGCAAAGCCATTTCATGAAACGATGAATGAACGACATTCAACTCCTAAAGGCCTAAAGATGGGATCTTCTCCAACTACCAGGAGTCAACTACAGAGCGTTCTGCGATTCGTGTTTTCGTGAAATGACACTTACTGTGGTTTCGCTCACCTTTAACAGATACCTATAGGAGATGAAAAAGGCTCTGACGGATCTGAACAAGGTCTGAGAAACACGACTACATTTCTGACTAACAACTCAAGCGTGCTAGAGTCCGACTGTACAACAACTGGAGGCTGAAGAAGATGGACACAACCCAAGGGAGTCCAGGAAAACATGGATGCAAACTATGGCCTATGGCGGCATTCATGTTTTCAAGGACTCCCTAGGGCTGCATCTAACTACTTCAACAACCAGTATCCAACTGCCGATGGATCGGATGCTCAAGTTCGCTCATCTCTACTGATAATATATTGGAGGAATGGTATTTCAAAGTCTCAACTTTTTCCTTTTATAAAGCAGCTGCATAGGTGAAACGTTGCTTTAAAGCCAGATTCGATTTCTGTAGAAAGTCAGAAATACAACATATGTAAGGTAGTAGTAGAAGAAAGCTTAGAAAGCAGCATTAACATCTGTAATAATAATTTATATCAAATTGCCTGGTTTAAAAGGGCAAAAACACCCGATAAATAGGTGGAAGGGGCTTTTCTTATTAAAACATCTATAAAAGGAAGCTAGAATAGGGGCTCCTGCACAATACTGAACAAGCGTCTGGGCAGCTATACACTACCGCCACAATCTTCAGGTGTCATACGGAGGCAGACTTTCTTTATTTGTATAGGATCCAAGAGAACTAAATTTGGCATGTTCCAGGTATTGCCGAGAAGCAGGTGGAGCTTTATGATACCTGTCAAAATTCTACAAGTAATTACAAGAACCATGTCTATTGTACAATTCAGCCCCATTCACTTAAATGGAACTAAGCTGCAAAACTACACCCATACTGAGTACAAGAGCAGTGCTGTTTCTGGAAGAAAGCGGCCATGTTTTTCTAACGCTGGTAAACCCCTTTAAGCTTTGTTCCCACCTGTGTTGGATTCTAAATATAACAGGTAACATAGTGCATCAGGCAGCTTTGTGTGGTCCACCAAAAGAATGGACACCAGGAGAGACACAACAGAACCTATTATAGTCAATGGGGACAGTTAGGTGCTGTAGGATTCTATGCAGTTGACGAAGGCAAATGGCCAAAACACGTTCTGCTGTTAACACTATTATGGTTTATGGAACCAAATAAAATTACATGATGAAAGTGGTGAGTGCCGGGATTTTCATCACTTACGTTGTAAACGGTTACCATAAATGAGACCTCTGTGCAAACTTACTGTGCATTCCACACAGACATTATTTTAACACATTAGTCTGACTATACTCCTATTCAGAATCTTTAAAGGGGAATGTCTCAAAGAAGACACAAATGAATATGCCAGAAAAGCACCAGTCAGCCATATATGTTCCATTTAGCAGCCGCTACAAAGGAAACATAGCACTACATGGCCACCCAACCAATGAGTATTACAGATGGTTCAAGGCCTTGGGAACTTCAATGCAGTGAATTGAGCTAAATTGTACCACCAAACATGACCCGAGGACAGGGCGCTGTTTTTGCAAGAAAGTAGCAGTTTTTTATTTTTATAATCCTGGACAATCCCTTTAAGAGTAAATAAAGTAAGGTTTGGACATGTCTGATATACATCAAGCCTGAATGCTGCTCCAGATCTAAACAGGTCTGGTAATATGCACTTCGTAGAAAACAGTAGTGATGTTTTTAATACTTGCGACCACAACTACGTGAATTCTTGCAAATGGTACACATCGGGAGGCCTACAACTTCTACCACGCAACATAGCACGACAAGAAATAAATATGCAAAAATATACACATGCTTTGCCAGGTGCCTACACATCCATCTTAGAAATTACAAAAAAATATACTTATTTACAGGTATCGGCCTTGGGGTTTCTATTTGTACAAGTCCATTTTAACTTTAACAAATTTTATGTTTATTTTACAATATTTAATTTCTTATGAATAGAAACCATGTCGATGATCCGTAAGGCCATGTTCCCACTCAGGTTTTTTTTTTTTAGCCTTTTTTTTGGACAGGATTTTTATCAAAATGAGAAGACGGACAGGTGAAGCACTTTCCCTGTGTTTTGGACCCAGTACTGTGTCGGCTACAAAAATACTGTGTGTGAACATAATCTACGATGCAAAAGGCCTACAAAAATAAAACTGGCTATGTATGCCTGTATTTCAGCACACATAGACATGTTGGTCCTCTAGCTTTTGTGGATGCAAACTGGAATTTTGGTGGCTGACAAAACACATACAAAACAATTAGAAAAACTGGCTTTCAGATGAGAAAAAAAAAAAAAATAACGTTCCACAATCTCTAAAAGTGTACGGACCCATTCACATCATGTTTCGGCCATACATCTAAAGGATGTGTCCATTTTATCGGATGTGTACTCACTTTGTGCAGGACCAAAAAGCAATAGCTACTGGACATCTGATTCCAGCATAAAATAAAGTATACATTGGATCCATTATACTGAGTGGGTCCACTATGAGTACGCTATAGTATAAACAGGCACACCTTTTTGACGCTAACCCGACTAGGGATGAGCGAACTTACAGTACTAGCAAAGTGAAAAGCTGCTCTAGGCTCAGCTGGACCCAGCTTTTCCAGGCACTCAGAGAGGAGCGACACAAGGTAGCCAGCTGACAAGCCAACGGCCGAGCCTAGAGCCGCTCTTCACTTCGCTAGTACCGTAAATTCACTAATCCCTAAACCTGACATATCTTAACCATGATGTGAATCAGCCTAACATGTACAGGACCAGAGATTTTCCACAAAGGACACCCATCTGTATTCACAGCATAGATGAGTGTCTGATCAGTTGGGTCTGACTGCTGGGACCCCCACCAACCACAACAGGGGTCCTGTGTCCCCCTCGTATAAATGGAACAGCAGTTAAACATGAACGTTGTCACTCCATTAAACTCTATGTGCTGGATGAAGACAGACAAACTCTTCTGTGGGAAAACAATCGCTTTGTTGAGACTGCGTCTGAGCCTTCTCATAGGCATACATTAAGAGGATTTCCCCACCTCTGACAAAAGGCTCAAAAATAGCCACAGTACAACCACATACTGGGATATGTCCCCCATGTGATGTCTGTACTGCAAAGAGAAGCATAGATGACAACACTTTTCAAAACAGTTACAATTTTTCAGGTGCATTGGGTAAATAGTGAACTACAGCTAGGAAAAAAAAAATAGAACTATAAATTAAGCCTGGAAATGTTTTTGTCTTTAAGCCAGAGAAAAAGGCTGTATATGGCATGTATTAACACTTTAAAGGGGTTGATCAGACTTGAATTAGCTCTAGCACAGAACTATGGTAACATTGTCTCTGAATTTGCCCACTGACATGCTGTAGGCCTATCTAGTATATAAGGTGATGCTAGAGTTTTCTCGCTCTGGCAGATCACCTTCAAAAGCTTGGAAACCAGTCAGACATACAGACACCTAATGTGCTACGATTTCCCTTCTTCTTGATTTCATATAAGCAACTTTGCCCTTGGTTGAACTTGATGGACAAGTGTCTTTTTCCCAACCTATGTACACTAGAGAATCACACATGCTCTGTTTGTCTCTGACCACTTTACACTCTCGCTAGATAAATGCACTGGCAGCACGTGAGCAGACACTTGCTTCTGCTCTGCCTATGATCAGTCCCATAGAGATGAACAAGACATGGGGATGTACAAAGGGGCAAGAAATGTGTCAAGGGCTCAGGGATCATATTAGAAGGGGTTTGGGGAAAGAAGATCCATGCTTACTATAGCACAGGGGTACATGTTCTGATTAAAGTAACTCACATAGACCGGCCAGCACATGTAGGATGCTTTATGCCTTGTTTTGTAGAACATTTAAAATAACAAGACCACTTAACAGTGTTCCAGGATAAGAAAGAGACATCCAAAATACAGGAGCCATTGAAGACGCTTCCACCAGGGCTACTGATCACATAGCCAAGGCTGTGGAGAAACTGATCTATGCAAACCAGTTCGTTTTTACTATATACAGTAATACAAACCATAGGTGAACCTATGACTAGATGGGTAAGACAATTGTTACAATCCAGTGAGGAAAGGGTCCCTAGCTTTTCCACTAGGGGTGACCACTTCAATGAACATATAACCAGTTTTATCACAGGAACACCACTGGGCGGTGACCTGAATAGCACAGAGAGGTAAAGAAATTGCTCAATAAATGAATGATGAATTGGAGAGAAAATACAATATTAAGGTGACGCCTGATACCTTGTAGACATCCCTGCCGAGCTGTGGATGGCGTAGGAGTTTTCAGATCCTGAATAGGACCTACTGGGATAATATGTGCATTATACAGGTGGAGAATGACTCTAACCAGTAGTCTGATTCGATATAGAAATAAATTAGGAACAAGGTGATAAGGATCCAGAAATAGGGAAGATATTTCCCACTTTCTAATTTTTAATTTGTAAGTAAATTCTTATAAACCAAATTTTTTAATGTGTGCTGTAACGTTAAGCTGGGCTGCTGTATAAGGTGTTACTGGTCGCTAATAAAGAACCAATTCTGTGACTGTGGGATGACAAAGGAAGGCAAATCTCATGAGAACATATAAATTTTGTATCTGATGATGAAGCTGTCCGTCCAGATGTCTCTTCCTGTAGAATTTATTTTTTTCTCTATCTGGTTTATAAAAATGCTTAAAGGGCTTGACCATGCTCATCAGTATTTACTCCTGGGTGATGTTCACTAGAAAACAGTGGGCCTCAAGAAGCTGCCATGGCAGTGCCCCCACTAAGCTTAACCATCATCTGCTGGCAATCGTGATAGGAGCGCCTGTCGCCCACTTTCTCCAGAGTCCGTGCTGCTTCAGCCAACATGACTGCTCTCTGGCCAGGAGAAGATAAAAATGACAGGGGAAGATGGCGACATGCCAAAAGGATGGCTGTGGCTCTCTCCCTCTGTCCTGGTAATGATTCCAGGTCACCTGGTTGAAAAGGAAGAAAACAATGCATATCAGTGTTTTACAAAATATTAGACGCAAGCAAAATTAGTTCTGTGTAAAACAGGATAAATCCATGAGCCTATTACTGGAACAGGACAACACAGAGGTTCCTTGCACCACTGCTACAAACAGTTCGGAGTTTGCACATACAGGGGAAGATGGAGAATTTCACTTGGGCGGTACACCTGTCAACCCGTAAGGTGCAGGTGTCTCAAGGAAAGATCAGGGAGGACAGAAACCTCCCATGGAGCAGTGGGACAAAAGCTAGATTGATCTTGATGTTCAGTCACTAAAATCTTAATATAACATGGAACAAGTTGTCCTTTCCAGCATGGTGATCTAAGGGCCCTATTACACAGAGCTATAATAGTCTGAATCGGCCTATTATCACTCAGTGTCACAGAGACAACCTGCTGATGAAACGATCATCGGCTGATCGTTGCTTTAGGCCCAAACCATCATCATTAGGCCCAAAAATCATCGGGTACCGACAGTGCACTGCTACGTGTAACAGCGATGCGTGGCCAGCGGCTGACGATTCTGCAAACAGTACATATTACCTATCTAGGCTGCAGGGATTCTCCTGCGCTCTACTTCTTCCCAGGTCCCACATGCTGCAGCTTCTCAACTGACAGGCCGCTCAGCCAATCACAGGCCGGGACCACCGGGAAATAGTAGAGAGCAGGAGGAGGCCTGGAGCATGGATAGGCAATGTATAGTGTTTAAGCAAAACAATTATCGTGCCATGTTATAGGCCCAGTAAACAAGCGCCAATCTTCCAGATGAGCGGTCGTTCACAGTATTCACTGGGCTCCAATTGGCCCGTTTAATAGGACCCTAAGTCTCTTAAGTAAGAGCGTGCAATGAGAGTGATAAATACCTTGCTTATTGGTGTTGGGGGAGCGTTTCTGAAGGCTGTGCTGCAATAACTGATGGGTACGGGTGGGACTTGCTCCAGCCATAAGACGGACCGTGGCTTCATGCAGGAACAACTAGGATTGAACAAAATTGATTTCAGTTAGAAACTTCTAAAGTAATGCTCCCTTCTATTTTGCTATCCACTATACACTATCCGCATACATACCTTGCATTGTGCAGGTTTGAAGGTGAGGGCCAATCTTCGGAGACTGCTGAGGTCCCTCTGAAAGCCGGTCAACACTGATTTTGAAGCGTGAATCCCTTCTCCGGATGCTTGGGTGGAGCAGGCCTGTTTCTGCCACAGTGAAGTTCTCATGGAAAGCAGGAGGTCACAGATCAGCAGCTGCACTACCTGGAAATGCATTCATAGAGAAGAAAAAAAGCATTCATATTTTCATCACTACTTAAAAAAATGCATTACATTAATTGTGCCATAACCACTTCACTCCTTCATCTTGACAGTTTGGGCAATTCTTATGGAGCCAAGCTCAGTCTGGAAATCCTGCACCTGCTAGCACTACAGCAACAGGGTCATACAAGTCATTTGTGGGCCAAAATATAACTTTGTGATTTTAGTGCCATCAAACACCCACCAACATCAATGCTTGGGTATAGGTAAATAATTTTTCTCACTTAAAGTGTCACTGTCCTTTGATTTTATTTATTTTTAATTTTTTTGCAGAAATCAATAGTCCAGGCGATTTTAAGAAACTTTGTAATTGGGTTTATTAGGCAAATATGCAATTATCTGCATTTCCCCAGGCCCCCCCCCTCCTCATTATCAGAAAATCTCAACTAGTTTACATCATTCGGCCCTGTCTGTTCTATGGAGAGGAGATGGAGGTGGAGGGAGATTAGTCGGCAGCAGAGAACAAAAGATTACACAGTGGGACCTGTGTGAAAGCCGGTATTCAGAGGTCAGAGAGGTCAGTGCTGACTTCAGAGGAGATAGCCCAGTGATGTAGCTGTAAATTAACTCTTTGTTGTCCTGTTTTGGTGCCTCATCTCCCTTCACCCCTCCCTCTCCATAATAGAACAATGAAGACAGGGGGGAGAGCTTCAAACTGCTTTTTCTTGATAAAAAAGCATTTTTCTGCTAATAAACCCAATTAAAAAGTTTCTCAAAATCACCTGTACTAAAAACCTTGACAGGTCATTTTGATCAATCGGGGTCTCTCTGCCACCAAATGCTACCTATAGCCAAGAGAAGAGCACAGCTGGGCCTATATCGCGCAGGAGGTCAGATCAAGTGGTGGGTTGGGGAGTGAAGCACATAGCTGCACACTCCCAGCTGTATCTAGCGATCAGTTAGTAAGACAGGTACGGGTCCAAGAGGTGGGATTCACATCTCTAGGACATTCAAAAATAACACTGTTTTGGGATGTATTTTATGTTTTCTTTCCTGTACAAAGAGAGGTATGTAAGAGGAAAAAAAAAAAAGTTTCAGGCTTGGATTTTAGAGAAATTGATAACTACTGTATATGTGACCCATTGCTTGACCTTAGTAATGCCCATGTGCCTGAATAGTTGCAAGCCTATGCCGTTTTGGCTTTTCCAAATAGTGAAGGTTACAGCAACAAAGGAAGCACCAACTCCACATTCATATCAAAGGTTTTTAAATGAAACGATCAATATACTAGAATACAATATGGATGTGATGTCCTGGTGTACTCAAATAATAAACAGTATAATGAATTGTATATTTGAGAATTATTACTCTTCAATATCAACCACACTCACAAGAAAAAGTAATGGTAGAAGCAAGTTGTAGAGATGTTGGTCTATTGAACGGATGATACATCTGAAGCCTCCATACTGCACTGAAGAAACATTGCACAGGCACCAAAGAGACATGCAATGCAACAACAATGCACCACGGTGACACCAATGAGATTTTACTCGCCTTCTCTCCCGGCTGTTCATAAGTAGCAGGGTTTTACAATACTGAAATAAGCAAAACAAGCAGAGACATGGCCGCAGCGCCTCTATCTAGCGGATAATCACCTTGTTGAGATCGTTGTTACAGGGGCTGTTAATATTCAGGCTATTCCACAGAAAGGCGCTGGCTTTCTCACAATGACTGAATGAATTCTGCACACTGTCAGTCTTCCCAGATAAAGACATATGCAGGGATCTGCACATGTGAACAACCGCTTTCACTAAGGGGTTCCTGATAACAAACAAAAACAGACGAGTTAAAAACGCAGACAGCTTTGTTCTATCTATGTTTAGCCAGTAGGCCAGGAAAGCTTTTGACATACACAATAGGCGTCTTGAAAACAAAAGATTGTGGAAACCCAACTTTATACCATTGCACATGAATATGTTGCATTATAATTATAACATATAACAAACTCTAATATCTACATGCTATTTGTAAATGGTAAGGGTTAAAGGAAAACTCTGGCCAAAATATATTTTTAATATGTTATTACATAAGGAACGTTAGATAAATTCCTAATATTCATTAATTATGGGAAATGCACATACAGTACTATTTCCCTTAATTTAGTAGATCAGGCAGGCTTCAATTTTTTTCTCTGTGAGCGCTGGTCATCGGCAGCACAGGGAGAGTGTGCCCTTGCTCCCCAAAGTATTCCATAAAAATCAATAAAAGGAGTGCCATAGACTTCTACATATAGTGCGCCCCCTGCTGGACACTTCATTTGAATTACACCTGATTTGTAACACCACAGTTTTTCAGAGAATTTAAAGCCTGCCTGATCTACTAAATTAACGGTAATATCAGGATATGTGCATTTCCAATAATTAATGTACTTTAATTTAATATATTACCCTTTATTTATTTAATATATAAAAAAATACGTTTTGGCCGGTGTTGTCCTTTAATAGTGACTACTGAATAGTGGCTTACTCAGCATCCAGCAGCTTTGGTATTCTCTCCACATCCAAATAATGGGATTTCACTACAGTATCATCCCCCTGCAGCCAGCCGACAGCCATAGAGGTGACAGAGTACCACCAGCGACAGATGGGATCAGTACCTGAAAATGACAAGTTACACAGTCACAGCATAAACAACTTATAATTCTTAGATAATTTTACATTCAGTACAATTAATACAGATGCATATTTTTTCATCTGGGAAGACTAGATTTTCACTGAAAACTGTAGCAAGCCAAAATGTGAAAACTGATCTGCGACCTTCATCGATGAAAGGAACAGACAATATAAAATTAGGGGGATTCACACATCCCGTGCACGGTGCATATACACGGATGATATGCTGCAGAACGGTTTGTGGAATTCCCGGCATCATCATTCATGAGCTCCGAATCAGTTTACATTTTCACGCTCCCGTGTCAGTACAGTAGGGTGAAGATTTCAACTAATTCGGAGCTCCTGGCATCATTATTCACGATGATGCCGGGAATTCTGAATTCTGTTTGGAAGCACATAGTCCATATATACAGAATGTGTGAATGCCCCCTTAGACATATGTTAGTTTACGTGCCGACATTTACTTACTAGTAGAAGTCAACATGCAGGATGAGCCTCCGATAGGAAGAAAGCTGACGCCGCTCACTGAATCCGCAAACACGTTTAATAGTTTCAGATACTGTTGAGCTTGAGAAAACTCACTGCAAAACAAAACAAAGCATGTAACATATACGACAAGCTAAGGCCTGAAGACAGCAAAGAGGAGGATGTGGATTACAGTTTTTGCCAAAGGTTTAGGGCTATATACAACTTAAAAGGGATTTCCCAAGCAAAATTATAGTTTATATCCCTAGGATAGGCATCAATACCATATCAGTGGGGCGCCAAGACCTGAGCTGCACCAGCAAACAGATAGCAGACAGCTCTGACTCAAAGAAATATCTGTGTGAACCAGGTTCAATGTCCCGTATATCTCTCAGTCAATTATATATGTAGTGTGCACTCACAGTCTATCAGGCTGCCACAAGCCCGTTCGTATACATCAATATAAAGTTGTTTGCTGAAGTGCCATGACAATGTTACTTTAATTCCTAGTATATCCAAAACAGAAAAGAGATGGACTCACGTTTCAGTCGCTGAATCTTTCAGATTTATTCTCAGAAGTATTCACATGGTAATTCATGCTGGTAGCTGTGGGCTCTCTTAGGTGTGCATAGAACGGAGTGGGCGTTCCTTACTGCCGTGACACGACGTTTCAGGGTTGACCCCTTACTCACACATGAGCAAACAACTTTATATTGAAGCAGACAGCTCTGTACACTGCGGCCATGCAGGGTTACCACGGCTCAGCTCCTATTAACTTCAGGGGGGTAATACATTACAGAAGGATAAGGGGCCTATTCCACGGAGCGATAATCGACCGAACCGGCCCAATTCGGCCAATTATCGCTCCGTGTAATAAATACAGCGATCAGCCGATGACAATGATTATCGGCTGTTCGTTGATATAGGTTTGAACCTATAATTGTCGGGGTCAACCGCGCATCTCTACGTGTAATAGCAGTGCGCCACCATGGCCAGTGATTGGCTGAGCGGCCTGTCAGCTCAGACAGGCCGCTCTGAAGTTGGAGAGTGCGGGACCTGGGGAGAAGAAGACCACAAGATGTCCACGCAGCCCTTGTTAAACAATAGTCGGGCCATGTAATTGGCGGTCGTTTACTGGGCCTATCTAGCAGATCGGCGCTCACTTACAGTTATTATCGGGCCTTCATCGGCCTGTGTAATAACACCCTAAGACTACATGTGAGCGTTGTCTGTGGACTATGAAGGATAAACTGGATCAATCTAGTACCTATGAACATGCATAGGAAATGTTTATTGTACATTTTTGCTTAAAAAAATAAAGCAGGTTGCAAAGGTGCAGATCCGACTGAGATTCAGCATTGATATACAGTGCAGCATGTAAATTCTTGGAATGATTCATACCAGCTTTCTTCATCCAGTGATGATTTGCTAGCCTCTGGTTTTGCGAGAGCATACAGGGCTTTCTCCAGCAAAGATTCACAAAATGCCCGATGGATTTGAGCAATGGGGTCAGCTGCAAGAGGAAACTAACAATGTGGCTTTACTGCTTACTATTAAAGCAAATAGTTGTATCGATAAGCAACAAGTAAAATCTGTGATTATCCCTCCTACCTGGGTTTCTTGAAGAG
Source organism: Dendropsophus ebraccatus (assembly GCF_027789765.1). Taxonomy (NCBI): domain Eukaryota; kingdom Metazoa; phylum Chordata; class Amphibia; order Anura; family Hylidae; genus Dendropsophus; species Dendropsophus ebraccatus. The sequence goes on along the minus strand of NC_091457.1, from coordinate 143,878,904 downwards.
CTGTATATAGACTCTTTCGATGCAGTCTTCACAGTCCAATTGGAATTGATGAAGAAGTGTTTTCCAAGAGGGTGCGTCAGCCAGCGTAGGGATTCTGGTAGAGAATCTGTGTCCGCTGAAGAGCTGCTGCTTTGAGCATACCCCAAGAAATATGCCTAAAATGGGAAAGTCACATGATCACTAAACTTGAAACAAATAGAAGGATCCCAGAGCAGTCTATATTGAGAGCGCTCCTGGTTCACACTCTCAGTTGTGACTATTGAGGGGTCCTATGACTGGACGTTTCCAGCGCTACAAAAACATGGTACATGACACTTTCTTTCAGAGACAGCACCACTCGTCTCAAGTTCAGGTGTGCTTTGCAATTAAGCTCCATACACTTCAATGGAACGGAGTCACAAAACCTGCACCCATACTGGAGACAAGAGTGGGGCTGTCTCTGGAAGAAAGTGGCAATGTTTTTGGAGCGATGGATAACCCCTTTTAGGCTATCAGCTGAGGCAAGGGAATGGAAATGCTCCCAATACAGACTCCCACTTTGCAAAAGAAATGGGGCTGCCCAGCTAAACCTTCCTCCTTACTGCAGAACTGCAATAAAGAAGAGTTTGAATGGGGCGGTGTGGGCGGTGACTGTGCGTGTGTGCGGGTGAAACTTACAGACAGGAAAGAAAATCTGCCGGAGAAGGTGATCTTCATCTGCACGGCAGTAGTTAGATGGATTTCTGCTAGTAAGGTCGGCGAGATCTTGTCACCGGCACACTCAGCGAGATTTACCGCACATAGTGAGAGATTTAAGCCTGAACAACGCCAACTTGATGGAAGCTTTCCTAAAGACAGGAAATAAAACAATCAATATGGAAGGAGAAGAGTGGCTGGGTACACAAATTGTATCGAGCATCTTACAGAGTACCTGTCAAATGAAGCTGGTGCAGCTTGTGATAGACAAGGGCTGCATCCCGAGCGCTGGTTGTGGCTTCATCCTGGAATTCTGCTTTCTTACAGTGGCCTGGAGTACGTTTCAGTAGCCACCGTACCAGACTGATCTTCTGAAGGCTACAGCGTATAATGTTCCAGGATAGGCTACATGCAAGGTCGAACCGCGAAGCAGGGAGAGAGCGTCCCAAGACGCATAAGCAGGTCTGTAAATTTACTGCTGCCGCTGCAAAGTCTCCCTGTGTGTGTAAAGGTAAAACTCCATAAGTATTAGATTGCTAGAGATGGGTCATCAGTTCAGGTATTTCTTCCTGATCGATGAAAAATTCCTTTCTGTCCATAATGAACCAATTGGCAGTAGTATCAATTATCAAGTAGTATCAATTGGCAGTAGTATAACTGATCAGAAATTAACTTCTGCTACCATGAGAAGGCATTCCTACATCCACAAAATACTGCCTGGGCATGGGACAGCATTCTGCGGACTGGTCCTCGAAGCTCCCTGTATCATGATTCATTATGATGCCAGGAGCTGGGAAATTTTTTTAAAAGTTCATCCTACTGTACTGACGTAGCAACAGAAAGGAGGAGTTTTTACTCACCGTAAACTCTCTTTCTCGTAGTCTTCATTGGGGGACACAGACACCATGGGTATAGGCTGCTGTCACTAGGAGGCTGACACTAAGAAAAAATAAAGCAAGTCGGCCCCTCCCAGCAGGCTATACCCGCCCACTGGCACTGAGCTAATCCAGTAGTGAAAAGCAGTAGGAGGAGCCGAAGGAAAAAGGAAAAAAACAAAGTCCACACTCAAGGTCTGAAAACACAGGCCAAACGGCAACTACAACACAGACAAACAAGGGGTGGGTGCTGTGTCCCCCAATGAAGACTACGAGAAAGAGAGTTTACGGTGAGTAAAAACTCCTCCTTTCTCGGGCGTCTTATTGGGGGACACAGACACCATGGGACGTCCCAAAGCAGTCCCTTGGGAGGGAAAGAGCAGAGAAGAACTCAAGGGGAAGAAGCCACCGCTGCCTGCAAGACCTTGCGGCCCAAGCTCGCATCAGCCGATGCAAAGGTGTCCACATGGTAAAATTTCGAGAAGGTATGCAGAGACTTCCAAGTGGCGGCCTTACACACCTGAAGGGCCAAAGCCCCATGCCGGATAGCCCAGGAAGCCCCAACCGACCGAGTAGAGTGAGCCGAGACTCCGAAAGGAGGCGCCCTCCCCTTACCACTGTAAGCTCGAGAGATAGCAGAACGAATCCAGCGGGCAAGAGTCGCCTTGGACGCTGCCGATCCCTTGCGAGGACCCTCAGGGAGGATGAAAAGAGAGTCAGAAGTGCGAAACGATTTCGTCCGCGCAAGGTAGATGCGCAAGGCGCGAACCACGTCCAAGTGGTGAAGCGCCCGCTCCCTCGGATGAGAGGGGGCGGGACAGAAGGAGGGGAGGATAATATCCTCATTGAGGTGAAAAGGCGACACGACCTTGGGCTGGAATGAGGCCACAGGCCGCAGCACAACCTTGTCCTGATGAAAGACCAGGAAGGGAGGGCGGCAAGAAAGAGCGGCCAACTCCGATACTCGCCGAATAGACGTGACGGCCACCAGGAAGACCACCTTGAAGGAGAGAATAGACAGGGGCACGTCCCTGAGGGGTTCAAATGGAGAAGACTGCAAAGCATCCAAAACCAGGTTCAGGTCCCAGGAGGGAATTGGACGACGATAAGGGGGGGCAAGATGTGCCACCCCCTGAAGGAAGGTCTTCACCTGAGAGATCGAAGCCAAGGGTCTCTGGAAAAAAACAGAAAGCGCGGAAACCTGACCCTTAAGGGAACTAAGGGATAAGCCGGACTCCAGCCCTGCCTGGAGGAAGGCGAGGAGCCGGGCCACCGAAAAGGAAAGCGGGTGCGCCGCGCAGGCCTCACAATGACGGAGGTAGGCCTTCCAACAGCGATAGTAAATCCTGGCAGAAGACGACTTCCGCGCCCTGATCATCGTCCTGACGACCGCGTCCGAGAAGCCCCGGGATTTTAGAACCCAGGTTTCAACAGCCACGCCGTCAAACGAAGCGACGCGAAATGCGGGTGGCAGATCGGGCCTTGACTTAGAAGATCCGGACGGTCGGGCAGACGCCAGGGGGCGTCGACGGCGAGGTTCACTAGATCCGCGTACCAGGCGCGGCGGGGCCAGTCCGGGGCCACCAAGATGATTGGAACCCCTTCCGCCTTGATTTTCCTCAGGACCCGTGGAAGGAGCGGGAGGGGAGGGAAAATGTAAGGCATGCGGAACTGCCGCCAAGAAATCACCAGAGCGTCTGACGCCAGAGCCTGAGGGTCCCGCGTCCGACAGACAAACTTCGGCAGACGTCGGTTGATCCGGGATGCCATCAGATCCACGTCGGGCGTTCCCCATCTGAGACAGATCTGGGAGAACACCTCGGGGTGCAGAGTCCATTCCCCTGGATCCACACGTGCGCGACTCAGGTAGTCGGCCATCCAATTGTCCACCCCTGGGATGTGGACAGCCGACAGGGCCAGCACGTTTACCTCTGCCCAGGAGAGGATCAGCGCCACTTACGTCATGGCGGCCCTGCTGCGGGTGCCGCCCTGATGATTCACGTACGCCACCGCAGTGGCATTGTCTGTCTGTACACGGACGGGGAGACCTCGGAGCTGCGACTGCCAGTGCAGGAGAGAGAGCCTGATGGCCCGTAGTTCGAGTATGTTTATAGGAAGCCGAGACTCCTGCGGCGACCAAGTCCCCTGCGCGGTGAGAGTGTGCCACACTCCTCCCCAGCCCTGCAGGCTGGCGTCGGTGGTTACGATCTGCCAGTGGATGGGGAGGAATGAGCGACCGATGGAGAGGCTCGGAGACTGGAGCCACCATTGGAGATCCCTCCGAAGACAAGCAGGGGGGCTGACCCGGCGATCCAGGGAAGGAAGAGACCTGTCCCACTGCGCCAGAAGGAAGAGCTGAAGGGGACGAGAGTGGAACTGCGCAAAAGGCACTGCCTCTATTGCGGCCACCATCCTCCCCAGAACCCTCATGCAGAATCGAATGGACACCGGGCGATGACTGCAAAGGGCTCGAACCCCGGAGCGAAGGGACGCCAGCTTGTCCTCCGGGAGAAAGACCCGAGCCTGAAGCGAGTCCAACCTCATCCCCAGAAACACAATGGACTGGGAGGGGGTCAAGGAGGACTTGGGTCGGTTGAGGAGCCACCCGAAACGAGAGAGTGTGTCCAACGTTATACGGAGGCTTTCCAAATTCTGGTCCCGGGACGGGGCTTTGACCAGAATGTCGTCCAAGTAGGGTGTTACTGAAATCCCTCGAGACCGTAAAAGAGCCATGACAGCCGCCATGGTCTTCGTAAAAACACGAGGGGCCGTGACCAGGCCGAAAGGTAGGGCCACGAACTGAAAGTGGTCCGATAAGATGGCGAAGCGAAGAAAACACTGGTGGGGGGGAAAAATCGGAATATGGAGATACGCGTCCTGGATGTCCACCGAGGAGAGGTACTCTCCCGGCTCCAGGGACGCGATGACAGAACGCAGAGACTCCATCCGAAAATGAGATAGCCGGACGTGGCGGTTCAGTCGCTTGAGGTCCAAGATTGGGCGCACCGAGCCGTCCTTTTTCGGAACTACAAAAAGGTTTGAATAGAAACCGCGGAACCGTTGGGGGGAAGGAACGGGGACGACAACTCTCTTGTCGAGGAGAGACTGAAGGGCCTGAGAGAACCCGGCCGCCAGAGAGGGAGACCGAGGCAGGCGAGAAGGGAAGAAACGGTCGCGAGGAATGGAGGAAAACTCTATCTTGTAGCCCCGAGAAACCACGTCCCGCACCCAGGCGTCCTCGACATGGGAGAGCCAGGCCTCCTGGAAATACAGGAGACGGCCGCCCACCAGCGGGGAGTCGCACGGGGGGAAACCTTCAGGAGGAGGCGGTCTTGGGAGCGCCTGACTTGAAGGGGGGCCGGGAGGAGTTCGTCCTGGTTTGCCAGGAAGGACGGTTCCTGGAGAAACCAGTCCTCTTGTTTTGAGAGCCCGCGTTCTTAGTGGAGGGAGCAGGCGGGAGCGACCGAAAGGAGCGAAAGGAACCCGGCTTGCGTCGGGTATCCTGACGCTTCGGGCGCTGCTGGGGAAGACTGGTACTCTTACCTCCGGTAGCGTCAGAAATAATTTCGTCCAAGCGTTTCCCAAAAAGACGGGAACCTGCAAAAGGAAGACTGGTAAGAGACCTCTTAGAGGCCGGGTCAGCCCGCCACTCACGGAGCCATAGGGATCGACGTATGGCCACGATATTAGCTGAAGCGAAGGCTGAGCTGGCTGCGGAGTCTAAGGAAGCCAAACAGATATACTGGGCCGCATCTTGTATCTGCTGAGTAAGGTCAGCCAGGTCATCAGGGGGCGCCCCAGAAAGAAGACCGTCCCTCAGTTGTTTAGCCCACACCGAGATCGCCTTGGAAACCCACGTGGAGGCAAAGGTGGGCAAAAGGGAGGATCCGGAGGCCTCGAAAGCCGACCTAGCCAAGGCTTCCACCCGTCTATCGGTGGAATCCTTGAAGGAAGCCACGTTGTCAAGAGGAAGCGTAGTGGCCTTAGTCAAACGGGAAACTGGAGGATCCACAGAAGGGGGGGAGGACCAGAGGGACACAAGGTCCTGCGAAAACGGATACAAGGTGTCCAAGCGTTTGGGCTTGGCAAACTTTTTATCCGGGGACTTCCAGTTCTTGGTGAGTAAAGCGTCAAATTCCTTGTGACTAGGAAAGGAGCTACAGACACGGAGGGCGCTCCTGTTGAAACAGACCTCCCCGGATGGAGGTGGGTCCGCTGAATCCTTCAACTGGAAGGTATCACGGATGGCGGCCACGAGGTTATCCACCGTGGCAGACATGTGAGGATCCTCTGGGTCAGAGGCGGAAGCCCCCTCAGAATCTGACTGGTCTCCAGGAGAATGAGACCGTCTAGCTGGGGAGATGTGGGCAGGAGCCAAACTCGACCTAGGGGAGCCTGAAGACGACCGGGAAGAGGCCGCCCGAGGGCGTTTACGGGAATGACTCCGACCGGAGCGACTGGTGGAAGGGAGAGGGCGAGCCTGAACTGCCGCGGAAGTGGATAGACGGTCGAGGGCAGCCGCGACCGACTGGGAAAGCTCAGCCATCTGAGAGACAGAGCGACAGAGGGAACGCGCCCAAGCTGGAGCTGGCTCATCCGACTCCTGGGAAGGAGGGGGATCCTGTGCAAGGGACTGAGAAGAACAGGACTGCATGGAGCAAGCAGTGCAGAGTGGCTGAGAATGGCCAGAAGAAGATTTAGTGTTACAGGATGAACAGAAATAGTAAGTAACAGAAGAAGGAGGAGGTTGCTGACGGCGAGAGGAGTCAGACCTTGAATCAGACATAATGCAATATAAAAGGAAAAAAACACAAGTGTATCCTCCTAGGCAGACAGCTTAAGTAAAAAAGGTGTCGTGGTAGAAGGATTCCAGCAGAGTACCCGGATACTGGGGAGGCTGACAGCCTGCAGGGGGAGAACAGATATCCAGTGAGCTGGCAGCAAGAAGACGGTAACATAAAGTAAAGAATCCCAGAGAGCTTACCCGGGAGAATCCGAAGCGTCCTGAAGATGAAGCAGGAGCAGAGACACGCAGGAAGACCAGCAGAACGGCTGCAGAGCAGGACACAGTAACGGCGTGCGGACCGGAAGCCTGTATCCTGGAGCCGACGCGCGGGAATGTACTAGCGCGGCGTCCTCAGCGCAGTGACGTCACCGCGCCGGCCCGCGCGCGGGAAATTCAAACAGGCGCCTGAACCGGAATGGCGCCGGGACCCCAGTGTAGCGTACGCTGCCGGGAGAGCCCAGTAAGCTGCCGCTCGGGACCAGAGGGACACCGGTATCCTCCGACACCAGGCCCAGGGTGGAGGAGCGGCCAGGAGAGGCAGGCCCTGCGCGCTACAGCCGGCGGAAGAGTCGGGCGCGCGCCGGGCCGAGAACGGAGGCCGCGCGCCGGGGCAGCGGCAAGCACGAGCGCACACAGGGGGAGCGAAGGGGACGCGCAGAACGCCCGGGCAGGTCCGAGACCAGAAACTCACCATCCGATGTCTTCTGGTCTTCTGCCGGCACTGTGCCACGCTGAACGCTCAACTCTGGGAGGCTGAGTGTGCAGGGGCTGGCGGAGCAAGGTCCGCAATGAGGAGACAGACAGCTGAGCAGGTCTGTGTCCTGGGCGCTGAGTCCGGCCGTAGGTGACCTAGGGTAGACAGTCCCTCTATATTTAGGGTCTGTTCCCTGGTCACTTGGGAATTGGGATCAGGGTGAGTCTAGATTACTCACCGTGCCCAACCTGTAAGGAAAAAAAAAAAAACAGAAAAATAGCAGAGATGATCTGGAGAAACCAGACCTGCATCTGCCTCCTACTGACACTAAGCTAAACTGGATTAGCTCAGTGCCAGTGGGCGGGTATAGCCTGCTGGGAGGGGCCGACTTGCTTTATTTTTTCTTAGTGTCAGCCTCCTAGTGACAGCAGCCTATACCCATGGTGTCTGTGTCCCCCAAAAAGACGCCCGAGAAAACGGCAATTCACTGACTTTTACATACGAAATCCACCTTAAAAGTGGCCTGTCCTGAGTAATATGCTGTTCAAAATGCATTGGCAGATTCCATATGAATTTCGGCATGACATACATACTGAAATCCATGTGAACATAAACTTACTGCAAATATAAGCAAATATGAATCATTTCCATAGTGTTGCAGAACATGTTGGTGCTACATAAATAAAAATTATTATTTACTAAAATAAATGGCAAAGTGCATATATGTAACATTCGTGAAAAAAAAACAAACAAGTAATGACAAGCGACGTACCCGAGCGAGATCCAAGTCAGCCTGTTTGCGATGTCTCCAGAACTTTACAGAGGAACGCGAATGCAGCCGCGTCACTGGTTCTCCATGGATCAGCAGCTTCATGAAGACGCTGAGGACGATCACTCCATTCACCAGCCACAGAATTAATGTAGGGATAAGCCAGTCAAGCCAACTCCCAGAAAGAGCTGAATTATACATAGAAAGGTGATTTTTATTAATAGAATTTTGTTCATAAATTAACTCCAGCTTCTCAAAATGTCTGTCAATTTAGTACATTTACTATTTACCCCATGTACCATAGACATCTACTGCATGCAATGAAGAATTCTGCAATGGATGTTGCTACAGCATAAACAAAGCATTTCACATGCTCAAAGGTTAAAAACTAAAGAGAAGCTGATACACAGGTTAAGAGTATGTTCACACCGAGTAACACGTCACCTCTTTGAGCGGAGAGCCGCAGCAGTGGAGGAGCGTGTGCGCTCCCATAGGCGGGCTATGGCACACAGAGAGGTGGGATTCTGCAACAGAATTCCGCCTAATTTACTCAGTGTGAGCATACCCTTAGGGCCCTATTCCACCGGACGATTATCGTTCAGATTATCGTTAAAATCTAAACGATAATCGTTCGGTTGAAATGCAGTTAACGATTGACGACAATACGAGAAATCGTTGATCGCCTTATAAGACCTGGACCTATTTTTATCGTTGCTCGTTCGCAAAACGTTCGCATTGAATAAGACGTCGTTCGGTCATTCGCAGTAGATACGAACGCAATAGCGAAGAAATAGCGAAGAAGAAACGATCGCAAATACGATCATAAGTAACGATTATCGTTCCATGGAAATGAGCGAACGTTTTCAGGTCTTTCGCAATATCGGTCGTTTGAGATAATCGTTAATAGTTAACGATTATGCGAACGATAATCGTCCGGTGGAATAGGGCCCTTAGGCTAGAAACACAAGGAGAATCACATTCATTGTCTGCAGTAATAAGGCCACATATCAAATAGCTGTTAAAGCTATATGATGATGAGACCTCTCATACATTCAGCCTTCGGCAGCAAACTATACAGTTTCCCACCAAAAACTGCTACTGCAAAATTATTATTTCTTAAGATGTTCGTGCCATAAAAAGGAGATGCACTGTACCTGAGACTTCAATACCCAGCATTGTTCTACTTGTCCCATACTGCGCAGGCCGGTCTGAAAGTTGCCCACTCTCTGAGTGCAGCAAGGATGTCAGAGGGTTAAACGTCAAGCAAAGGAACGTCATAGCACAGAGAAGCATCCGAGAGCGATCCATCATCCCAAGTCCTGTTGGAGAATCTGGCTCGTCCTTCACCTTAGAAACAGATAGGAATATTGTAAATTGTCAGTGCCCAGTGTAATGCTGTGCCATACTGAAGAGTGCATACAAGTATCTGCAACTAAACTGCAATAGCGTGACACAATATACTAACCTTACTAGATAGACAAAAACTGAAGGCCAAACCAGCCACCATGTTACAGTTCATATATCTTTTACACTGAATATAAGTAATGTAGCTCAGGAAATATATAGCCTTACTGATCCTGAATTACAGCCTGCATTACAACCCAAGACTATATCCACAGTTCTTCTTGAAGCAAACTGACTACCGCTTAGTCAAACTACCATACCACCCCAATGCATATGTAATGTTACTTTATATGTCACGCATACACAGTCCTGATTATGAAGGGTCCACAGCATTTATTTCACCCTGCAGCTCCTTCATGGAAATGCAGGACAGCCCTATTCAAGAGCATTACTGTGTATGATCGGAAAAGTTAGAAAAGGATGCAGCATTTAGTCAGCACTGTGGCCCCTTTATTCTGAGGATCATGGGACGTCTCAGAAGTCAGACCCCTGCAGATCACTAGAAATATGCCAATACCTTCATCTATGGATGGTAAAACATTGCTAGGACATACCGATACTTTATAATCCAAGGGTGCTCGGCCTCTGGGACACTGCTGGGGTAGGGATAAAGAGGCTGTAGCAACTATAGATCATGAAGTAGTGGTAGATCTTAGCAATATGTCATAACTTTGTAAGCAGAGAATACCCCTATGATACTAATTCCATACAAATACATGTAAGACTGTTACAGAAAATGGCACACAACTCAGACATAACCTTCCTATAAAGCATATCACTCAGACACAATATATACAAGAAGTTCACCTTTTCATCATCTAGCAAAGGACTTCCTGGCTCTGAATCCACAGAATAGTGAGAGAAGTCACCAGGAGATCCAGAGTCCGATGCCGGAGGAGACATCATCAGAATGTTTTGGTTGAATTCATCCATTTTCATTTCCATGCTGGTGTCCACCAGGCTGCTCAGATCAATGCCCTTCAGGTATTCTGTAAAACAACAATACCGCGTCACAAACAGCAATACAAACACGGGGATCATTATCCAAACTCTTGACTAGACTGTTCAGTGTCTGACAATCTCCAGATAAAATATGTATAAACAAAAGAGCACAGGAAATAGCAAAGATCCGGCTCCACGACAAATGTTTTGCATATCTGGGGAGTCTACCATGAGTATCTGCACATAAAGTATGTTACACATGGCTTAAAGGGGTTGTCCAGGCTTAGAAAAACATGGTTGTTTCTTCCCAGAAACCGCTCTACTCCTGTCCTCAACTCGGGTGTAGGGTTCCATTGAAGTGAATGTAGCTGAACTGTAATACCACACACAACCTGAGTACATGGGGGTGCTGTTTTTTAAAGAAAGTATCTGTGTTTTTTTCTAAAGCTGGATAACCCCTTTAAGGTCCCCCATACACCTTTAATAACTGATGGCCAACTGATGGTTCAGCTGTCAACTATGTCTCCCGACCTTCCTCCATATTCATAGGAACATTCAGCACAGCTAAACATTCCTGTGTTCTCTGTAGGTAGGGGAGGGGTAAGTCTGAGTGAGAGTGGACTCCCTGCAGAGTCTCAGTCTCTCTCTCTCTCATGGGGGGTCAAGGGGTCAGTGGTGTTTTTCAATCACAGCCGATATCATCTGTTGGTGGTTGTTCTAGACAGACCCATATATCTCAGATTTGACAACTGAATCCACCGTGAGCTGTACAAATGGCCATTGGTGATCACCAGCAGATTCATAGTCCCCTCTTCAAGCGAGCGGTGTATGGAACTGCTAGAATCCCCATAGCCCTGCACTGTAAGTGTATTGTGGTAGGTGATCCCAGGAAGAAACAGTTGGACATCCCATTTGCAGTGCATTGATTGGCTGAGCGGGATGTCCAGACACGGGAGCCCCCGAAGCGTGGAGCAGGTAATGTATCCTCCGGCCGGTGGGGGGTTAACAGGGCTGTCACTTACATACTCGCAGTGGGATCAATCGCAGTCAATCCCGCTGCGAGTATGTATTCTCATAGAAACTAACAGGCAGTGGATCCGCAGTGGATTTCGCTGCAAATTCACAGCGTCAAATCCACTACGGACCCGTTACGTGTAAATCTAGCCTCGGACTAGAATACCCCAATAAATGTCATTTGTAAAGCTGCCAGGCCTGTATGACTGCTGCATATAGAAGCAATGCACTCACTGTTTTTCTGGTTGGCCAGTTTGAGAGCCATATTTTCTTGACGAAGCTTCTGATTGGATTGTTGCAGGTATTTGATGTAATCTATGGCCTTCTTCAGGACCCCTGACTTGTGCATCTGCGAAACAACATACTTTATAGGACAGGCGAATCTCATGTGTGTCATTTATTCATCTTACTAAGCCACTCACATTATCTAGAAATCGCACCATCTGACAGAAATTCACTAAAAATACTAAACCCTTTAAAAAATCTTTAAAAAGTCCAAAATGATGCGACACTCACCTTGGCATCAGTTCCCATAACCAAGTCCTTCAGTTCGATGATTTTATCATTGATGGATGAGCGATACCTTTTCTCGATGATGTTATGTGTTGTTCTCCTCTCGCCCTCCTTGGGCACCTCTGGCTGTTTTACAAGGCCAGGCACCTGCTTTATAGGCATCTTCTCTTGTCCCATCATGACCGGCATCGTTGTCAGAATAGTTCCACCGCCACCAACCAATGTCTAAAACAAGTAATGGAAGGAAGACATATTGTTAAATTATGACCTCTGGTCAGCAAGAAAGAAAACTTTTAAGGTGTCCGGTGCCTCAACTAATCAGAAACACCCAGATCTTATACTTGAGAGAGTCATGCTCCAGTAGAAATGAAGAGTGAACAGTGCAGGAAAATGAGCAATAATTTCCTGTAGAGGGCGCTGTGTCTCACTGTACTCCTATGTTGTTGTTTTTTACCAGAATTAATAGGTAGCAACGTCCTTTAAACCTCCCCAAAAAGATCATCACTGTCATGGAACTATGAGGATTTTTTTTTAAGCAACTCTGTACCCACAATCTGACCCCCCCAAACCACTTGTACCTTCGGACAGCTGCTTTTAATCCAAGATCTGTCCTGGGGTCCGTTCGGCAGGTGATGCAGTTATTGTCCTAAAAAACAACTTTTAATCTTGCAGCCCCATGCCAAACAGGAGTATCTGTGCCCTAACTCTGTACCTCCTCCCCACCCTCTTCATCATTAGGAATGCCACTGGAACATTTTCTCCATGCTGAACATGTGCTTAACGATCCAGCCCATGTGCCGTGCTGACACAGGTGGAGAATAGTAGACAATCTGCCTGGAGCATTCCTAATGATGAGGAGGGCGGGGAGGAGGGACAGAGCGGTTGTGCCAGCCTAATGCATACACAATCTAAGCCCCGGCCTTTGGGCATGGTGCTGCCAGTTTAAAAGTTGTTTAGGACAATAACTGCATCACCTGCCGAACTGGCCCCAGGACCGATCTTGGATTAAAAGCTGCTATCCAAAGGTACAAGCGGTTTGGGGGGGGGGGGGGGGGGGGGGGAATCAGGTTGTAGGTACAGTGTCACTTTAAGCATGCAGCCATGGGTTAAGTTGTTTGGTGTAAGTTGATACAGGAGGACAAATGTTGATTCAGTGAAATAAAAACAAAGGAAGAAGTCTTAAGTTGATAGACTTCACTAGTTACAACCCTTCTTTGTATGTGTACATGGGCACTTTTTGACAATGATGCAACCCTGTGTTTTGGAACAGTTACCTCACATAGGAGATGTTGTGACAACGCTTAAACACAATCTAGACACAATAGATTCTAATAGGGTGGAGGATAGGGAGAGTGGCTGAACCTTTATTTGGAAGGTCCATTTATAATAATTTTTACTTTTTCTATGTAAATGACTTGGGAAGTTCTGTCGTTCACCGATCCATCCACCAGTTCCTGCAGCACACCCACGCATATATATGTATTCGTAAGGGCTCTATGCAGCAAATCTTTGTAACTAAGTGACATTTTGCATTCACAGATCTGTAACTCCGCATACAGATTCCAGGCAGGGTTACACTTAAAAAAAAAAAAAAATTCTCTCTCTTTTTTTTTTTTATTTCTCTTAATTTTTCCAATAAATTAACTAGTGAATAGTGTAGCGTGAGATGATAAAATATCTTATCTGGATCTCCGTATGTATACTTACACTCATGACCATATCTGCAGTGTAAAGATAAGCTGGTGTAGTGAATGGCGACTTTAACATCACCTTGACCCATGCCATCACTTCTATCAATTATTAATGCCATACACTATACTGTAGCTGGGGACAGATAAGCGGGGCCTTTCCCCTAATGTGCCTTGCATAAGTATTAAAAAGGGGAATCACAAGCTGGTCCAATATACCATAACATAGTGTTACCATCGAGATTAAAGTTTAAGAAAAAAAAAAATTATAAGCAGCTCTACAACTTTCTAATAAAAGTTGTACTTTTATTATTTCTTTTAATACACACTTTTGTTCACAGGGGAAGGCTGAAAACACATACAGAACTAATGTTGCTCTTAGTAAAGTAGTGGAGCTAACCAGCCAGCTCCAGATAAGGGTGACACACTGTAACACCTGTCACGCGACCAACACCAAAAATTTGCAGCCTCTTCATTGTGTGCCAAGTACAGCTGTATACTTCTAGTAGCGGCTGCGCCTGCTACAACAGCTCAGATTGAAGTGAATGGGAGTGGTCTGTAACAAGAGGCGCACATGTCAAAAGTATAGGGCTGTGCTTGCTATACAATGAAGTATGAATGGTATACAATTGATAGCCTCGGCAGCTGATCGGCAGTGGCGCAGAGAGTCTCGCTACCACCTATCTGATATTGATTGCTTATCCTAAGGACAGGCCATCAATGTCACATTCAAGGAGAATCTGCTGAACTCAAAGACCAGATACCACTGTATCACCTAGATCTGCTGTCAGTGATGTACCTGGCTATAAACAAGTGTGTATTTATTCACGGACCATAAATATCCTAACACAGACAACGTACATTAGAAAGTTACATGACTTGTCATTTATTACCTCCATAAAACCAGAAAAACCCTTTGTCTAATTTCACAGATAAAATCCATAGCAGAGTAGAGTACCCAGACTTGCGCTTAAAGGGAACCTGTCAACCGGGACGCGGGTGCAGAGCCCGCCCGACCCCCCGGTGCAGCCCCTTTCCGGCGAGTCCTGCACCTGGAATCGGTCCCGGGACGGAGATATCGGCGCCCGAAGCTGAGCGCGTGCTGTATGCTAATCAGCAGAGAGGAGTCCGATGCCCATAGAGAATGAATGGAGCCGTCATTCTTTATGGGCATCGGACTCACCTCTGCAGCGCGCGCGCACCGCTTCAGACGAGGATATCTCCGTCCCGGGACCGATTCCAAGAGCAGGACTTGCAGAAAAGGATAAGTATCCAGGGCTGCACCAGGGGGGCGGGCGGGCTCTGCGTCCACGTCCGGGGTGACAGGTTCCCTTTAAACTGAACATATTTTGGGCCACAATTATTATATTCAGTCCCTTCCTCTCTATTGTGTTATCATGGGAAACTTGTACAATTAAAATGAGTTTCTAATAAATTATAAAAAAAAAACAAAAAAACTACAAACATCTCAGAGGGACATGTAGAACGTTTTGATTGGTGGGGATCTCACTGCACAGACCCCCACTGATCAGGACGGCCCTCAGCACACACATCACTAGCTCACTGTGATCATCATCTCAGTCTCTATAGCATTCTGATGGAGCTGCCTGGATGGAGAGGACAGCGTGTCGGGGAATGAAATGTGCTACTAATAATTCTGATCATTCAGCAGAGAGACCCCAACTGATCAAAACTGTGACATGTAAAAAACTTGTTTAATGACAGTGCCTATTAGTTTTATACAATATATTTTATGACATTGAGGTACATTTTAACCATAAGTAACACAAACAGATTAAAAAAGCCTTACGGGTACTTGCAGGGCGGTGGTCTGTAGAGGAGCAGTGAGGGTTGTGATGGCGGGATTCTGTACCGCAGTCATGACCGGGCTGCCGTCAGCCTTCAGTGCTGTGAGCACCAAGGACTCTGTCTTAATGATCTGAGGCTGGACCAGAACCTACAAGGACAAGCCAAGGTTATGTACAGCACAACTGTGAAGATGAAGGCAACCAGAATGTTGCACATTATATTAAGCATTTGGATTTAAAAACTGATTAATAAAAAAATTTAAAAAAAAATTAGAAGAAGAGGTACCATACAACTACCATGGTCACCAATTCACTACTGCATGTAGTGCTCTGGTTGTTGCAGAGGATTCAGCAGGCTTACCCATGGAATTAAACAGACTGCCAGGGTAACTTAGTTAAGAGGAGGGAAGTGAGATTGGGATAGATTAGTTAAAGAGACTCTCTCAGTAGGTTTATGCTGACCTATCCAAGGATAACAAAAACTAGTGACAGAAAAGCTGGACACTTACATTGTTCTGTGCAGCTGATTCAGAGATATTCTACAGAATAACAAAAACTCTTGAGTCCCACACACTAGTCCTCTCCATTATATGTGTGTGCTCAGTAGTCCTTTAGATTCATGAGCACCATTACACTCACTGTGTATAACATTATATATATATATATATATATATATATATATACACACACACACACACACACACACACACACAGTATAAATATTTACATACTGTGTACATACTGTGTACATACAGACCCCTGTAAGTCAGCAGCCAGAGGGCAGAGGGAGGTGTGCGGCATAATGCCCATTCTCTTACATATCAGGAGAACGGCTGAACAGTTAGATAAGCAATACACCGTTCTGTTTAGCATTCCTGTCACTATTTTTTCTGCCCTTATTTAAAAGGTAGGATTAACCTACAAACAGATTCATTTTAAAGTTAATATTCAGCTCTGTAATTTTAATTTTATGACTTATTCTGTTACTTGTTTTTCAGTGTCCTTGTCCTCTTAGGGCCAGTTCACATGGCGTAAAACTGGCCTTTGTGTCCTACAGGCAGTCTATGGGAGGGCTCGCGACAATTCTTCCACACGGAGAGAGGAGGCTGTATGTATGTATGTATGTATGTATGTATGTATGTATGCGGCGGAATGCGCCAGTTTTACTCCATGTGAACTGGCCTTTGCTCTTCTCTCAGTACAGCCTTCAGTTTTTACAGACACCCATTGTACAGCATATAGCACTTTGCAATAACAATGTCTTGTTGCCAACAAATATACATAAAAACTGAGACATTTACTGGAACTTGCTGCACTTGGGGTGTAACAGCCTGGACAGTAGCTGGAGCCAGCGTCTGGATTGTGCCTTGCGTGGCTGGACCGATGGTCTGTATGGTGCCATTGGCGGTCTGTGTCAGTACCCGCTGGGCTTGGACAGTCTGTACCTGCTGCTGGATGGTCACTGGTTGCATCTGCTGTGTAGTCATCAAACTTGAAACTTGGGGTTGCAGAACTGAGAACATGAACAACAGAAAAACTGAGATGGAGAGGATGATTACCCCCATACCCTACAACTCCTGACAGATTAAAGGGGCTCTCTTAATATCAAAACCTACCTATACATAGGACAGGGCAGTAATCGAGGAACCTTTGGCACCCCCGCTGTAGTTAAACTACAATTCCCATTTTACCTGGACAACCAAAGATATGGCTTTGGCTGTCCAGGCAGCGGGGAGTGCCAAATGTTCGACCAGTTGGAGTCTTGTCCACTAGGACCCCTACCACAACTTTGATGATAAACATACAGATTACAAACCTCACCTTGAAAACTTGTGGTGCCGGCATTCTGGTAGATGAGTGGTTGCTGAATAAATCGAGTCTGGGGGGTGGTGCTAAAATTTGGGGTCAGCATCACCGTCTGCTGCTGCAGCTGATGCTGTGGAGGGGACTGGATGACGGGGCGAGGCTGAAGAACGGGTGTGCTCCTCTGAGGGGTGTTCTGCAC
Source organism: Dendropsophus ebraccatus (assembly GCF_027789765.1). NCBI lineage: Eukaryota > Metazoa > Chordata > Amphibia > Anura > Hylidae > Dendropsophus > Dendropsophus ebraccatus. Next base: position 143,861,731 of record NC_091457.1, on the reverse strand, counting down.
CGAGCTCTTTACATGTGCTACAGCTTGTGGGGTCTGGGGCTGCGGTGCCAGGGTCTGGTAGTTCTGGGGCTGGGCCTGGCTGTACGTCTTGGGTAAACCAGTGTCCATTGCGGTGTTTGCTTGGTAGCTGGAACATAACTGGTCCTCAAACAGATCCGGGAACTCTCCCACCTGGTTACTGACAAACTGGAGCATTTCTAGAGGAAAAAAAAGAGACAAAGGTTATACTTTTTACTTACTTGTACTCACTATAATGACTGATCCCTGGGGAATGATGTATACAGTGCATTACTATAGATTTCTGGGGGGGGGGGGGGGTGATGCACTGGCTTAGCAAGCTGCTATGAGCAGCAGGAAAATGAGGCAAGGGAGAGGACACTAAGCACTGGGATGAGACTGGAGCTTTGATTTACATTTTCTATGGGGATTTGCTACTGCTCTTGACAGTTCCTGACATGTACAGAGGTGGCAGCAGAGAGCACTGTGTCAGACTGAAAGGAATACACCACTTCCTGCAACACATACAGCAGCTGTTAAGTACTGGAAGACTTAACATTTTTAAATAAAAGTAATTTACACATCTGTATAACTTTCTGACACCAGATTTTTTCCCATTCTCTGGAGCTCCCTTTTAATATCCCATCATGTCTACACATGTATATAAAAGCTGTGCCTTGGTGATCACCAGTTGAAGCACTGTGGTAACCAACAATCATACATATACATGGGGGAAACCCCATATGCACCAGTCAGTGCAGGTTGTGGCTGATGGTTTAATAAAGGCCCTTGAGGCTACCCGTCATCTGCCTATATACATAGGGAATTATGCCAGCACATTCCGGTTCAAAACTAAACAACAAAGGTCGCCTAAAGGAACTAAAACAATGTTATAAAAAAAAAAATAAAAAAAAAAAATCACACCATTTTTATTTATTAAAAGTAAAAAGACCAAATAGGCCTAAATCTAGCCAAAGTGCTTACTATAACCCTGGCTCCAACCCTCAGATTCTTCTGTCTCACAGGTAATACTGCACAGAATAGACAAGGCAACAATAAAGGAGCCCTCAGCTGATGCAAAACTACAAATCCCATCATGGCTGTCCAAAAACAATGAGGATTGTAGTTTTGCAACAGCAGGAGGGCTGAAGGTTCTCTACCCCTGGTTTAGATGAACAGGAGACAGATGCCCCCCTACCCATTCTATCATCTGTTGTTTAACCCATAGACGACCAAAGACGTACCAGTACGTGGGTGCAGGCTGCAATCAGTAGCGGGGCCCTCACCATTAATGGCAGGCTACAGCGATCACACTGCAGCCATTAACCCCTTAAACACCGGGATCGTGGCGTTTAGGTGTAAGTGACAGGGGAAGTGGGGGTCCCGATCGCTGTATCAGACCGCCGGAGGTCTCTTACCTTCCTCCGTGCGGTCCGATCGATTATCTGCTCATTGAGTCTGCTCAATGAGCAGAGCGCCTATTACATTGATCAATGCTATGCCTATGGCATAGCAGCGATCAGTGTATGCAATCTAATGATTGCAGTTTAAAGGGGATATCCAGCGCTACAAAAACATGGCCACTTTTCCCCCTACTGTTGTCTCCAGTTCAGGTGCAGTTTGCAATTAAGCTCCATTTACTTCAATGGAACCGAGTTTCAAAACCCCATCCAAACTGGAGACAACAGTAGGGGGAAAGTGGCCATGTTTTTGTAGCGCTGGATAACCCCTTTAAAGTCTCCCAAAGGGACTTAAAGTGTGAAAAAAAATGTTAAAATTTTTTTTCTAAATACCCCAAAGCCCCTCAAGCTGTATATGGCTCAGTAAGCGAGCACTGATCTAGCTGATCGGCTCTGGCTTACATTAAGTCACCAGGCTGTGTAATATGGCTCTAGAACCCCTGTATCCACAGCTTCAGGTGACTGCAGTACGGTACATCATGCTCCTTTATATACAACACATTGCACTCTCATGCCCAGGACATTACTCGTCCCTTTGCCCAGCACATCTACATTTATACATCCCCAACCCACTTCACACATATATACCCAGCCAGAGTCACTTACTAACATCTCACCTATCTGCTCGACTCTCATAGCAGTACACACACACATATATATATTATATACCCACACACTGCTATATACAGCAGTGCTCATTACTGTGTGTGGGAGTATACCATAAATCACAGTAACCACATCAGCAGTAATATAGTCATTTTTCTAGAATCGTCGTGTTTTATCACAAGATGCTGAGAGATACAGTGATTGCTGGAGTATACGCTGTCCGCTTCCATACAGAGAACACATGTGCACATCTACATCCATGTCTCCATCCTTTACATCACACACAGGATGCAACATTATACAACCAGTGAGCGGGTCATGACTCCACGGGCTGTGTTCACATTGAGTCATCGCCTTCTGTAGGATGGAAGTAAACCAGCTTTTTACCACCCGTCGCTGCAGTAAAGTCTGTCTGGCCACTAACTGCATGGTGTGAACTTACCCTTATTCTTCTCCCGATTAAGCTATATTCCCATTTTATTATTTTTTTATTTGGTTTTCTAAAACAGGCACTGTCACTTTAAAAACATTTGACATAGAGATGTCAAAAGTTTTGATCGGTCAAGTGTTCAGACCCCAACCGATTGCTGGTGGTTGGTTTAAGCTATAGATTGGGGTCTTAACACCCCTCACCCATGAAAACTTATGACGACTCTAATAAATGTCAGACGTCTAGTGACAGCAATGAAAGAGAAAACCATCTATGAAATGCCAAATGTGAACAAGCCCATAAAGAGCTGAATGATCAGGTTATAAACCAGTTATTACACATACACATCACTTTCTCCTACACTTTATTAGGAACTCTGCTCAGATGAAGAACGGGCCGGACTACACCCCAAAGCCTACAGCAAAATGTAAATTGGGTTTTATTTTTTCCTCCTAAAATGGGGCATGTTCTGTATATGGGGCTTTTATCAACATAAAAATCAAGTACTACATTTCAAAAGTTACTAAAAAGTTAAAGGATGACCTTATAAGTAAATACACTTCGAGGAATCATAGTGCTGGGGGATATCCCTCCATATACAGTATAATAGGGAGTCCAGTTATAGATGGTTACCATATAACAGCAGACTGTACTGAATACGCCAGGCATGGTATCTGTATGATGTAACTGGGAGCACACAACAATGCCTCCCCCGTAGCCTCAGGTTACATGTCAGCCCAAAATAGCCCATTACCTCTATTATTCCTGGAAGGAAGGGGGGGGGGGGACGTCCATGCAACTTGTGACCATTGAGGAAAAGTTCAAACTTGTCAGAAGTAACAAACACTGCAGGGACAGGAAGCACCGTATATTACAGACTTAGCGCCCTATTGGATCACCTAAGAATCAACAATTTAGTAGTAGATACCTGGAACAAACTTCCAGCAGAGGTGGTTGGTAAATCTACAATAACAGAATTTAAACACGCCTGGGATAGACATATATCTATCCTAAGATAATAAGAAAGAAAATACTAAAAGGGCAGACTAGATGGACCCAGTGGTCTTTTTCTGCCGACAATCTTCTATGTTTCTATTACACGGGGCCATTACTGTTCAAAAAATCATTAGATCGTTCAAATTTAAACGATAATCGTTCTGTGTAATTGCAGGCAACGATCGAAAAATCGTTTGTACGTAGTTGATCATTGATTTAGATGTGAACCTAATATCGTTAATCGTTCGCTGTAATTCCACATTCCTTCGCTCAAGTTCCGCATTAGTTCACTAATCGTTCAGTGTAATTGCACATTGCTCATTGTTTTGGTGGGATCAGAAGAAATAAACGATCATAGTAACGATCGCAATAACGAGCGTCACTAAGGACGTAATATGGTGAACGATTTCAGGTTAACGATAAACAATCTCGTTTGCGATCGTTAATCATTAAAAATCGCACCTTGTAATAGTACCCTTATGCTGCATTTACACACGGAGCGATAATTTGCCCAATCGATTGTTTAACCATTTTAAAGCAACGATTTGGTTTTTATAACGATCAGCGTTTAGACAAATAAATAGTTGGAAAATTTGTAAGAAAAATTTTTGCCATCGTTTTTAAGATCGCTTAGGCCCATCTTTCACATAGGGTGAATCTTTGAAAAACTGTTTACATGAAGCGATCTTTGAATTTTTAGCGAACGACGTTCTGAGAACATGTTGAAAGATCAAAATGAACGATTTCTAGCTTGTCGCTGTTTGTGGTGTTTACACGGAACAATTATCGCTCAAATGCGAAAATACGAACGATAATTGTTCCACGTAAACGCAGCATTAGGGACCTTCTAGACAAAGCAATTTTTAACAATTAACTATGGCAAACAAGATTATCGTTAACCTGAAATTGTTTATCGAGGTTTATTGTTAACCTGAAATCGTTCAGCATGTTAGTTACAATGAATGTGGAATTACTGCGAATGATTAATGATGATTTTAGGGTCAGATCTAAATCAACGATCAATGACATATGAGCGATTTTTCAATCGTTGCCTGCAATTACACAGGACGATTATTCTTCTCATTCAAACAACGATTTCGCACACAATAATCGTTCCATGTTATAGGGTCCTTAGAGACCATACCGGCTATTGCTGAATGGGGGGGGGGGGGGGGGAAATCGAAAAAGTTGATGGGAAATTCCTTATTATAAGTAAGTTTAACCATTCAGTGAAAGCCAACAGATGTGAACAGAGCCTTAGGGCCCTTTTCCACCGGACAATTATCGTTCGCATAATCGTTAATAATAAACGATCCAACCGACCGCTATTGCGAAAGACCTGAAATTGTTCGTCCATTTAGATGGAAAGATAATCGTTATTCATGATCGTTCTTGCGGTCGTCTTGTCCTCGCTATTGCTTTCGTCACTACTGCGAACGACCAAACGACTTCTTATTCAATGCAAACGATTTGCGAACAAGCAACAATAAAAATAGGTCCAGGTCTTATTAAACGATCAACGATTTCTCTTTCGGTCGTTAACTGCTATTCAAACGAACGATTATCGTTTAGATTCGAACGATTTAACGATAATCTGAACGATAATCGTCTGGTGGAATAGGGCCCTTATGCTGAGTTTTAAGACAGGGCTAAACCCTCCTGTGCGGCAAGCAAATTTACCACAATTTATATGTCTCATCACTGAAAGAGTTAAAATCCACAATGAAAACCTGCAGCACTTCCACAAGAGAATCGCTCCCGTAAAATCCCCAGACTCCATCCACACATATAGTACTGGAATATGCTGCAGATCTGAACACAGCCTTACAGCAACACCCATCTATGTCACAAGACTATGTCACATTCCCCGTTATAGCAGTATAGCAGCAGAGCCCATAGGGCCACATGATGCCCAGCGATGGGACCAGGATATAGATGGAAGACTGTGTGTTTGCATTGTGCTTATCTGTAGCCGGTATTAGGTGACCGTGCCCAGTGACTCAGGATCACACCTTACATGACTAGGAGGCTTCTACCTCTCGTCTCATGACTCAAATCTCCTATAGTAAAAATTACATCACAATGAAACCTTTGTGTCACAGGTTATAGGCGGCTTTATGGGAAAGTACACGGCTCGGGTTCTCTTCATTAGACGCAGAAGGTTTTTTTTTTTTAAGACAAAACTGAGGTCGTCAGACTTTCCATGAATCTGTACACCGCAGGCTTAGCTATTTAAAAGGGTACTCCAGCAGAAAAAGATTGCTTTCAAATTAACTTAAATTCTATTTAAGAATCTCAAGAGTCTTCCAGTACTTATCAGCTGCTGTATGTCCTGCAGGAAGTGATGTATTCTTTCCAGTCACTGCCATCTCTGTCCATAACAGGAATTGTCCAGAGCAGTAGTAAATCCTGGAAAGACTGGAAAGAATACATCACTTCCTGCAGGACATACAGCAGCTGATAAGTACTGGAAGACAGGAGATTTTAAAATAGCATTACTTTCAAATTTGTATAACTTTCTGATAGCAGTCGCACGAGAGTAGCCCTTTAAGAAAAGAGGAAGTCAGAGAGGCCAGCCCAAACCAGAGAGGACAGCAGTTTTAGCCCAAACCAGGACTGACACCTATTCAGAGAAAATCAGAGAAGAACCAAAATGTTGCCAATTTTCCTAAAAATGACAACCCCAATAGCATGTTAAATACGTAGCCAAGCCATGCTCATTCATCTCAATAGCAAGAAAATGATCTACTAGGGCATATGGGCAGAATGGTATAACAATGGCACCAATCACAGCCATTCCCATTTATCTCAATGGAAAGAAAGTCTAATGTATCATACAGGCAGAACGGTAAGCCAGTGTATACTTCTGCATCACTGAGCTTGTCCCAACTGACTGAGCGTAGTCTACCAGGGCAGTGATTTTCAACCTTTTTTGAGCCGCGGCACACTTTTTATGCTTAAAAAATCCCGGGGCACACCACCAACCAAAATGGCACAAAATGACACTAAAACAGTACATATTATAAACATTTATTCTAAATGTATTTATACTCACTCAGTGTGAAACCTGGGCCTGTTTTCTTCTCCCCCCTGTGCTTCTCTCCACCACACTTCTCTCCTGTGCTTCTCTCCATCATACTTCTCCCCCCTGCTTCTCTCCACCATACTTCTCCCCCCTGCTTCTCCCCCCTGCTTCTCTCCTGTGCTTCTCTCCTGTGCTTCTCTCCATCATACTTCTCCCCCCTGCTTCTCTCCACCATACTTCTCCCCCGTGCTTCTCTCCCGTGCTTCTCTCCCGTGCTTCTCTCCCGTGCTTCTCTCCCGTGCTTCTCTCCACCATACTTCTCCCCCCTGCTTCTCTCATGTTCTTCTCTCCCCTGTGCTTCTATCCTGTCCTTCTCTCCACCATGCTTCTCCTCCCTGCTTCTTTCCTGTGCTTCTCTCCACCATACTTCTCCCCCCTGCTTCTCTCCTGTGCTTCACTCCACCATACATCTCCCCCCTGCTTCTCTCCTGTGCTTCTCTCCACCATACTTCTTCCCCCTGCTTCTCTCCCCCTTACTTCTCTCCCCTGCTTCTCTCCACAATACTTCTTCCCCCTGCTTCTCTCCCCCTTACTTCTCTCCCCTGCTTCTCTCCACCATACTTCTTCCCCCTGCTTCTCTCCACCATACTTCTCCCCCCTGCTTCTCTCCCCTGCTTCTCTCCACCAAACTTCTCTCCCCCCTGCTTCTCTCCGCTGTTTCTCTCCCCCATCCCCAGGTTTCTCTCCCCCCTTCCTCACCTCTTCCGAGATGGTCGCCGCTGCTGTCCGCCTCACCTACTGGCCGGCCGTAGGGCTCGGACATGCTCCTCCAATCAGCGGAGACCGGGAGCGTGGTGCGCTGTGGCGGGCCGTAGCGCACACGTTGATTGGATGCGTGCATCACGGCCCGTCGCAGCGCACCACGCAACCGCCCACATTATAATCCGCCACCGATCGCTGCGCATTGCCGGGGAACAAAACACAGGGGCACCATAGTTTGGGGAACTTTCCCCGCGGCACACTGGTTGAAAATCACTATACTAGGGCATACAGGCAGAACAGTATGCCACTATATACCGCCATGTACCCGAGCCAGGCCCATTTATCTCAAAGGACTGACCAAATCGTGGCCACATTTGGTGTAACATTATCGGATTACAAGGGGCAGGCGGTCACACTAGAAAATAACAATACAGTGGTGGATTACGGTCATAATCTGCTCCGGGACCGCGCTTGTAATCCAAATCACTTTTAAACCAAAGCAAATTTTGCCATAAGAAATCACTGGTATGCAGACAATTGGTTCCACACCCCAAAATAATGATTTTTTTTTTATTCTGAATAAGGGCTCGTTCACACAGAGCAAAAGCAGCTGAATTTCTGCGCTGAATCAGCGCTGAAATTTCAGCCGTTAAAATAGGTACAGAGCTAATTTCCATTGTGTTGAATGGAAATTCTGCTCTGCAGTTCACACGGTGGAATTTCTGCACTGAACTAATCCGCTTTCCGCCAGAAGAATGAACATGTTCATTCTTCCGCTAGCGGAAGCCTATACAAACCAATGGGGCTCTGATTTTCTGTTTCAGCGCTGAATACAAGCGTAATACAAGCGGAAATTACTCGCTGAATCAGCGCAGAAATAGGGAAAAAAGGGGGAGGGGAGGAGGATTCTAGTATATATTCTGGTAGTTTAGTTTACATGCCAAATTCAGCGCTGAATGCATGCGGATTCAGCACGGATTCCTCGAGTATTCCGCGCTGAATTTGGCAAGAGCTGATTACGAGCTGAACACTTTCCTAGCGGAATACGCAGGGATTCTGCTTACATTCTGCTTATATTCTGCTCGGAAATCAGCGTCAGTTGATTTGAGGCGGAAATATTTCCTCGCGTAATCCGCCCCTTTTGCTCTGTGTGAACGTAGCCTAACATGTAAAATAGATAAAACAAACATTCAGAAACAGCAGATTCTGAGGATGGAAAACACAAGGGCTGACAGACTGCAGGGAGCATGAAGGAATGAGCAGGGCAGATGTGGGCACATACATGCAGCGCTCTCTGTCCGGGGAGAGAGGGGTTACAGCTATGGAGAGATTACCTCCACAGTCCTGTCCCCTGATGTAAGTCCCAGCCTGAAGTGAATCTGCTATGATTTGGAAGGTGAGGGAGACCTCCTGGGTCAGAGTACAGGGCTGTAGACCCCACTATGCAGACCATGCCCCTCCCCCACTCACACTCCCACCCAGTACAGGGAGCTCTTAAACCAAGTTACAATTTTGAAAAACTGTGAGCTCTTAAACCACAATGCTCTTAAACCAAGTTATTCTTAAACCAAGGTACCACTGTGTGTGCTTAGAAATGGACCAAACAGTCATTATTAGACTATGGACCAGGGATGAGGAACCTTCGGTCCTCCAGCTGTTGCAAAACTACAACTCCCATCATGCCTGGACAGCCAAAGCTTTAGCTGTCCAGGCATGATGGGAGTTGTGGTTTGGCAACAGCTGGACAGACAAGGTTCCCTACCCCTGGTATGGATGAACAGGTACGGCTCATATACACTGACATACTCTTCTGCCCCCGTGTACAGCCCCCATACAGCCCGTACCCAATGTGGACCCCCCCTGGATAGGTTTAGACAAGGTTCCCGTCAATCATAGAGCCCACTGAATGTAGAAAGACAAAGTCAGACAGTCTGCTGCACAGTGGACACAGACTAATCCCATTGACTTTAATAGGATTCATCTGCTTTCTGTTTGTTAGATCAGGGATGGGGAACCTTCAGCCCTCCAGCTGTTGCAAAACTACAATTCCCATCAGCTTTAGCTTTGGCTGCCCAGGTAAGATGGGAATTGTAGTTTTGCAACAGCCAGAGGGCCGAAGGTTCCCCATCCCTGGTTTAGTAGAATTTAATCAGACAAAAAAAAAAATTTAATTACAGCAGACGTCACTTTTCTTGCCCGTTCAGATCCAGCTAAATAAACTGAAACAGAGCTGAGAGATGCTGGTGTGAACGCCACCTTATCCAGCCCGTCACATCCTTAGTCTGGTGTAACTTCTTACATCACCTTTAGGGTGCGTTCACACCTACAGGATCCGCAGCAGATTTGATGCGGTGTTCAGTTATTTAAATGAAATCTGCTGCGGATCCGGTAAGTGTGAACGTACCCTTAAGCATCTCTGTCTACAATTGTAGCAATGTGTGGCATATTAAGCCACGCCCCTTTGTCACATAAGTCGCAGGCAGCGTCTACAACAGCTTCAATTGCATAAAAATGCTCCACAACTGCACGGTGTGAACCCGGCCTGAGAATGCCCACCCGATATATTCATAAGCACGGTAAAGTAGCGCCAGTCGGCGACTACTCCCATACTGTAACCCTGACAAGAAGCATTAGATCTGTGAGGGCTTCGCAGTGGTTCCAAATCTTTGACCCCCATCATAGCACAACAAGGCATCATGGGAGTTGCCGTTTTGCACAATACAATCTACCTGGTTGTCATGGTTACAGTATGGGAGTAGTCGCCGACTGGCGCTGCTTTACCGCGCTTATGAATATATCGGGTGGTCTTTCTCAGCCCGTGTTCCCACCGTGCAGTTGTGGGACATTTTTATGAAATTTAAGTTGTAGTAGACGCTGCTTGCGACTTGTGTGGCAAAGGGGCATGGCTTAATATGCATAGTAAGATTATAATATTGTGCTGCATTTTAAGCCACACCCCTTTGTCACATAAGTCGCAGGCAGCGTCTACAACAGCTTCAATTGTATAAAAATGCTCCACAACTGCACGGTGTGAACCCGGCCTGAGACAGACCGCCCGTTGTGACTACTCCCATACTGTAACCCTGACAACGGCAACAACCTCTGATTGCAAAACTACAACCCCCATCACAGCACAACAAGGCATCATGGGAGTTGTAGTTTTGCACAATACAACATAGCTGGGGGTCACTGGTCACTATTTGAGGGGTCCCTGACACGTGACCTCTCACAGATTCCCCCCACAATAACTTTCATCACAATATAAAAAAAGTGGAGTTCCCCTTTAAGAACCGGTAAAGCGTAAGCAGCAGGCTCGTGTCTCTCACCATCAATGTCTCCCAGGGTGAGCTCATCCCCCAGCTCCGTCAGCGTCTCCATGTTTTCTATACTCATTCCTGCAGTTTCCATAGAGCAGATGAGAAATGTCGCTTTCCTTGCGCTCCCCGCCCGGGGACCCTGCGCCTACTCGCGGCTCCTGTCACTTTTCTTCCTAAACTCAACAACCTGTCACAGGCGAAACCGACGCCATGTTCCTCCAGCACCGCCCTCCGCTGATATGACGTCACACCCTACTTTGCGTGTCGAGCCTCGTTGTGGACATAGAGAGCTAAAGTAAAGTACAGTGATGAAAACGAGGCTTGGCTTTTCCTTCCCCCTCCACCCCTCCCATCTTTTCTGAGAAAGCCCCCACTGGACGCCAGGCGTGTGGGTGAGGCCCCGCCCACTCCTCTTGTAATAGCGCGTGCTGGTTGTTTTGTTGTCAATGAGACCAGGGGACGCTGACCAATCAGAACGCTTGGCATGCTGTGGGGTGATACGACGTCACCGATCAGGGGATCTATATTTGCATAGGAGGCCGGCGCCTTCACAGAACGGTTCGCTGTGTCTCCCGCATATGAGAGACTGACAGCTGTGATCTCATTGTTAACCATCTGTGTGCCGTGTCACATAATAAACCGCATATAACGCTGCCCTGACCTGCGGTTCCCGTGTGTACTAGACATGAATAACGTGTAACTTCTTACTGTCATAATACGTTTGGAAAAGGCATAAAATAGGAAATAATAAATACAGTCATCTATTACGGTCAGCTTTATATTATACCCTGATGACGTCACATACATTGTTCACGTGATGCTGTAGCCAATCAATGATCTCTGCATAATTTACATCCATATGAGGAGAGACCAAGGAGAACTGTGATTGGCTGATGTGTCATGTGACCAACGTATTGGCTGTTTTATATCATAGCAACCAATGACCGCACAGCTTTCATTTTACCAAAGGAATGTGAAACATGACAGCTGAGCTGTGATTGGTTGCCAGGGGCAACAGAGAATCTTACTATAGGGCCCGTTCACACTACGGAATCAGCGCCGGGATTGACATGTCAGTTATTTGAGCGGTCAATCCCGGCGCTAGACCTACCATTCAAAGAGATTGAAGGCAGGATTTGTCTGCGCGGGGGGGATGGGTGTCAGCACAGAATCTCCGCGGTGATTTCGTAGTGTGAACGGTGCCTAAAGGGGTTTCTGGTGGTAGACAACTTTTAATGTACTGCTGCTGTTATATAGAAAGTAAATAATAGCCCATACTTCTCTCTCCGCGCTCTCCTGTTGTCCTCCTGTGGTGTCACCGGCGTCCCCTGATCACCGCTGATGCCACACTTTTCAGACAAACTCATCTCGTGAGTGACAGCCCACTTAACCAATCACTGGTTATAGCGCTGTCCCGTCTCAGTTAGTGATTGGCTGAGTGGGCTGTTGTTCAGAAGTGGTGAACCCGCTCTTTTTTTTTCGTGCAGACGGCGGAATCTTGCAAACCATAGAATGAAGCCTATGGGACCAGCAGAGATGTGTGGAAGCGGGGGCGAGCTGTGGAATCTGCGGCGGGTAATCCGCCAGCTCCTGTAGTGTGCACATACTCTGACAGCAGCAGTATATTAAATGTTGTCTAACACCGGACAACTCCTTTAAAGTGTCACTGTCACTTTACAAAACTTTTGACATGTCATAGAGGCATAAAAAAGCGCAAAAAATGTCAGCGCCTATATGCCTCTGTTCACACTGTAGGTTGCACGCTGCATGTGGGTTAAAGGGGTAAAGCATTATTTCATTAAATAACACACATTACAAAGTTATACAACATTGTAATGTGTGTTATTTAGGTGAATAGCCCCCTTCCCCATGTTCCCCCCGGCCCCACTAGACCCGGAAGTGTGATGCCGTATACTTACGGAATCACTGTCGAACCCAGAAGCCATCTTGGGACGATCACATCATCTTCAGGAGGCCGGCCGGACCGCTCCAGCCCACCCTCATGCCGGCCCCCCTCCAGCTCGTCATCAGCTGATCAGCCGCGATTGGCTGAGCATAACAGTGCTCAGCCAATCGTGTGTCTAGTGTGTGGTAGTGAACAGACGCACATGGGAGACACAGAGACTTTTTCTTCAAAAGCTGCACCTATTCCTAGAATGCAGTGCTAAGATACTCAGGAGAGGACAAAGCAGAGAACACCCCAACCCACGCCGTGAACACTTCTAAAAGAGCAGGACAGTATCCTGAAACAAAAGGAACTGATCTGGAAAGAGCAAAGTTGCTAGAAGCCTACGTACTCTATCTCGCTGCGCAGGTTTAACCAAGTAAACGTGGACACCTTGCTTAACTCAGGTAACAAGGTCTGGGGCTTGTGTCACCCTAATAGGATGGGTCACCCAACACTGTAGGGCAACAGGTGGTATCATAACAACAAAGGTTGAAACACGGGCACAAGTATCTTTCTACTTTCAAGTATTCTTTAGTATTCTACTTCTTCTTCTTCTAACATTCCGGCAGAGCACACTTCTACCCTGGGTTGGGACTCTCAACACAAACTCCACTACTCTGAACTCTCAGCACAAACTCCTCTTTACGCAGATTCTGTTCTGACAAGTATACCGTCTATGATCAACTGTTGTACAAAGCGTTTTCACAGTAAGATTTTATTTATGATAACAGGACTCATTGATCATTGTTCTGGCACCTACACAGTAAGTACTTCATCCTTGGGTCATCTCCCCTTTCTGTGGGTGGTGGTACCGATAGTCTGGGTGGGTCACAACTCCACACCAGACCACCGTAATAATTACCCAAGGGACCCCCTCACAGCCCGGCAGGTCACCGACCACAGGGGTAAGGGTATAGTTGGCCACCTTAAACTAGAAGCAGGTGTGCCTCCATACCTGTGTGCCAGGTACATCCACTGGCTAAGCTATACTCCGACCAACCACCACAGAAGTGGTGTCACATGGTACCATCTAGCAAGTGACCGGTCTAGCACACACCACATTACAAAATTTTAGCCCCTCCTGGGCTAACAATAAGGCTGCCTCCTGTTGGCCTGCACTCCACCCATGTCTTGCGGGTGCTATAAATAAAGATTTGGCTCCTATCTGCCCAGTTGTAGGCTTACTTAGCCCAGGAGAAGCCATTGCTAGTGTGAGAATGCTAGAGTAGGGACCATGTCTTTGAGGACACCTTAACATGGTGACATCATGGTACACTGATCGAGTAGTTTGCTAAGATCCTCATTTTTTAATGGCTACAGAACAGGTGTTTATCGTGTGTACGCTGGGAGGAGTATATACGGTAAGCACCTGCACCTATAGGTTGCTGTTAAACCTTCTGTTTGTTTTGTATGTCATAGAGAAAACTTTTGACACCTCTATATGACATGTCAAAGGTTTTGTGAAGTGACAGTGACACTTTAAAGTGACACTGTCACCCCCTTTTATGCATTCTGACATCTTTGCACAGGTGTAAAGGGTCAATTTAGCGGTTTTCATACCTTATTTTATATCATGCGTCATGGTGCTTGTTCAAGTAAAAAGTCATCTTTTATCAGCTGCAGATTATGTTAAGTGGGCGGGGCCTCAATGCATTAACGCCACTTAGCCCCGCCCACAACACTACCATTGGCGCCGCCCCCTCACCAGCCATTGGAACAAGCTGGCCTAAAGGTCTAGGCCCCACCCCCTTTAGGTCGGCCCACCAATGGCCAACAAGGGGGCGGGGCTAAGTGGCGCTAATGCCGTGAGGCCACGCCCACTTAACATAATCTGCAGCTGATAAAAGATGACTTTTTACTTGAACAAGCACCATGACCTATGATATAAAATAAGGTATGAAAACTGCTAAATTTACCCTTTACACCTGTGTAGAGATGTCAGAATGCACAAAAGGGGGTAACAGTGTCACTTTAAGCCAAAACCATGTATGGATCATAATAAATTGGATAAAATAATGAACGTCTAAGTTTTTTGCTAAGTTTTCTTTAAAAAAGCATGACAGAAACTGGGCAAAATTGCAGTGTGTGAGAGCACCTTTATGACTCATTAGAATGGCAGAAATGTGGATTACATGGAGCGGTGTCCTGATGGCTATTTGAAGTACAAGGGGTGTACCCGCTGAAGATTAGAGAGATGGAACATGTGAATTATTTAACTAGAGAAGGCAGGTCAGACAAAATATTTTAGCATTTACGGTATAACAATAATAAATAAACCATTACGAGGGGGCACATGGTACATGGTAGATCAGAAATTTTGGTAATTTATATTGGGCGCTGTAGCACCATCAGGCTTAAATGGGCGTCCTTGTTATAGCAAACTTTGCATAAAACAGTGCAAGCTTAAAGGGATTGTGTCATAAGAAAATGACATTGTTTAAATAATGTTTTTATGTGAAACATATTTTCTAAGAATTTTTGATGAAATTTTTCCTAATTTTCCATGTTGCTGTCTATATTATGAAAGAATCAGGAAATCTTGCAGTTTTCATTCTCACCACTGGGGCCAAACTAAGCTGAGACTTCCTGTTCTGTCTGTAGTGATAAGAGGAGGCTGCTGTAAAGTGATTTCTACAGCATTGCAGCGTCATGCATAGCTCCCAACTGTCCCGGATTCCGCGGGACAGTGCCGTTTTCTGGGTGCTGTCCCGCGGTCCTGGAACAGTACCTAGTGTCCCGCATTATATGTGGCCCCACCGAAAAAAACAATAAACGAGTAACTCACCTGTCCGCCGGTCCCAGCAGCTCCTCTCCCGGCAGAGCGTGCACCCCCGTCATCCTCCGGGGCGGGCAGCGGGGTACAGAGACACTGACTGTACCGGAAGTGTCCTGCAGCCTCTGTCATGAATTACTTCCGGTACAGTCAGTGTCTCTGTACTTCGCTCCCCGCCCCGGAGGATGACGGGAGTGCGCGCTCTGATGGGAGAGCAGCTTCTGGGACCGGCGGACAGGTGAGTTACTGGTTTATTGTTTTTCTGGTCGGACCACACAAATGGGAGGATTGGCTACTATGTGGGCACTATATGGGGGGATTGGCTACTATGTGGGGGGATTAGCTACTATGTGGGGCACTCTATGGGGGATTGGCTACTATGTGGGGCACTATATGGGGGGATTGGCAACTATGTGGGGCACTATATGCGGGGATTGGCTACTATGTGGGCATTATATGGGGGATTGGCTACTATGTGTGGCACTATATGGGGGCATTGGCTACTATGTGGGGCACTATATGGGGGATTGGATACTATGTGGGGCACTATATGGGGGACTGGATACTATGTGGGGCACTATATGGGGGATTGGATACTATGTGGGGCACTATATGGGGGCATTGGCTACTATGTGGGGCACTATATGGGGGATTGGATACTATGTGGGGCACTATATGGGGGCATTGGCTACTATGTGTGGCACTATATGGGGGGATTGGATACTATGTGTGGCACTATATGGGGGATTGGCTACTATGTGGGGCATTATATGGGGGCATTGCCTACTATGTGGGGCACTCTATGGGGGATTGGCTACTATGTGGGGCACTATATGAGGGGATTGGTAAGTATGTGGGGCACTATATGGGGGGATTGGCAACTATGTGGGGCACTATATGGGGGGATTGGCTACTATGTGGGCATTATATGGGGGATTGGCTACTATGTGTGGCACTATATGGGGACATTGGCTACTATGTGGGGCACTATATGGGGGATTGGATACTATGTGGGGCACTATATGGGGGATTGGATACTATGTGGGGCACTATATGGGGGCATTGGCTACTATGTGGGGCACTATATGGGGGATTGGATACTATGTGGGGCACTATATGGGGGCATTGGCTACTATGTGTGGCACTATATGGGAGGATTGGATACTATGTGTGGCACTATATGGGGGATTGGCTACTATGTGGGGCATTATATGGGGGCATTGCCTACTATGTGGGGCACTATATGGGGGCATTGGCTGCTATGTGGGGCACTATATGGGGCATTGGATACTATGTGGGGCACTATATGGGGGCTTTGGCTACTATGTGGGGGATTGGCTACTATGTGGGGCACTCTATGGGGGATTGGCTACTATGTGGGGCACTATATTGGGGCATTGGCTACTATGTGGGGCATTATATGGGTGCATTGGATACTATGTGGGGCACTATATAGGGGGATTGGATACTATGTGGGCACTATTGGGGGGATTGGATACTATGTGGGGCACATATGGAGGGATTGGATACTATGTGTGGCACTATAATGGGGGATTGGATACTATGTGGTGCACTATAATGGGGGATTGGATACTATATAGGGCATTTTTGGGGGGATTGGATACTGTATCGGGCACTATTCAGTCAGCAGCATGTGGTGACTGTAGGGGAGTGGCTATGGAGGGTTGCTATGGGGGCGTGGCTATGGAGGGTTGCTATGGGGGTGTGGCTATGGAGGGTCGCTATGGGGGCATGGCTATGGGGACCGTGGCGCACATGTTCCTCTTTGCTCTTTGCAAAAGTTGGGAGCTATGCGTCATGTGACACCAGTAGATAGAGGAGACAATAGCAGCTCCCTGTGGAATGACCTTTTCAATGGTCACAGAGTACACAGAGTTATGTTTTACATTCATCTCAAGAAGACAGACTCTGTCTATTGTCGTCTTTGTCCATGAGTCTTGCTGTAAAGCGTGTCACTAAAGGCTGTTAAGAACAGCCCAGGCAAGATGGCAATATACAATAACAATATACAAAAAGTGAAATTATTGCAGTATCGGCCAGTAGAACATCACTACACATTAACTGTAATGCGGGCACATTCGGGGTCTGCCCGCACTCCAATTAGCCATAGCAGACAATGTAAATTATGGCCGGGAGTCGCACTTTACATTGTGTGCACAGTCTATTTAGTGCACAACAACTGCAGACAGGATTACAAATGTAAACAGAAGATATCAATTAATTTAGAATTAAATCTGTTAAATCCTGAATGAAACCTACAAAATATATACACCTACAACCCTCCAAAACATAAATAACAACCAATTATTTGTAATAAATATACTTTATTTTCAATATCAAAAATTACATTAAAAACACCCCTAATAAAAACAATTAAAGTGTCACTGTCGTGAAATTTTTTTTTGCAGAAATCAATAGTCCAGGCGATTTTAAGAAACTTTGTAATTGGGTTTATTATCCGAAAAATGCATTTTTATCATGAAAAAGCAGTCTGAAGCTCTCCCCCCTGTCTTCATTGTTCTCCTATAGAGAGAGCTAAAGAAAAGACCAAAACAGGACAACAAAGAGTTAATCTACAAATATCTCACCCTGTTATCTCTTCTGACCATCACCAGTGACCTGTCTGAGCTCGGATTACAGCTGTCACCCAGCTCCGTGCCTGTAATCCTCTGTTATCTGCTTTCTGCTGCCGGCTAACTCCCTCCTTCCTCCTCCCCCCTCCCCTCTCCCTAGAGCAGACAGGGGACGACTCCTGCAACAAGTCACAATTTTCAGATTTTTCAGAGTGGATGAAAAAGAGGAAGGAGGGGGGGACCTGGGAAAAGGCTTTTTACATGCAGATAATGGCAGATTTGGCTAATAAACCCAATTACAAAGTTTCTTAAAATCGCCTGGACTATTGATTTCTGCAAAAAAAAAAAAAAATACGACAGTGACTCTTTAATAACATATAGTGTGGGGTCCCACCAATTCATAAAATAATATAATTGTTTACAATACTAACACTACCAGCAATCCAGGTACACATAGGTAAAATGAATGTGGCAATGGAAGCTCAGTGTGTATCCAACCTGGTACTAAATAAGACTTCGAAAAATAGTAATATGTGGACAATATTATATATAAGGCAAGAAACACTCCATTATATGAGATTGGAAGCAGGCTCAAACACATTTATTATGTCTCCATAGCCTGTCCAGGTAAGAAGATGGAAGTTATCACAGGTTGCTTCTAATACTATGGGGGAGATTTATCAAACATGGTGTAAAGTGAAACTGGCTCAGTTGCCCCTAGCAACCAATCAGATTCCACCTTTCATTCCTCACAGACTCTTTGGAAAATGAAAGGTGGCATCTGATTGGTTGCTAGGGGCAACTGAGCCAGTTTCACTTTACACCATGTTTGATAAATCTCCCCCATAGAATGGGGGATCCCACCTCAGACCTGCCGGCTTCCTTGGAGACCCCATTATTATTTTATGAATTGGTGGGACCCCCCACTATATCTTATTCATTGTTTTTATTAGGGGTGTTTTTAATGTAATTTTGGATATTAAAAGTATATATTTATTTAAAGTATATTTATTACAAATAATTGGTTATTTTTGTTTTGGAGGGTTGTAGGTGTATATAAAGATTACAAATGTGTTTCAGTAAGTGTCTGCATTTGCAGGGACCCACTGTCAGATAGGTGACACGGATGTACAATGGCTTAAAGGAAACCTGTCACTGGGGACGCGGGCACAGAGCCCGCCCGACCCCCTGGTGCCGCCCTGGATACTTACCCTTTCCGGCGAGTCCCGCTCCTGGAGCCGGTCCCAGGACGAAGATATCAGCGCCCGAAGCCGTGCGTGCGCGCTGCAGTGTTGGGTCCGATGCCCATAAAGAATGATGGCTCCAGTCATCTCAGGTAATTTGCATAAAGCGCGTGCACGGCTTCGGGTGCTGATATCTTCGTCTCCAGGAGCGGGACTCGCCGGAAAGGGTAAGTATCCGGGGGCTGCATCGGGGGGTTAGGCGGGCTCTGTGCCCGCATCCCTGGTGATAGGTTCCCTTCAAAGGGAACCAATCACACAAAAAATGGCTATTAAGCTAGGGAAATGTGCTGATACATCACCCAGCACACTTCCCATAAATGTTCCTATCCCCTGCATCCCTGCAAAATAAAAGTTGTAAACTTACTTTTATGATTGTCGCACCGTATGCAAATCACCCTCATCTAGTCATCTAGGCGTGAGGGGCGTTATTCAAACAACAGCCGTGCCGTGACGTATCCATTGTGATTTTATGTGATTTAGGTGAAATCATGTGTGAACGGGACCATAATGTCACATGATTCATCTGAATATATAACAACTTTCAGCAGGATAGAATAATATGCAAGTTTAGGTCTATTATACACTTTCTAGAACAACATATAAAGTTTATTAATACAAATCTAGTTCCTAGGTCATAAAGAGGGACACTTTTGGCAAAATTGGTAGCATCAACATTGGTCATGTGCTGCTGGACATAGAGATAACTGTGCCAGGCAAAAACGTCCTACTTCGGCTGGATCCTAGCGAGTGCTGTGCAGTCCTGTATGTGCAGCTGTATGAACGCTTACTATCAGCAGCAACAGTGCCCTCTAATGGTGATAACGCTGCCATGCTACTATCACACACGCCAGACCTCAAGATCAGAAAAAAATGTTACTTCTCTGGAGAGAGATGCACAGGAGGTTAATAGAAAGGTGGCTGATAAAGGGTTAAATATTCAGTTGGTCACTCATACTTGCTTTCAGGGCCTCTGAGCAGCTGAATTGGTTGTGTAGGAAATGGATCTTTTATAGCGATATGGTAAAACCTTTTTTTTTCCCATGAATTATAAAATCTTACAGTGCACTGTGAATGTGTTCACCCATCGTTGGTGCATTTCTGGTTTTACTGTTCTACAATCTGGAAAATGTAGTTTTGAGTGGGTACATATTCACCCCCTTTGCTATTAAAGGGGTGCTCCAGCGTGGGGGCACTTTTTTGGGGGGACCGGGGAGGAGGTGGCTGAAATAAAAGACGTTCACTCACCTCCCCGGTTCCAGCGGCGGGTCCCGCATCACTGCGCTCCAGTGCCCGGTTCCCGGCCGCTTCCGGGTGTCTGACGCGGGCCCGAGACGTGACGTCTCAGGTCCGCTCAGCCACTCAGTGAAGGAGGCGGGATCCGTTTGAAGTCCGCTCGGATCCCGCCTACTTCACTGAGTGGCTGAGCGGCCCTGAGACGTAGCGTCTCGGGCGGCGTCAGCCACTCGGAAGCGGCCGGGAAGCGGGGACCGGAGCGCCGTGATGCGGGACCCGCCACTGGAACCGTGGAGGTAAGTGGACGTCTTTTATTTCAGTCACCTCCTCCCTGGTCCCCAAAAAAAAGTGCCACCACGCTGGAGCACCCCTTTAAATCCCTAACTAAGTTGGTATTAACTTGAGAAGTATTTAATTTTGTCAAATATTCCATGAAACTGGAACTTTCAATGGAAGTTCCATAACATCCATTTTTTAAGGCTCTTGCCATTGCAATCCATGCACCCACAAAATCAGTGGAACCAGGCTATAATACACAGAAGGCTGTGGAATACGAGAAAACACTGATTCTGCTAGCTTAACCACCTAGATGCCCCAGTCAATAGCCACCGTGGCATCTATGGGGTTAAATAGAGGTAGCCTCCTCCAACAACATTACAGGGTTCTCACTGGCTGACAATGACCCCCATAAGAGTTCAACAATTAGGACCCTATTACACGGGGCGATTATCATGTGTAAAATTGTTATATCGTTTGTATTGAAGCAACGATAAAATTACTAACGAAACTTTGTTCATGCGTCTTTGACGGCATATTTTGAGTCGACCATAAAATCATCTTTAGCCCCTTTCAAATTTTTTTATTTTTATACAAGAGTTTACTAAAAGTCGTAATTGCAATCCCAACTAACTATAATTGTTTTGTGGTGACTGATTTTAGGTCGTTCCCAAAAGCGCTCGTTTGCAACCGTTTATCGTTAATCGGTGAAAACAAAAAAAAAATCGCTTAGTCTAATAGGACCCTTACACTGCTCACAAAAAGTTAGGCATACTTGGCTTGCGGGTGAAATTTATGGAAATGTAAAAAAGTCACACTACAGTGATATTAGTGAGGTGGAGGCATCAATGGTGATTTATTCATCTCAATTTATTGAAACAAAAGTGGTGGGTGTATCCCAACAACAAATGTCAATGTCCTAATAATTTGTCATGTGCCCTTGAGCCTCGACACACTGACAGGTTTTCTATGGGATTCAGGTCTGGAGAAAGAGCAGCCACTCTATGTGAGGTCCCCCAGTCTCCAGCAGCAGCTCCATGTGAGGTCCCCCAGTCTCCAGCAGCCGCTCCCTGTGAGGTCCCCCAGTCTCCAGCAGCCACTCCATGTGAGGTCCCCCAGTCTCCAGCAGCTGCTCCATGTGAGGTCCCCCAGTCTCCAGCAGCTGCTCTATGTGAAGTCCCCCAGTCTCCAGCAGTCGCTCCATGTGAGGTCCCCCAGTCTCCAGCAGCTGCCCTATGTGAGGTCCCCCAGTCTCTAGCAGCTGCTCTATGTGAGGTCCCCCAGTCTCCAGCAGCTGCTCTATGTGAAGTCCCCCAGTCTCCAGCAGTCGCTCCATGTGAGGTCCCCCAGTCTCCAGCAGCTGCCCTATGTGAGGTCCCCCAGTCTTCAGTAACCGCTCCATGTGAGGTCCCCCAGTCTCCAGTAGCCGCTCCATGTGAGGTCCCCCAGTCTCCAGCAGCCGCTCTATGTGAGTTCCCCCAGTCTTCAGCAGCCCCTCCATGTGAGGTCCCCCAGTCTCCAGCAGCCGCTCCCTGTGAGGTCTCCCAGTCTCCAGCAGCCGCTCCATGTGAGGTCCCCCAGTCTCCAGCAGCCGCTCCCTGTGAGGTCCCCCAGTCTCCAGCAGCAGCTCCATGTGAGGTCCCCCAGTCTCCAGCAGCCACTCTATGTGAGGTCCCCCAGTCTCCAGAAGCTGATCCATGTGAGGTCCCCCAGTTTCCAGTAGCCGCTCCATGTGAGGTCCCCCAGTTTCCAGCAGCTGCTCTATGTGAGGTCCCTCAGTCTCCAGCAGCTGCTCCATGTGAGGTCCCCCAGTCTCCAGCAGCTGATCCATGTGAGGTCCCCCAGTCTCCAGCAGTTGCTCCATGTGAGGTCCCCCAGTCTCCAGCAGCCGCTCCATGTGAGGTCCCCCAGTCTCCAGCAGCCGCTCCCTGTGAGGTCCCCCAGTCTCCAGCAGCCACTCCATGTGAGGTCCCCCAGTCTCCAGCAGCTGCTCCATGTGAGGTCCCCCAGTCTCCAGCAGCCGCTCCCTGTGAGGTCCCCCAGTCTCCAGCAGCCACTCCATGTGAGGTCCCCCAGTCTCCAGCAGCTGCTCTATGTGAGGTCCCCCAGTCTCCAGTAGCTGATCCATTTGAGGTCCCCCAGTCTCCAGCAGCCGCTCTATGTGAGGACCCCCAGTCTCCAGCAGCAGCAGCTCCATGTGAGGTCCCCCAGTTTCCAGTAGCCACTCCATGTGAGGTCCCCCAGTTTCCAGCAGCTGCTCTATGTGAGGTCCCCCAGTCTCCAGCAGCTGCTCCATGTGAGGTCCCCCAGTCTCCAGCAGCTGATCCATGTGAGGTCCCCCAGTCTCCAGCAGCCGCTCCATGTGAGGTCCCCCAGTTTCCAGTAGCCGCTCCATGTGAGGTCCCCCAGTCTCCAGCAGCCGCTCCATGTAAGGTCCCCCAGTCTCCAGCAGCCGCTCCATTTGAGGTCCCCCAGTCTCCAGCAGCCGCTCCATTTGAGGTCCCCCAGTCTCCAGCAGCCTCTCCATGTGAGGTCCGCCAGTCTCCAGCAGTCACTCCATGTGAGGTCCCCCAGTCTCCAGCAGCCACTCCATGTGAGGTCCCCCAGTCTCCAGCAGTCGCTCCAAGTGAGATCCCCCAGTCTCCAGCAGTCGCTCCAAGTGAGATCCCCCAGTCTCCAGCAGTCACTCCACCTAAGGTCCCCCAGTCTCCAAAAGTCGCTCCATGTGAGGTCCCCCAGTCTCCAGCAGCCGCTCCATGTGAGGTCCGCCAGTCTCCAGCAGTCACTCCACCTAAGGTCCCCCAGTCTCCAGCAGCCACTCCATGTGAGGTCCCCCAGTCTCCAGCAGTCACTCCACCTAAGGTCCCCCAGTCTCCAGCAGTCGCTCCAAGTGAGATCCCCAAGTCTCCAGCAGTCGCTCCAAGTGAGATCCCCCAGTCTCCAGCAGTCACTCCACCTAAGGTCCCCCATGTGAGATCCCCCAGTCCCCAGCAGTCACTCCACCTAAGGTCCCCCAGTCTACAGCAACCATTCCCTAATGATGCTGTGACATTGATGGGACCTCACATGGACATTGATAAGTCAGGATCTTACGGATACCTTTAATTTGTCCAGACATCATTGGCCACTAAAAAAAAAAAGTACTCTCTTTATGTTGTGCTGTTTTTTTCTATTTTCTTTTTATTATTCTTGACACACTTTATGCTTTTCTATTATTCTTTTATTGTTCATTTCATGGCTCAGTGTCTCCTTAAAGAGAACATATTCATCCTTTAGCTTCATTGGATTTGTACACTGAACGCTCACTTTATCTTTTATTTTTCAAACTCATTCACTCATCTTATACATAGAAATGAGCTTTTTGTGAACCCTCCGAAGGTAGTCCTGTACCCAAGCCAAATCCAGGCACATGGCTAGGTGCTGTGAGCTCCTCTAATCCAAAATGAAGTTTTAAGTCGAAAATCCTATTTAGATTAATTTCAGAGGAGATCACAGATTTTTAAAGAGAACCAATAACGGCTGATTTTTATTTAATTTAAATCTCATTTTTATTTATATTTGTAAATATAGTTAATTAATTTTGTGGCCACGTTTTTAATTTATTCGCCTTTCCTTCACTGTCTCGTGTCGGCTCTTTTCAAGAGAGTCGGCGCAAGACAGGAAACTCCCATCATGCAGAGCAGCGGGATAGGTTCCCATGTTCCTTTGCCCGCCACTCTGTCAATACACAGTGATTTTGTGCTATACAGCGCGAGACCGCTGTGTATTATCTAGTGTCCCTTTTCTTCTTATCTATTCATGAAGATACAGACTGCCTTTGCAGTCTGTATCTTATACTTTACCCAATCCTCTGTTTCCGTGCAGCAAGGCCGGGCGCCATCATCTGGATGACGTCATTTGCGTTCCAGCGCTGGAACTCGTGACGTCATCAAGGCGGCAGGACCCGGCCTTACTGCACCTGCACAGAGGATTAGGTAAAGTATAAGATACAGACTGCAAAGGCTGCTGTGTCTTCATGAATAGACTTCGAGAGAGGTAAACTTTTATAATAGGGACAGTCAGATTTAGATGATAGGTTCTCTTTAAGGGTGCCTTCACACTTACCAGATCCGCAGTGGATCCTCACGCTGCGGATTCACAGCGAGATCCACTGCAGATCCGGTACCATTCGCCCTAATGATAGCACATACCCGCAGCAGGATTAACATCCCGCTGTATGAGCTTTAACCCCCTGGCGCCCGCAGCCCCACCGCATCCCCGCCTCCTGCAGCTCCACCGCTGCCCCCATCAGCCCCGCACGCATACCCGATCATTCCCTCAGCCCGCACGCATCCCCGATCATCCCCGCAGCCAGCACGCATCCCCCATCATCTCTGCAGCCCGCCGCCGAGAGCATACATTACTTGCTCCTCGGCGCAGCTGCTGGGATGATGCGGCGGGGCTGCGGGCGCCAGGGGGTTAAAGCTCATACTCACAGCGGGATGTCAATCCCGCTGCGGGTATGTGCTATCAATAGGGTGAATGGTACCGGATCCGCTGCGGATCCGGTAAGTGTGAAGGCACCCTAAAGCAAATATACCACCGGTACATCGATTTGTGTTTTTTTTTTTTACATGAACATGCCAGCACCGTCGTGGGGATGCTGGTGCCGCATTCCTTTTTTTTCCAACCGCCACCCGCTCTAATGGAGCCACGTCACAGAGGGGAGGGGATTTTGTCACACTGGTAGCTGGCAGGCCCATGCCCAGTGCTTCATGCCGGGCCAGTGCTTGGGAATAGACTGTCGCCATCCGCGGGAACAGGGCACAGGTGAGAAAAAAGGATAGCAGCACCAGCATCTCTATAGTAGAGATGAGCGAACCTGGAGCATGCTCGAGTCCATCCAAACCCGAACTTTCGGCATTTGTTTAGCGGTGGCTGCTGAACTTGGATAAAGCCCTAAGGCTATGTGGAAAACATGAATATAGTCATTGGCTGTATCCATGTTTTCCAGACAACCTTAGAGCTTTATCCAAGTTCAGCAGCCCCAGCTAATCAAATGCCGAACAATCGGGTTTGGATCGACTCGAACCCGAACCTGGTTCGCTCATCTCTACCTAGAAGCTTCCAAACACTTTTATGGTGTTTCCTCAAAGAGAAACATAACCCATTTGACCCCACAACAAAGTTCTCTCTGCAGCCAGAAAGCTTTGTACTAACAAGGGACAAGAACCCCAAAGTAGCTGTCTACAGATGGGTCACTATTAGCCATAAGCCAAACTTGAGCACGCTCGGGTTTGAATGAGGTTTGCTCTTCTATAGTCACTACCACTTTGGGCTTGAAGGAAAAGCTACCTCCAAAAGGTAGCGCAAGAGTTGGCTTGCATTTCCTTCTTCCCAGAATTCTCATGAAGTCTGCGCACACCTTTATGGCGCTCTTTCCAAGGAGAAACGATGGGTTATGTAATGGTTTAGTATGGAAAATGTTTATACAATGTCCCACATCAATTGATAAGAGTATGTAGGTTGTTCATATCCCTATATATTGTACTATGATATGTGTACTGTAATGATATACAGTATATTGTACTGGATTCTATATTTTGGATGTATATTGTAAAGGGTATTCACATATTAATAATATAGTTATACTTGTAGAGCTCATCAAAGTAAATACATTTACTTAAAGTTACCTCCTCCTCCTGATATCCTCTTTCCCTCCCATTTTTGACAACTTGTCTTGCTTACGTATCCGTTGCGGATCCCGGCCCTATACTTTCAATGGCAGACAAACACGCAGCAGGGATGTACATCCCTGCTGTGAGTTTGTCCACAGCCCGCCCCGTAGCTGATACTTTACCTGATCCTGGCCCCGGCTTCCTTCGGCGGATCCCGGCACGTCCCGCTCGGCCAATCAGTGCGCTGCCCCGCCGCAGCGTACTGATTGGCTGAGCGAGACAAGACGACACCGGGAGCCCCGAAGCAAGCCGGGGCCGGGATCAGGTAAAGTATCAGCTCCGGCGGGGGGGGGGGGGGGGGGCGAGGTTAACGGGGTGGGCTGCAGACAAACTCCCTGCTGCGATTTTGTCGGCCATTGAGTAAACAGGGACGGGATCCGCAGCTAGTTTCACTGCGTATTCTCAGCTAGAAAGCCGCTGCGGATACATCAAGTGTGTTTGTACCATTAATGCGTAACTCTCATATTTGAATTTTTTTTGTTTTAGAAGTCAGTAGTATAGACGATTTTTTAGAAACTCTATAATAGGTTTCATTAGGCAAAAAAGTTTCTTTCTGTACTAAAAAAGCTGTTTCCCAGCCTCCTCCCCCCTTACTTCTTATCTGTGCATTATCAGGCAAATCAGTCTTCATTACAGAGAAGCCAGTGAAGACGGGTTCTGCTGTGTCCATTATATCCTATGGAGAGGGGAGGGGCCGAGAAAGATAAGGGAGCAGGAAGAAGAGACATGAAGGTCAGCTGTTTGTAGACTGTCTGGGAACCTAAAGTACCGGATTCAGGGGTCAGAAAGGTCAGTGCTTATCTAGGAACTTGCTGAGAGAAGATTGCAGGGTGGTGTGCTGTGCAGGACTGCTCCGTGCTCACTCACTCCTCTCAGCCCCTCCCCTCTCCATAGACACATAATGGACACAGAAATCCTGCTTCTTATGAAGTGAGGGGGGGGGGGGGCTAGAAAAACAGCTTTTTGAGTACAGAAGGAAACTCTTTTGGTAAATAAAACCCATTTCAGAGTTTCTTAAAATCGCTTGTACTATATATATATATATATATATATATATATATATATATATATTTTTTTTTTATTTTTTTTTTTCTCTTCAGAAAGATGACCCTGAAATGACAGTTATGCTTTAAATATTATACAGTGTATACATTATATCTCTATACATCTACCTTATACCTTTATATGAACCAGCTTCACCAATGCTTTTACAGCAGTGTGGTGGTCAGTAACCTAGACAACGAGCTGTTAACGAGGCAAAGAAAAGAGCAACATATCAGGAGGAGGAGACAAGTTTGCTAAATAAATGAATGTATTTGTAAAAATATTTAACTACACAAGTCCTACAAGTATAACTGTATAAGCTGAGATGGGAAAATCGCTTTTACAACACACGAGACACTCCATTTACATAAAATCTAAGTAGCATAAATATCAACACATGATATTTTAATAGAAAAAATATAAAGAATAAAGATAAAGAATACAGAAATAACAGACCAGCACAAGAAACATTAGGAAAAAAAACAACATTTAATATGTTCTTTACAACCTAATAAAATAAAACACAACAATTTGACAAATTCTGGCTCAGAAAAACTGCTGATCTCAGACAGTCTCACAGGTAACGCAGAGGAAAAGTTAGGCTGTTTTTTTAAAAACATATTGTAAATATTTTTTTCATCAAAAAGCCTCTTTAAGGCTATGGACACCATGTTTTTTATTCCATTAGATATACTTTTATAAATAAAACAGATTTGTAACTGATTTTAATAAAAAAAAAAAAATTCTACGTTTGGCTTCTGCAGCTGGTATGTTTTACCATACAGCGTAAGCTGCGGAATGGAGGTCATCAGACAAGCTGTCCGATAGCTCAGTCTGTCTCCCCTTCTCTCATGAAATCTTATTCGATTTGCATCTGACTCTTATTAGGCTTCAACTTAGATCTGCATTCAGGAAAAGAAGAGGACTGTCAATGACAGAACATTGATGAGCAGCTTGCACTGTATTACAATACATGCAAGCTGCAGAAGCCAAACGGTAGAAAAACTTAAATTAAAACCTATTGCAAATCTGTTTTACTTGTAAAAGTACATGCAGTGCAATAAAAGACATTGTAAGCCGTCCAAACCTTTTACATTAATTGGTGTTGAAAATGAACAATACACATGTACAGTTTATATGACTTTCATGGCCTTTGTCTAATGAAGGAATGGACTGTCTTGTCTTTGTTGAAGAGATTTCACAGACCTTTACCTTTTATAAATTTAGGGTGAGATTTATCAAACATGGTGTAAAGTGAAACTGGTTCAGTTGCCCCTAGCAACCAATCAGATTTCACCTTTCATTTTCCAAAAAGTCTGTGAGGAATGAAAGGTGGAATCTGATTGGTTGCTAGGGGCAACTGAGCCAGTTTCACTTTATACCATGTTTGATAAATCTCCCCCTTTGTGTTTTTCATTTAATTTTATTTTCTATCAGTTTACCAAAACCCTAATAAAAGGAATAAGTGTTATGTTGACTCCTTGATCGAACAACAGAACCACCTGGATTTAGAGGGATTATTCCTGCACATCAATGAGACTTTTAGTTTCACCATAACCAATAAAATATACATAAGTTTGTATCAAATAGGTCAGTTTGCACGTACCAATTTAATTTTTGACAATGACCCTCTTGAAAATGAGGAGAGCGATCGG
Source organism: Dendropsophus ebraccatus (assembly GCF_027789765.1). Classification (NCBI taxonomy): domain Eukaryota; kingdom Metazoa; phylum Chordata; class Amphibia; order Anura; family Hylidae; genus Dendropsophus; species Dendropsophus ebraccatus. The sequence continues at coordinate 143,832,654 of NC_091457.1, read as the reverse complement.
GAGAGGACCAGAAATTTCCCATCCCGGACCATGTGTACAGCGATCTGCTACAGAGTAAGACATTGCTATGATGCCGCCAGGATTTGGAAATACCGTCATGTTATTTATTGCACCGTTGAGCCATTGCTCTATTTTTCCTAAGGCCTTATTCCCAAGCTGTGTCAGTACAGTAGCGCATAGTTTTGGAGCAGCTCCTGACATCATAATGAATGATGATGTCGGAAACTCTGAATTCCGTAGCACATCGTATGTATTTGCGGACTGTGCACAGAGCAAATGAATGTCCCCTTAGAGTTATGTATGAGGAGTCAGATGTCTTAACAGTCTTAAAGGGAAACTCTGCTCAAAACCATAGTTTCACTAGTGTACTATTTAGGCTCTGTGCAAACTATGCTGCATGACGATTTCCTGATGTGTATACCCCCAATAGAATGCCATACGGGGAATGTAGTCTATGGCTATGTTCATACAATGTATATTTTCTTAAAATCACGGCTGTTGTACATCGGCCGTGATTATTACGAAAATATACGTTACCTCCCCGTCTACAGGATCCCGGCCGGAGCGTATACACATTGTACAAGCTCCGGCCGGGATCCCTCTGCGGCAGCTATTCAGTGAATAGCGGCCGCAGAAAACCATGTCAGTGCACACTGTGGAGCGAACAGTTGTGGCCGCTCGCTCCATTGCATGCAGTGGAGAGTTCTGATGCAGGCTCGCACTGATGCGCCCACATCAGAGCCCTGCGGCCGAAAAGATCATTCGGCCGGTACTGCAGTACCAGCCAGGATGATCTTTTCAGAGACCGGCTCTGTGACGACATGTGAACATAGCCTATGGGTATATTTGACTTACATTCCCTGATATTTGACTTATCTACCAGGAGCCAAGAATGAATATATATATATATATTAATTAGTCTAAACCAGAGTTACTATTGTCTTGTTCTAAAATCAGGAGGCAAAAAGTGCAAAAAGAGATATGTATCTTGTCGTCACACACAGATGTAAAGTGCCTATTATTTAAAACTCTGTCTTTTATTGTAGGGTAATAGCTATAGATAAGCGAACCTCGAGCATGCTCTGGATTTGATAACCGGTGACTGAAGAAGTTGGATACAGCCTTAGGCTATGTTCACACAACGTATATTTTCGTAAAAAATGGCTGACTGCAACAACGGCCGTGATTAATACGAAAATATACGTTACGTTGCAGTCTACGGAATCCCAGCCGGAGCGTATACACATAGCATACGCTACGGCCGGGATACCTAGCAGCGCCGCAAAAAAATGACATGTCAGATTTCTGCGGCTGCTATTCATTGAATAGCGGGCGCAGAGAACCTGTCAGTGCACACAATGAAGTGCGCTGCGTCAGAACTCAGCGCTGCTAAAGATCATCCAGCCGGTACTGCAGTAATCTTATCTGACACTGGTCGGTGTCATATAATGTGTGAACATAGCCTTAAGGCCACCTGGAAATCACAGATACAGTCATAGGCAATAGGCTGTATCCATGTTTTCCAGGACTCCCTAGGGCTGCATTCAACTTTTTAATCAAATCCAGAGGGTTCAGGTTTGAACGAGCAACGCATGCTCAATGTCCGGTCATCTCTAGTAATAGCACATTCCAACCATAATTAACCCTAAAACTGCAAGTTATAACTTATATTCTGTATGAACCGTCATACTTGGAACCTTATTAGTATTACATTTATCGGTTGTATTGGAGCTGTAAACTACTAATTCAATTAAGGCTTCTTGTAGATCTCTGTTCAGGCATAGGGGCACAAGAAAAATAAAAATGACAGCGCTGTTTACACCCATTGACTATAATGGAGTCTGTCAGGTTTCCAATGAGCTGTCCAGCAACTTATATAGCATTCAGAGCTATTTATGACAGCATTCTTGCTGGGATCTAAGATGGAGGTTCCTAGATGAACCTCTTACATAGATGCCACCATGGCCCTATACTATAGAAATAGGAGGGGTGGGGGTCAATCTTTAAAAAGCGACCACGTCTTTGGAGCGACCACGTCTGCCCATACTTATAACCGGCCATCAATATCACCCAGATTAGGAAATGAACTATATAGAATAAACTGCCAGTCTTATTCTACATTACATATTTAAAGGAGATAACTATGCACAACCAAGACAAAGGAAGCAGCAGGTATCCAAAACAAATTAGTCAGATAATTTTTTCTTTTGGTATCTCCTACAGCAGGCGTGTCAAATAGGAATGAGCGAACTTACAGTACTTCGCTAGGCTCGGCCGTCAGCTTGTCAGCCTGCTGCCTTTGAACTCCATGCTGCTTCGGGTGTCTAGAAAAGCTGGATCCAGTCCTGGGAATCTTCTCCCAGTTCCCCAGGACTGGATCCAGCTTTTCCAGGCACCAGGCTTTGCTAGTACTGTAAATTTGCTCATTCATAGTGTCAAACTTCTGGCCCTCCAGCTGTTGCGAAACTAAAATTCCCATCATGTCTGGCCAGCCAAAGCTGTAGCTGCCTATAGCTGCCCCTAGAGAGGGCTAATTTACGCTCTCTCAGGCTATGTTCACACAGTGGTTTGTTGTTGCACTGAAAATTGCATTGATTTCAATGCACAACAGCCGTAATTAACTGACATGTGAATTTTTTACCATGGCCGTACCAAGCAACGGCCATTGTTCAATGCCGTTATTTGCATTGACTTCAATGCATCACATTTTTTTCATGACAAGAATGGCCGTGGTTTTAACTGCAAACAATGGCCGTTCTTGTCATAATAAATATGTTGTGTAAAGGATCTCAAGTACATTCTTTATATAATATTGGTCTGATGAGGTCCCCAGCCCCATATATAATCTTTTTCTGTAAAATCACACGGATACATTGCTTTAACCATCTTTATCATGTTCTTTTCAAGAAACAACACAATGGAAATATAGCAACTTAAAAGAAGGTCCGGCAATCATGAATCTCTATACTAAGCACCTACTAGGTATATAATTCACACAACTTAACCATACAACACAGGTAAAAAGAGCAATGTTAAAATATGGAAATAAATAGTTACAGGTTAATCATTTACTAAGAAAAAAATATGTTTTTCTAAATCACAAAGCATATACATATACTGTGCTTCATTTGTTCCCTCCTTCACGTAACGTCACAAAAAAAAAAAAAGACAACCACAATAAGTGATTTAAATGGGGTTATCTAGGATTAAAAAAAGATAACTACAGCGCCAGGTTGTGCGAGGTAATACAACTCGCCTCCATTCACTTCAATGGAATTCGGCTGCAATACCACACACAAACTAAGGACAAGAGTGGCGCTGTTTCTTGAAGGAAGAATCGTTTTTTTTTTGTTTGTTTTTTTTAATCCTGGGTAATCTCTTTGAAGAGCAGTTTCAAAGAGGTTGAACCTGCACTGAAAACCAGACGGCTATAATGTGACCAGTCGGTGGAATCAGTAGCGTTTTGGTCACATTGGCAGAAGTCGGCTTCTCTTCTGCACTCCAGAATCCAAGGTTACAAAGGTAATAGATATTCCTACAAATAATTTTCTGCCAATATAAAATGGTGTTCAAGCCTTTGTCCCTTCATCTGTCAACATAAAAAACTGCAGCCGGCTACTAACTCTGCATATCAGGTTGGGGCTGTGCAGTAATGGATGCCTAGGGACGTGCATGCTTAGCTCAGCCGAGCGTGCATGTTTATTTCAGTTTGAATAAACCTTTGGCAGTGGCTGGTCTCCTTCAAGAACAATTCTGAAATCCAGTATGTTTTTCCCCTTATCTCTGTGATATCTGCCACCTAGATAGCCATCTAGTCCTTCATACACATGAACCATCAGGCTAGCTTTACCAATCTGGGAACCTGACTATACACTGTATTCTAGATAGATTTATTGTGCTTTAAGCAGAAAACCCTTCGAAAAATTTATAGAAACTAAGGCTACGTTCACACAACATATCTTTTCGTAAAAGTACGAATAGACTTTTTACAAATAGATACGTTGCCCAGCCTTCTATGGGATCCCGGTCGGAGCGTATACACATAAGATACGCTCCGGCCGGGATCCCTACGCGCCGCAAATAACTGACATGTCAGTTTTCTACAGACGCTATTTAGTGAATAGCAGCCGTAGAAAACCATGTCAGGGCACACTATGGAGCGAGCAGATCCGTATGCTCGCTCCATAGTGTGCTGTGGGGAATTCTGATGCAGGTGCGCATGGATGCGTCCGCATCAGGACTCTGCGGCACGAAAGATCATCCGGCTGGTACTGCAGTCCCGGCCAGGATGATCTTTTCAGAGATGGACGGTCTCTTACGTCATGTGAATATGCCCTAAGTTTTGTAACTTTGGTGTCAATTCCTTAATATTTTAAGTTCTCGGTCTAAAAAAATAGTAAATGAAACCATTTCTGTCTCAGGAAACCCTACCCATGTGTCACACTATAATAACATAAGGGGTTTGCTGGAACTGTGCTGCATTACCACAGCTCAGCTCTCATTAACTTTAATGGGGAATGAGCTGAAGTATCCCAACATGGCCACTACACATCATACAGTGCTGTCTGCTTACAGATCGGACAAACCACTTATTGGTGGGGGTACAAGATGTCTGCATCTCACACATCAGGTATTGATGGCCTATCCTGAATGTATGCTGTGAACTATAATTAAAAAAGTCTATATTCTTTCTTTGTACTTATTATGGTACAAAATACATTTTTTTTATAGGTCTTTATTAAAAAAATTGCTTACTTTTGCTTCTACAGCCTCTACAATGTGATATGTAAGCTCTGATTGGACCAATATAACTCTCCCTAGCAGACTGCACTGTATCTATCCCCTCTCTTTTTAAGGGCTCTATTACCAGGCCCCCTGCTCAATGTCTGTGTGTAATAGCACAGACAGAGAACGGGGAACGAAGAGGAAGCGAACACTTGTTTTCTCCTCAATTTTGGGCAGTGTAATACCCGGTGAGCTGCCCTCCAGGGTTCCTCTCTCCCCTGGCTGGTATGTTAGCAACTTGTAGTACGAATGCTTCAGTGAAATTTGTCACTTCAGTACATACACAATGAATAGTACTACTAGCTTATATAGTCTGAATCTTCCTCAGAACGGCAACTTGAAAAATGAGGCGTATATAATATCTTATAAGGCTTAAGCTGAATGTACAGAAAACTGGTCAACCCTTGTAATAGAAAAGCATGGTCACATGCTCGATAATCCTATTGTAATTCAATGTAGATATAGTGGGGCAGGTAGTATATGTTTGCAGTATTAGAAATATCTTCTAGAATAACGTCTCCTTCTGTACACAGTATAAATCACAATCATTAAGGTTCAGTGCTTCAGCTCCTTGTAAGATATGTTTTAACCTTATATCACATAAGACAAGTGACTGTTTTGTCTTTCCCAAGTGTTCACATTAGTCAGTTTTACCATTTATTTTTTTACTAGCAAGTGGGTAAGAGCAGGGGCCATGACATATGTCAGTGTAAACGTTCTGCTGCCCAATCTTAAGCAATGGAATAAATAGCAGCTTGCTGGCATAATGACATCAATATACCCCCTTCATCTGAGAGAATAATGACAAGGCTGCTGGGAAGGATCCAAATACCTCAGTTTATATTGACCCCATATTGTTCTACAGTGTTAAAGGTGGATTCAACTATGAGGAAATTTTATATATATATATATATATATATATATATATATATATATATATATATATATATATATATAATGTGTATTATAATTTACTAATATAATATGGTCACAAATAGTACTGGCTTCGGTGTGCTTTGCTTGACAGAAAGTAGTGCTTTCAATTTCAATGCAGTTTTATCTCAGCAGCTCGCTGCCTCCTTCCTCCCTTCTAAAATTTTAAGAATCAAGAATGAGACGAGTTTAGAGCATGCTGCCTGGTGATGAACAAAGCCACAGGGAGAGGAGCAGACAGGGAATAAATACAGCAGGTGCTGCAAGCTCACCGACTGGTTGCATACAGCCATATTCTGCAGCAGCTTTGAGAAAAAAATTGTCAGGAGTGCTGGAAAGGGAGTAGATGGGGTGGCAGACTTCTTTGCCAATGGTTTATCTCCCACAGAACAAAAGGATGAAGCACAGGAACTTAACATTTTGTAATTAACGTCCAATTCTTTTTTTTCTCATGACGTCATTTGTTGAGGCACATTACATAGTTTATATTAAGATACTGGTCACAGCCTGAAGCTTGAGCACGGTAAGGCTACGTTCACACGTAGCAAAACTAGTGGAATTTCGCCGCGGAATGCAGTTAGCCTCCCTCTCATAATGGGAGTCTAATGGAGGCGCGCGCTGCTACTCTCCCCGCGCTGAAGAATGAACATCTTGATTCTTCAGCGCGGAGAGACGCTGTGAGAATAGCAGCGCGCGCCTCCCATAGACTCCCATTATGAGAGAGAGGAATTCTGCTAGTTTTGCTACATGTGAATGGGGCCTTACAAACCAGAGGCCTCTGAATTCCTCCCGCAGCCTTGCAGGTTATTATCATAAACAATTGCACTAAGAACTACCATTCACGCAACCTGCTAATACTTGCTCCGAAGAACAGTACAAAACCAAGTGTATCAGATAAAGGCAGATTGCTCACTTGTTCGGGTAAACAAGGAATTTTAGGGTGTATTCACATGTTGCAGCTTCATTGTGGTCACAGTAAAAAATAAATGTGCGTTTTTGCAAAACAGATGCATTGTTGCATCAATCCGATATGCGATATAACCACAACACGTGATGACACCCTGAGTGAGTCCACTTATAGCAGCTTTACTGTGGTTTTGCCACAGTTTTCGCAATAAAGGCAATGGCGTGTGGCCTCACCCTATGTCACACATTGACAAATGCTGAAAACATGACCTGTGGTGATTCCTTTACAACTTGAGATGAGCGAACCGGGTTCGGGTTTGAGTCCATCCGAACCCAAACGATCGGCATTTGATTAGCGGGGGCTGCTGAACTTGGATAAAGCTCTAAGGTTGTTTGGAAAACATGGATACAGCCAATGACTATATCCATGATTTCCACATAGCCTTAGGGCTTTATCCAACTTCAGCAGCCACCGCTAATCAAATGCCAAACGTTCGGGTTCGGATGGACTCCAGCATGCTCGAGGTTCGCTCATCTCTATCTACAACCAATGGACAGTAAAATAAAGGTTCAAGGGGTTATCCAGACTTTCAAGCGATGGCCTATCCTCAGGATCTATTTGATTGTTGCACATTGTAGCCTCCCTATCCTCCAGGTTCGTATCTGCACAGGCTGTACTCGGTATTGCAGTTGTGTCCCATTAGGCCATGTACCGATCCTGAGGATAGGTCATCAATTTTAAGATCCTGGATAATCCCTTTAACAATCCAGCATGTCTCCATCAAACACTCTTTGAAACAACCATCTCAATTCAGTTTGACAGGTCAGATTCCCTTGATAGTAAAACAGAAAAGCTTCCTGAAAATTTACATAAAGAAATAAGGGCCAGAGACCCATTGGTTCAATCGTCTACGTGTGTGTTCTAAATCCAGTGTTAGAAGAGTTTCGTTACATCTTTGTTCATACAGGAATGACGTTGGCACATGTATTGTTCTATAAGGCTTTCTCCACTATACGGAAGCAACGTTACCCTCGCTCAGCGTTATAACTCTGACCGAGAGCGCGTTATCCGAGGACCCTTCCTGATTTCTTTCCTCTTCTCTTCCTTACGTCTTCGTTTTTCCTCTTCTTTTAATGCTTTCTGAAAGGCGTCTGTATTGGGTAAAAACTAAGAAAAACACATCCACAATTACATCTACTAAATGGAAAACAATGAAAAGTCATATAGAAAAAAAATTGCATTCAGAGTATAAATTGATATGCTATCATTTTAAAGAAGATCGGTCACCACTTCTGACCTGCCTGCATGTAGCCACACTATGTGTAGCAGACCTCTAGAGCTAGTGACTGACAATGGCGATCCCACTGGTGGAAGTCGTTTAGCTCTTCAATGCTGCAATGGAACATGATTGCAGCATTGAACAGGCTGAATGACAGGTATTGCACCTGTCAGGTGTCCCATTGCCACCCCGGCAATGAGATTGTGGGGTGCTAATGAGTCACTTAACAAGTCAGAGTTCTGTACTTACCCTCCATTGCTGCTGTTGTGTCTCTGCTAAGAAAGACTGTATTAGCAGAGCGCTGATCAGATTGTATAGATCAGTATTAGCAGTCTAATAGTTGTTTACAATAGGTCCCCAGAGAGACTCAAAAAGTGTGAAAAATTAAACTGAAAAAATATTTTTAAAAACCCTCCCATAATAAAACCATCCCCCTTTTCCCATTTTTCAAATTTAAAAAAACAAAAGGTAAACCAAAACAAAAAAAAAGTATATTTGTTATCAATGCATGCGGAATTGTCCAATCTATTAAAATATAATGTTATTAATCATGCACGGTAAATGGCTACAAAGTATGTCGTACATGAGAAAAAAAAGTTAGATTAAGTCCCATCTAAACCGGAACGATACAGTTAAAAAAAATATATTGACCATGGAGCAAAAAACAAGCCCTCATATGGCTCTGTATACATAGAAAAACAGGAGAGTTATGGGTTTTAGGCCTTTTTGCCACGTTTTGTGCAAAGTCTGTATGTACGGTAGGTGGAACGGATTATAAGAACTCCAAAAATTTTAAGTTAAGTTAAAATTTTCGCTGTTTCAGAACTCATGGCGTCATGATTCTCCGATAATCCATTCTACTGCACACCTTCCGTATATACAAACTGTGCACAGAACGTGGGAAAAAGGCTTAAAGTGTAACTACCGTTTAAAAAAAACAAAAAAACTTCTGATGTGTCGAAGCAACATGTCAGAACTGCGTATAATTCGGGGTCTGGCTACTGAGACCCCGGCCGATCGCATGCTCTGACCTTCATCTCCGCTACAGGGAGGTGAATTCTGTAGACTGCTTGTATTAGCAGTTTACGGAATTCACCTCCCTCTAGTGAGCGCCGGGGTTCTCAGGAGAAAGACCCCTAAAAATTGTAGTTAAACTTTAAGGCAAAAAGGAGGTAAAAAGGAAACCTCAAAAGGAAAAGTAAAACCAGGAAATAAAGGGGTTAAAACCCACATAAAAAAACTTACCTCCATATTTTCAGTCCTAAAGGGATTCCGATAATCGGGGGACTTTTCACTGATGCCCAACTCCTGAGACATCTGCAATAAGAAGTTATAGGTAATAAGCCATGTCTATATACTGCACATACAAAACTGGAATCTACTTTCATTGGGCTCAAAATTACAAACATATTATATAAAACAAAGTAAAAACATTATGAAGAAGGAATTAAAGAGGACCCACTTAGAGGTAAGGGCCAGTTCACACGGAGCAAAAGCAGCAGACTTCCACAGCATCCCGACACTTTTGCTCCGTGTGAACTGTCCCCAAAGGTTTACAGTTTTGATGTTTTAGTAACATACAATGTGGCCCAAAGTATGTGGACCCTGACTGTTGCACCTATATGAGCATATTAGAAAACACTATATAGAAAAAGAGTAAAGTAATACTTACCTGTCCTTCTGGCTTCTCCCCGCTGACTGGAGCCACTGCTGAAGCTTCTGGGGCCGTCTCTGAAGAGATGTTTTGATCAGTAATTGTTTGAGTGGCCCGTCACTTGAGAGACATGTCAGCAGTGGCTGCAGGGAGAAGCCAGGACGACACCGGGGAGTGTGTACAAGTAAGTATTACTTTATTATCTTCTATATACGCAGCATGTTAAGGGTCCCTGTCAGTGTTGTAGGTCATCGTGGTTCGGGCAGCATTAAACTAGTGACAGGTTCCCTTTAATGTCCTTTACTGTAATAAAGACATCTAATCACATGTAAATGAAGACAGAACACCATTGCCGTGACAGCTGCAAAAAAAAAGTGAAATCAGAGACAGATGTATTCTTGTGTCGTAACCCAGAGTGTAGAATAAGACATACCAGGCCAAGAAGCTGGGAATGTGGACCGTCATCAAAGATGCCACTCAGGTTACAAAATCCGATACCCCAACGAATCAGGTTATTCCAGTTGGAGTTTCGATCGAAATAATGGTGAACGATCTTGGGAAAACGCAGAACCACATCGCCAAAGAATGCAGAGTTCTCCACAGTGTGTGAATAGGCTGCAAGATAAAGCAGGTGTCACCCAGATACCATCACAGCAATTTATCCTAACACTAACTCCGCCTGTGACATCTATGACTTCAATCATTTTTCCATGAAGAAAAACAAGATAAATCTGACCACAGCCGCATTGTCTTTCCTTCCAGAAACATCCGCCAGTGTTACTGAACAATTCATTGCAAGATGAGCTTATTATTTCCTTTCTATGCTAGAAAGTCGCAGAGTTGTGCTCTATAACCTATGCATCGCATTTCTGTAGCTGCTGTACTACAGTATAGAGACAATGCTAAAGAAAAGTCAAGTTTATTAAAGGGGAACACCTGCAAAAAAAAAAAAAAAATCTTTCAAATGAACTGGTATCAGAAAGTTATATAGATTTACTTCTCTTTAAAAATTTCCAGTCTTTCAGTACTTATCAGCTGTTGTATGTCCTGCAGGAAGGGGTGTATTCTTTCCAGTCTGACACAGTGCTCTCTGCTGCCATCTCTGTCCATGTCAGGAACTGTCTAGAGCAGTAGTAAATCCCCATGGAAATCATCTCCTGCTCTGCACAGTTCCTGACATGGACAGAGGTGGCAGAGAGAGCACTGTGTCAGACTGGAAAGAGTACACCACTTCCTGCAGGACATACAGCAGCTGATAAGTACTGGAAGACTTTAGCTTTACAAATAGAAGTAAATTACAAATCTATATAACTTTCTGACACCAGCCGATTTGAAAGAAAAAAAAAATGCTGTAGCACCCCTATAATATTAAAGATAGTGGATCATTCTGTCATTTTTTCATCCTCACTTTTCAAGAGCCAAAACTTTTTACTTTTCTCTCCATGTATTTGTAGAATGAAATGCTTCTTTTGCGGGATGAGCTGTATTTTTCAGTTCTTCCTTTTGGAATACATACTGTATCAATTATTATTGGCTTTTCCACCATTGTGCCTGGGGATAAAGTCTTGGAACACCAATGGGGCAAAAGAGGAAACATTACTCATGCTGTACACAGAACTCTCAATTAG